>NC_057943.1:33084061-33404061 GCF_018555375.3 Anguilla rostrata | reverse complement strand
CTTGGCCCAGCCCATTCCTGCACCATCTCTCCTGCGCTGCATCCTTTCCCTCCCGGCTTCTCCACCCAGCGCGACGCACGCCTGGTGAACTTCCCATCTTAAAACAGGACTTTGTTAAGACGCATGGCGGCGTCAGACAACATCTCAGACTGGCACTGTTTTCTGCCAAGGTCCTGAGCAGCTAACGGCAATTAAGCAGGTGATAAACCCACAGGCTGTCCAGACAGCATTGCTGTTTAAAAAACATCACAGATATCAAAAAATGCAAATATATTTTCTCTTTTATAAATAACACAGTAAACAAAACAAAGAATGCTGTTGACAGAAGATGACTACAAGATTAGATACATTTCTTAGCGTTTTGCTTTTTTCTTAGACAAATAAGAACAAAATAAACAAAAGAAACGCACATCTTCTCACATTAAACAACATTACAAGAGCAGCTAGCTGTGGTAAGTATTGGTGTAAGGTGGGTTTGGTCTGCTTCTGAATTTAAACCATGGTCCTCCCCAGCCACTCTACACAATAAAAGACAAAGACCAGGTTGCCTGGCCAAAGAAACCAATCACACTCTCCTACATCTCTAGTTATGATGTCATATTCTGTAGCAGATGTTTGCTTGCTAGTTCACTGGACTCTGCTACATTATAAAACTTGGCTTATTATAAAAATCAGACAAAGCACTGAAAAGCAATGCATTAGTTCATTTCCTTTTTTTATTTTTTATATAGAAATTTGGCAGCGAATGTAGGGCTGAGCATTTCAGAATGGGCAATTATCTGCAACTGCACCCGTGTTCATGTGTGCACCCCACTGACAATTCAGGAGAGTAAAGACCTCCACGGTTCTGCTCAGAAACACGTCATGTCGCCAGCTGCTTCTTTTCACACTGCAGACTAGTTAAGCTTGCACAGAGCAGAGTCGGAGGAAGACCATTGATGTGTAGCTTTAAAATGCAGACCACGGGCGCCCAATCACCCAGCCTGGTCACTAGACCGCGATAAACGTGGAACCCTGACTGACTGAGCCCTCCCTCCCATACCTGATTGTGTGTTGTTCTAAAGTCTGGCACATGACTTGCAGCCCTCTGTCATACTGCCTCTGCTGGGGGTCCCAAGTATGTATTTCTGGTGCCTGGAGCTGCTCCTAATGGGAGTGGCCTAGCTCCAAAGGGGGCGAGGCCCAGCTCCAAAGGGGCGTGGCCCAGCGCCAAAGAGGAAGGCTAGGGTTAGGGTCACACTAAACTCTGCCAGTTTGGAGCCAGGCCATTCCCCATTGGATACCCGTCTCGGCAAACTGCACTGGAACAGGCTGGTCAAGCACACATCGCAAGGGAAGGCGCTTACAAATACTATGGGCTGTTCAAAATGGCAAGGAAGCTAAAAATATTGGGAAAATAAACTCCTGTGCAATCTCAGTTTCCGGCAAGCTGTATCTAAATTAGCTGCATCCAAATAACTGGGATATTTACCTTTTTAAATGATTCATGAGGTCATTAAAAATCCAAAGGAAACTGCTTTTGATTCCAGCTTGTGATTGCGCGAGCTGATAAAGATTGGCCTTAGCGTTAAAGGAAGCGATGTGATGTCAGGGATAATTCAAAGGCTGATTCATCTTTACTGAAATGGCACTGTGCTTTACCGGCCCCCTCTTTAATGTTTAATATCTTCATCCAATGTTGGAGTGCACTACAGCACAGAGGAAATTAGACATACTTTAAGAGAAACATCTAAAAACAATAACATCAGACAAAAAAGACACTTAATGGCATTTCCACACCCAGTAGATGCTGCTGTTTTCTGATGTTGGCATCACATACAGTGAATAGTGAAAATATTTTGGCAGTGACACAGTTTTTGTTGTTTACGATCTGTGCTGCAGCACACTGGATTTGAAATAAAACAATGAATATGAGACATCTCTCCAGACTCTACCTTGACGTATCTTAACACTATAATCCTCTGCAGGGCTTCCCCAGTCTAGTATCACTTTCATATTACACTTGCATCTTGATCTTCTAGCACTCTCGTGTTGCACTTGTATCTTCATCTTGCACTTTCATGCTGCACTTGAATGTTCATTTTGATGTTATAGCTCTTGATCATACTGTATCTCTTTTAATCATGCCTCACTTCCAGTTTATGCCTTGCCATACTTCACTGACTTAGCCAATCCGTACTGTGTGCATTAGACGTGATGTTCATGGCTATGGATAACTTATACTTTATGAGAATTGTACCTTATCTAACCAGTGCTTCCGTAGTTATTGCAATGACCTTCCTTACGCCCTTATATGCCACTTTGGATAAAAGCATCTGCCAAATAAAATGTGATGTAATACAAAGTTTGCCAAAAATAGGTACATAAAAAAGCTGTTAAATCCTGAAACAAAGCCTTATGGGCACATGAGATGAACATTAACCTGCACCAAAGTGATGTGGAGAAAAAAAGGAACTAATCCAGATCTACACCACCACCACTACCAGAATGGGTTTAATTTCATTTGTTCTGTTTTCTTATGGTGGAATTTTCAGTCAGTCTGGTCACACGATATACCGTTTGAAAGTGGCAAAACTAACGGTTCTATCTCTATGAACTATTTCACAGTGCCAATGTTTTAGCAACAACGGTTCCTTATTTTTTAACATGTGGGCTGGCAAAACAAGCTAGGGAGTCCTCACCTATGCCTTTAGGAAATTCACAGATTACATGAATCACTGTAAAGCCAGTGTTTTTATCACAGCAGGGACCAAGCGAACAAAATCCACAGTAATTCTGTGGAGGCGCTAACGTGGAGAAGCATCAATAAGATATTCATCGTTTGCTAAGAAATTCTCCTCAGGAATTACCAGTTGTCCATTTCATTATTATGAACATCTCAGAAGTATTGCGTGCGTATGAATGTTATTATCTCAAGTCCGGATAGACTCTCTGAAGCAAAGAGTCCACCTACAAGCTTGCCTGATGAGTACTGATGGGGCCCACCATGCACCATCAACAACTCGGACCGGGACAGTATAAATTCTGTCTTGTACACATCCAGTCAGTGCCAAGATATTATAGTGAACAGCATTTTAGCCAATGAAATTATGTTTCTAATGGTGTATATGGTTGTTACGTTTGCATGGAAGGACACCTATTGTTTCTCCTGAAAAAAACAAACCCTAAGTTTTTTTGGTGCGCAAGCTGAAAATATTACACGCTGGCAGAAAAGTTATAGTGGCTATAGAAAAGTTCTTCAGGCTTTATGCCTAAAAAGGTTGTTGTTTTACAACAAAATTTGTTTTGCAATGCCTACTGTAAGTGTACTCAGAGGACTTGAAATTCCAAGGCCTTTGGAAAAATCACAGGACTGAGTGAACATTTTTGAGGGGGACAGTGAAAACAGTTTTGATTCCACAGCACCGAGCGTGTGCAACGAAGGCCTTGATCCCATTTCATAACGGTGAGCATCAAAATTCATTCTCAAAATATATTTTTTATTATTCAATAAGCTTATAAATAAGGAGTAGGCCTGATTTTGAATAATAAATGTGGCGTGTGAAATTGTAGCTAATGTAGTTATTTTCTGCAATCTTCCAGACTGTTGCTGCCAGAGGCGGCAAGGGGAGAGGTGAAGGGGGTGGGGAGGTAGGGGGTGGAGGGAGAGAGAGGACGACAGGGGGGAGAGAGGGTAACAGGTAAGGGTAAAGCCAGCTAATTTCAACTAGTATGTAGTGTACAATATGAAGTATTTTGCACCTCTAAACATCCACAATATCATTTGGTTACCGTGTGTGCCTTGAGAGTCTCCAAAATGGCATTTTTGGAAACATAGCTTATACATAGACATGGCATAGAAGAAACAATGCATAATGTTCAGTTTGGTAGTGTTGGGTACTGTCATAAAATTTGTACCAGGATTTGGCCAGCGTTGTAGCTGTGGCTTAATTGTGTTTCTAAACCCACTAGTCACACCCACAAGCATCTGTACCCATTCAAAAAAAATAAAATAAATTCTTTTAGAAAACTTCCACTGTTTGAGCTTATGTTACTTTCTTTCAGAAACATTTAGAGTAATTCTGGCTCTTGGAAAACAAACTCCCAAGGGTTACGTTTCAGAAGAGACCAGGATTATGCTGGTAGTCAAAAGGGTTCTGTAGAACTGTAACCATTTTATTTTGGGTATGTCATTTTCAGGTTTGTATTTCAAAAAGGGGGAGATACAGAAAGGGTTAAACCCCGACTTTGTCGGCTATGACCCAAACTCCCAAAGGTTACATTTCAGAAGAGACCAGGATTATGCTGGTAGTCAAAAAGGGTTCAAGAACAGTAACCATTTTATTTTGGGGTATGTCATTTTCAGGTTCGTATTTCAAAAAGGGGGAGATACCGAAAGGGTTAAACCCCGACTTTGTCGGCTATGACCCCCCCCCCCCCCTTACAATGTAATCAACCGCGCAACCCCGGAGCGAGAGACAAGACTACAAGAAATCTTTGGAATGAGACGCGTAAGTCGGCCCGGAGGAGCTGGCGGAGACGCGTGGAGGACCGTGCCGAACACGGCAGACAGCTGCCTCCCGACGCCAGATAAATAACGTGCGTAAAATCGCCAAGCAGGGCGACGGCGCTACCAGCTGCAGGATAAACACTCCTGTCATGAATAAAGATAGAAAGCTGTTAACCTCGAGAAAAAGAAAGGGAAAAAAAAGTGAACTGAATAAATAACTCATAAATACTGAGACAGAATGCTGTTTAGGAGGTGCCGAACGGACAAGGACTCCCCGAAGTTTGCACCGCCCGGGGAGGTCGCGGTCGTAAAAACAAATAAACAAATAAATAACCAAACCGTAGGGGGAAGACAAGTCCAGGCGGCAGGGAGGAGATCGTACATGGCAGTCAAAAAGTTCATGCTCATGTTGTCTCAATGATCCCGCAATCGGAGACGGATAAAGTTTGAGGATTTATCTCGCGAACGGCGATAGCCGCCGAGAAGTCCACCCTCTCTCCAGCGGAAGGTTCCGGAAAAGAACCGCGCGTCGTAGGGTTCGAGGGACGGATACTCATCCGTTTAATGTCCAAGATGTCGAAGGCGTCGGAGAATTGAAATTACTGTCTCGTAAAGTGCAGGACGCGCAAACGAAGTGAGGCCCTGAACCTTTTCAAAAACCTTTGGTCAATATTTACTATCTTTCTCACCGCCATCGCCGTTAACCAATGAGCTCCAGTTCGCTTAATTGCCCCCCTTCAATAATCTGGCTGGCCTTTGCTGCTTTTTCATTGACCTTTTCAATTACATTAATGTGCCTACATTTATTTATTTATTTGTTTGCTAGTTTATTTATTTATTTATATTTGCGCTCATGTGAAATATACAGACGGCGCCTTTGTGTTGGGTTCCTGAAACGCGCAGTCCGTTGAGCTAAGGACAGAGGCCAATTAAATCATTTCACTGAGCACTCAACCCTGACCGCGATGCAAATGGCAGTTCAAGGAGACGTTCATGAATTCTTAATTTCACAAATGAACCAGATCTCTCTGTCTTGCCCTTTCACCTCTAAAGCAATTAAAGGTCCTCTCTTCTCTCCTCTCTAACTGTGGCTATTTCAATGTCATTAATCAAATATTATTTAGCATTCTCACTGTCGAGCGAGGGAGAGAATGGGCTACACTGGAACATGCCCCTGCTGACAGCACACTTACAAATCAGCAGACTCTGAAACAATGAAAACAGCACACACACAAACACTCACACGCACACACACACACACACGCAAACACTCACATGCACACACACACACACACACACAAACACTCACTCACACACACACAAACACTCACACGCACACACACACACACACACACACAAACACTCACACTCGCACACACACACACACACAAAAACACTCACACACACACACACACACACACAAACTCACACACGCATGCGCACACACACACACACACACACACACAAACACTCACACACACACACAAACACTCACACACACACACACACACACACACACAAACACTCACACACACACACACACACACTCACACGCACACACACGCAAACACTCACTCACACAAACACTCACATGCACACACACACAAACTCACACACGCATGCGCACACACACACACACACACACACACAAACACACACTCACATAGAAACAAACTCACCCGCACATGCATACGCACACAAACACACCCCCCCCTCCCCCCCCCCACACACACACACTGTTATGTCCCAGAAATTCACCAGTGTTATAATAACAAAGGGGATAACAATGGATATAACAATCATCAACAATATTTGAAGACCCAGTCAAGCAAACCAAAACACAAAATGGCAGAAGAGGCATTGGTAGACAGAAACACAGATAGGGAAGCAGGTTACAGGACTGCACGGGTAGGAAGGCCACAAACCCTTGCTAAAAAAGCAAAGGATCACTCTTCTATCAAAAAGCTACAGTGAATTCATTGGGCCCCAACCCAAGTCTATTAAAGCTGGCTGTCCACTGCAACCTGTGAAACTAGGAAAACAATTAATGACAAAGCAATTAAAGACAGAGGTGAGATAAGGATAAACGAGCGTAGCAGTGATAAGATCTGAGCTAGAGAGCGAGTTCACCTGATGTTTTTGTGCCAATGGAGATGACCCATTTTATATGCCGCCATTGTCCAATCTGAGCATTGGTATCTGCTAATCCATGGCCTCATCTAACTAGGCTGTCCAGCATCAGGACACGGGTCCACAAGTGTAGTACCAAAACAAAACATATGGAAAGGGAGACAAAAGAAAATAGGAGAACATAGCACCCCCTCCTTTAACTATAAATAAATGATATCAAATATATACATATGTACATGAGAAACAGCAACAATTTATTCATTGTTAGTCTCACACGTGCTTTAAAAGGCATCTGTGCAGGATGGAACCATTCAAGTGTGCCCTGTGACTCTGGGTGATAAGCGCTCTACTAACAATGCATAACTGTGAGCAGCTAAATTACTTTGGCAAAAATCCTGGACATAAAGTTTGAGTATTGGTCGGGCTGAATCGTTTTAGGACGATCACACAAAGAAAAGACAACGGGCGCTTTAACTTTAACCAGTGCCATTATTGTCTATAAGTGAATTACCTCAGGAGAGAGTGGATGCATGCATTATTGTGAGCAAGTGCTGATTACCTGCTTAGGTCTGAGGTAATGGGCCTACATACTCCACAAGCATTCTTCCAAATGGCTCTCCGATTGCCGGAATTGGATACAGAGTAGCCAGCGGGTTTGGTTTGATTTGGTTTCCCCGCAATTTTGCACACATGACATGCAGGATCTGAAGCGTTTCACAGCATCATTCTTTACACCAGGCTAAAAGAAGTGCTTCAAAGCACGGCCGTGAGTTTTATTTGCACCTAGATGACCAGAGAGGCCATTATCGCGAGCAAGACGGAGCATTTCATCGCGGTACACAGACGGGGCCACAATTCGACGAACGACGTTCCAGTCGTCCTGAGCTGAAGTGTCAGTTGGTCTCCATTTGCGCATCAAAGCACCACCTTTCACAAAATACCACTTTGGCACCAAATCAAATTCTCTTTCGGAAATTACACTTTCAAAGTGAGGAATAAAAAAAAGGTCTGAGGCCTTTTCTCTGCTTGGCAATAAGCTGTTCTCAAGCCTATAGACCCCTTCAGCCTGAACAGGAGTGGCAGCGCAAGCAGGAAAAACACCATTTCCTCAGGGCAACTGGCAAGCAGGACAGGTACTGTATTACTTCTGAGCTCACCAAAACTCAGCCACCAGCTAAGTCATTCCCAAAAATGAAGGATACGCCCCCCACAGGAAGACTGGGATGCACACCCACAAGGACACCACGTCTCAAGGCCGGACTTCACCACAATGCCATGTCAACAAAATCAAAAAAATTTCAAATCCCTGCACAAGGTCATTGGTGCCTAGGGAGGACTTCAGCCACAAAACATCCTCCACCATAAAAGACAGCACCGGTGTCTCTCAAGATTTTAACTGGTATTTGAAGACCAGGCTCCTTCAGGAAATGACACACAACCATCCGCAAGGAACGAAACAGTCCTTTTCAAGGGATGATGTTTCAAAAAGTCCATGCAGAGGCAAGGACGTTTTCACAAGAGAAACCCCTTGTGAGGATTTATTCTTTCTCTTCAGGGTCATACCATCAGCCAGCTTTCTCTTTGGTTCGTAAATACTCCTGCTTGCCACCAGGACCAGGAGTATTACCCTTTAAGTTACCTACAGAGCCTTAAGGGAATTCCCTACAGGCAGTGACATTACCACTTCTCTAGAAACATTTTTTTGTGTGAGGGTACACTCATTTGTCAACATCACAGTTTGGGTTACCCAGGTTACTATCTGTTCGTTCATGTAGGTGGCCAGACTCCCAGGGACACTGTTTTTAAATGTATATTTTATGCCTGGTTTTTCCCAACCCCAAACTCAACCAAACTTGCTGATCTCCTGCAGTAACCCTTCCTGCCAATGTCAGGAGGAGAGGGCAGACATGTGACTCCTCCAATTGATATGACACCTATTCTCGCTATTTTCCACACCGCAGAGGCACCGCCAATTATATGCTTCACAAGTCACCAGAGGATAACTATGAGGGGTGGAAGTAACAAAAATGATTAAATAAATGCTGAATCCACAGAATTGAAATCAAGTTAAATGTGGAATCAGACAAAATGCAATCAAATGCAATACTGCATCAAATAATATGCAGTTAAATTAAATATCAACGTGTTAAAACTCTATCAAATTAAATAATCCTATAGTAGTTCAATCAATTCAATGCACTGCAATTCCAATCACCACCGCTTTTATCAGTTCACTGCTGTTTTCAGTATCATGTTACCATCAATTCAATGCAGCTTTCAACACCATACAACAAAGTCATACAACAAAGGAACCCTCGTCATGGCTTCCACACAGCATGTAAACGGATAAATCGGAGAGCTCATTACATTGCATTACATTTATTTGGCAGACGCTTTTATCCAAAGCGACGTACAAAAAGTGCATTTCATGGTCATAGACAACTGCTAAACACAGGTTCAGTAAGGTACAATACTTATTTTGTACAGCCACAGTTTAGTTCACACAGTGAACGCTATTCAGACCTAACCTCTGCAAAGCCAACTAGGCAGAAGAATAAGCTACAGTATTAGGACAAATACAAATTACCAAGAAGTGCTGGGATGGGGCAACATGTAACAAGGGGGGGGGGGAGGGGGGTTTGACAGGTACATTGACAGTGGCACTTTTACTAGTTGTAGAGGCTGACCTTTAGGGCTAAAGTCAGTCCAGGCAGATGTGGTGATGTCCTCATGGCCCTCATTGTTCTGTGTTTATGATAACCCTGCTGCTTAACTGTCTCACACTTATTGGCCAGTAGCTCTAATTGAGTGCAGCAGGACCCACCTATCTTGTTTTTAAAAAATGGAAAAAAATGTGATAAAAAATGTCATAAGTTGTGAGTCTGGGCACCCAGGAAGGCATAGCCAACATGTTTGTGCAAGATGTCTATTCTGCACTTGCAAACAATAAAAAAGCTAAATATGTCATTTAAAAGTTTGGAAAATCTTTGAAGAGCAACCCATTCACCGTACATTTTTTCCAATGAGCACTGAGGTTGTTTTACTGGTTTTGAAGCACTGAACGAAGCACGGGTAAGCGTATTGATTCCTGCTACAGATATGTTGATGTCCCCCAAACTGGACTTTGAGACCTCAGCTCAACAATGGTCCATCTCTACCTGTACCCTGTCTTACGAACGGGTGACATATAGCGACGATAATTATCGAATGCACTAACGGTCATAGCCATCATATGGTGCATTGCCTTTCCTTTCGTCTTTTTCTTTCTAATTATACCTGAAGTGGTTAGTAAACAACGCTACCCTGTTCCCAGTGCAGTACCACTCCTCACCTGAGGAGAGATGGCGCACCATCTGGAGGGAGAGCTCTGAAACTAATCGGTAACACCACTTAACACCGAGCACTGGCACCCGCAAAGGACACGGTCTTAGCTGGCAGGGCCACCAACACTCGATCAAACCCCATTATCCTTCCTGCTCTCCGTCTGTCTCCCAGAGACAGGGACTTCTGCCACCTTCCGCTATTGATAAACGAGGTCGATAAATAAAGATCAAGAAACAACCCGTTCTCTTTATCTGAGGCCTGGGCAAACTTCCAAGACAAGCCGCTCTCCCTTCAAATCGTCCGACATCAGTTTTGATGTGGGAACTAAAGGGAAGTCCGACAGGAGTAGACAAAGGAAATGCATGTAATAAATTAAAAATCTGAGAGAGAGAGGGAGAGAGAGACCTTCAGCCAATCTTGCTATGTTATTTGCTTTCAGACACGCTTGATGTGTTCAGAGGCCAGCTGACTGTCGTGTTGCTCATTGTAGGGGCCACTCTGTAGGGTTCCCGCATTGTTGGCCCCCGAAGGGCTTTCATCTCCGAGGAGAGGAAATGAACTTGACGAACACTCCAGATAAGGGAAGGAAAATCATGCCGCAGGAAGTGAATGACGGCGTGATACAGCGGCATAAACGGCGAGAGATGAGCACGAAAAGGGCTGAAGAATCAGCCGTTATTGGGACGATCTCCCTTGGGATGGCGGTGTTTCTCTCATTGTCAGGTCTGCTCTGGTAGGCTCGTTACCAGGCCGATTGCAGGCTGGCCCCTAATGTGCTCCACCATAACACCCACCCCCAGATGTAACTGCTTTTGTGTTCTGTAATCTTTCTGCACTGGGGATTCATTCAGTGGTAATGAAGAGTTTTGGTGATGGAGCAGGAACACACACATAAATGTACTCATAGTCATCAAATTGAGGGATAAAGGCATATAAATTTAACTCATACATGCCTAGTACACATCATTTTAAACAATGTCCTGTGAATGCTTGTGTGCGTGAGAGTGTATGTATGCACGCATGTGTGCGTGTGTGTGTGTGTGTGTGTGTGTGTGTGCGTGCATATATTTGGGGGAGCTGATGTTAATATAACCTCTGTAAAGATCATCAACTGTTGACCTCTCTGGATCCCACAGACCCCTAGACAGACGGTATGCTTGCAGAAAATGGATACAACACAAAATACGTCTCACTCAACCAGTAGACAGCAAGGGAATTAGATCTCTTAAGTTCCCTGCCCAATCGAGCAAAAACATCAAAAGTGCAATAACTATGACAAAAGAAAAAAATGACAGGTAGACAGAGGGAAAAAAATTAAGAGAATGACAGCTTCAGGAAGAAATTTTTACTCACTTCCCAATACTGAGCTGTCCTCAGTCAGATCTCAGGTTTGTGGGTTGCAGGTGAGGTCAGCATTAGGTCATCAGACTCCCACAATGCACTGCTTCTCTGTTTTGAGATCAGCTCTGACGACCCATTCGAACCAGACGGAAAAAGAAACAGGTCCCAGGGGATGTGACAGCCAGCCAAAACCTTTAGCACAGCAAGGCCAAGAACCACACAGACTTCCTCAAACTACCCCCCTGGACGTAGCCAATCATCAGGAGATGGGCTTTGAAAGATAACTTCATTTTTTGATTGTGTATATTGTTCATAACAATAATTAACAACATACCAATCTTCTAGATATCAGTCCTCCATTCTGGAAAAATCTGCCACCAATGCCAATCAATGTAGTACTGATGGAGTCAAACAGTGGAGTCAAAGGGCTGTAATTCACATGCAGAGCAAGTAGAGCAAAGCAAGTAGAATCTCTGTACAACTACAACTAAAAAGAAATATATATTTTCAACATTCCTACTCCGGAGGGATCAGTACTATACAATAGCATGAAATTAGGGTGAAGTTCTCCGTTTAAACTCATTAAAGGAAAGCGTTTCTGTGATTTTTTGGCTCTGTTTTAAACATTAAGAGATGCAGGGCTGGATCTGTACCTCTCTAGGGTAGCAGAAACATAGGAAGGGTATCTGTACACAGTCACTGTAAGGTTAAAATTGATGTGCTTTACCAAACACAGCTTGGCTGAATCAAAAGCTGAAGTCTGATGGATTTACATTTTTGTTCTTGTAGTTCTTTTCTCTCCCAGTCTCCATGTATTGCAATAGTGGGCTGTAGTCAATCAGCATTTGTCCTTGCTGATTTTTATATGCAGAAAAAGAAAGAATTTTTTTGTTCACACATACTATTCAAATGACTGTTGATGAAATCGCTGAAGTATGTGTGTGTGTGTGTGTGTGTGTGTGAGAGAGAGAGAGAGAGATAGAGACTGTGTGTGTGTGTGTGTGTACAAAACCATATGTGTTTGTTGAGGTTGATGTTAGTAAAGAAGCAAATGTTTTGTAGCGTGTGAAATGCTTACTGTATATTTTTAAGTCAAGGAGAAATGTTGGCTGTGAGGTCGGTTGGGAGTGGCAATTCGTCTGTGTCCTAAGCCTGATGCAACAGAAAGCAATCTCTTCTGGAGCAAACCACAGAGCAGTTTCCTCGGGTCTATTTCTTTTTCTATTTTATCTTATGTATCTGCATTCCATTGGCATGTAAGCCTGGGGGTGGGGCCTCTTCATCGTGCCGCTGAAGAAGATCTCGGAGGTTCTAATCAGGCGAAAACTCTTGGATGGTCTGTACATGCTACAGCACTTTTATCGGAGGATCTAATATTCCATTTTGAATGGGAATCAATAGGACTTTTTCCAACTTCACCAGGCAGCCATTTTACTCACAGGCTCACAAAGTCATACTTTTTGGAATAACAGATTAGCGATGCCATGGTGGGCAATAACACATTGAAATCAGCGTGAATGCCACGGAGCTGTTTCAGCGATGTGGTAATACTGCATAATTTTTCATTTGCCAGTTTCTCTTAAGGTGGGGTGTCGGACTCCATTCCTGGAGGCTGCCATGGCTGCTGGTTTTCAATGCTTCAGCTCTTAAATGATTGGCTAGAGTCCACACACATTGTGTTCCAAGGCCAAAATTGGGTGCTGATTGAGAGGGACCCACCAAAACCCGCAGAAACTGTAGCTCAGGTACGGCTGAAGCCTTTCTGTTAGAGCTGAATTAACACTGCTGGGCTTGAATTAACACTGGACATTTTACTGTCTACAGACAGATTTTGTCGGGCTACGCACAAAGAAATTTCTCCAACCTCATTGGCCGAGGCTTCATCCTGCAGCAAGACGATGACCACTCCTACAAAACACACTCCTACGCAAGCAAAGCCATTCGGCAGTGTGACTGGCCAAGTCAGTCACCTGATCTAAATCCAATCGAGAGTGCATTTTGCTCGCTGAAGAGGAGACTGAAGACAAGTTCATCCATTAACTTACTTTTGCACAGCTGAAAATGGGGGGGGGGACTGTCTTTGAAAAAAGCCAAACCATACGCACGTAATTACCATGATATAAAAGCTGATCATCTGTCCTTTTGTCTCATATTCATCTTTTGATCTCAATTCCAAATGCCTTAAGAACACGGCAAAAATAACCAATTTCATTCTACCGTCCCCGTGCTTGTGGAGGGCCCTTTATCAAGAAGAAAAAAAGAAGACAAAGATGTGATTTTGTCTTTGTCTGCGTTCGGCCCGAAATTTTCCTGCCATTTTGCATCAGCTGAAGAGGGGGAGAAATATATCATTAAAGTGCGATGCAATTTGCGTCCATTTCAACAGGCATTCAATTTGCTGTTTGCCAGCAACACAATGAAATCTTACAAAAGCACCTGAACGCCGCACACAAAATTACAGCATTTGTTGTTGCTTCGGGTTCATTTCAGACAAACAGGGCTGAGAAAAATACACTCGAGGAGTAGAGTGAGAGAGAGAGAAAGAGAGAGAGACATGTGAACAAACTTTGAGAAAAGTACCGTTGGATAACTTTTTCATTTTCTTTTGACAAATTGCTGGCGGAGAGCACTATGGGAGCTCTTTCTGAGGGTGATTCGATCTCATCGAGAATCGGTTCAATGCTGTGCGTTCTGGCATTGAGTACGGCGAAGGATACCGTTTTCAACACAACCTCTTCATTAAAAATGTCGAGACCACGGTAATTCAATATTTGGCACCAACAGGGCACCCCAATAAGCTGTTGATTGACCAATTTATCAGTCATTTCAGGGAGTAGGGGGATCCAGAAAACGGCAACAGATACCAACTGCAGATTTTGATATTTCTTGGCCAGTTCCTCTTAGTTTGGCAAATTGTCCAGAATGTGGTTGCATGCTGTACATGTCTGCCGTCAAGTCAAAGAGAGCTATAACATGCACATTTAAACAAATGTGGATGTCACATTGACGACTTACAATCAGAATACAGTCCATGATATTTTACTTAAATCAAGTGTCCCTCCAACACTGTAAACAATTGCCGAATCTGCACAGCGCAGACGTGACCGCCTCAGGTTAATGTGCACATTTAGCAGTAGAGGGCACTGTTGTACCCTAGAATCATTCTGAAAAACAGGCAAGGGAAAGGGTCAAGTTTGCCAAGCATGGATTACGTTCAAATGAATGTTCCGTCTTGTTTAATGTCTATAGGTTCTCTATAATTCTTTGCAATGTATCGTTTGAAAAGCCAGGGGTGCGTTTCTTTGTGCTGTGGTAATTATAATTATAAATTGTTTTTTTTTTCTCTTGCTAATAAAATCTAAATGACTTGTGGCAACTAAGGAAATAAATAGCAGCATTTATCTAAATGTATTGCTGCCGAGCAGCCTGACAACAATTTACCACCGACCCCCCCCCCCCCCCCTTGCCAGTTTAAATCTTAGATAAATATTGAATGAGGAAGATAATGGTTCACACATACATGCATACTTAATACGGCGACTTTGAGATCACGCGGGCGTGAATACGGGTTTATGCGTGGCGTTTTCGCTGACAACATCCCAGCATGATACATTTATCAATTGTCCACTCCATCAGTTATTCTACCTGGAGTGCTGACAAAAAAGAGAAGCAAAGGATGGCTTTGAATTATCTTAATCTAACATTACACGTGCTCACGTCTGTTTACAATCATCTGAAATGATGTATTTGCTTAGCGGTTCCTTATAGGGTTAAGAACGGTCGGGGGTGGATTACTTTTTACCATAACTGACAATATCCCTCTGAGGAGTAGGTTACCTGGTCGGCTGTGGTGGCGGTACGAACGAGGCCTGCTGAGGGTCGCGAAGTTGTGAGTGTGAATTCGCTTTTTTCCGGTGTGCTAATGGCATAGACAAAATACCAGGGTTATGTCTAACTGGGTTCAAATTTGCTTTGGGGGACCCCGGTCGCCGTTGACAGCTCAGCGCTGACTGCGGCAGGAACAGAGAATCGACCGGCTTTCTCGTGCGACTTAGGCTCTTTCCTGGGGAGAGTAAAACAACTGTCTGCTGGTTTTTAAGACTCAAATCGCATTTAAGCTGTCAGCAAAGCACTGTTGCATTCAAAGCCGATTCCACAGAGGAGGTAAAGTAGTCGAAGTGAGATTAACGCGTTTCGCTGCTGAAGAATGCTGTTTTCAGGTGCTGCTGTGATTATCAGACATGAAACAGGACGCCGGATTACATTAATAATAACGGGGATGTAAGGGAGAAATGAAGGCTGTTTATACATAATAACTGAGGTGAGTCTCAGAATGCGAACGGAACGCTAGCTGCTTCATTGGGCAGTCACAAAAAAATATTCGTCAAATGCTGCCAAAAATGTGGGGCACTTTGAAATCTATGACATCAGAGGTTTGGAGGACGGAGGGGACTATCGTGCGTCGTCCCCTAGTCCACCGAAGAACGAATAGACAGAGGTGTATGTAAAGAATAAATAAATAAATAAATATATAAAAATAAAAACAGAAATTTTTCACTACAAAAATATAAAAAAGCTAAAATACGCAAAAAGATTGGCAAATTGTGCACACAGATTGTAATGAAGTAATAACAGACTGGCACAGGGTGGCACGGTGGTGCAATGGATATAGAACTGTTGTCTTACAGAACATGTGCCAGGCCTCTTTTTTTCAAACACAGCCGTGACCGCCACCTTTCTGTGTGGAGTTTGTACGTTCTCTCCAAACTAAGAGATACAGGTTAGGATGCTGTAATCCCAGAGTCTAAATTGCCCGTAGGTACGAGCGTGTGAGTGAACAGTGTGCGATGGATTGGCCAACCTGTCCAGGGCCACGCGTCCAGTGAACTGAATCCTGAACAGGGCTAAGTGGGTTGCATATTGGATGGATGGATGGATGGATGGATGGATGAATAGGCACAAACCTGGAAGAAATGGAATCTCGACTGCTAACTGAATATTTCCTGTATTTTTAATGCTAAGTATTTTTAGCAGTGCCGAAAGGCAGTGTCACAGGCACTGAGACTCACAGCATGCCTTCTACCACAAATGCTTTTTGGAAAGTTATTTGAAAAGCTTCATTTTGTTAAGCACCACTTTTTTATTGATGCTCTTTCAAGTAGATAGGACATACTTCAAATTTAGCCAGAAAATAATTTAGTGAAACGGTTTGAGGGTTTTTGTTCTCATTGATCTCTTTCTAAAATAGTTTTTTTGTTCAATTAGTTGCTCCTTTTGTCACAAATGAAATTCATCAAGGCTTTTTGATCTGTTTTTCTTTTCTGGAGAAAGATTACAAATGATATCTCTCCAATTCCCACATCTCACTAACTTCCAATCTGAATGACTCACTCACCCCCAGACTCGCTAGCTCACTCAGAAAATCCCAGATTAAATCACTCACTCCAACTCCCTTACTGACAGATCAACACACTTACTGACCTGGCTCATTCTCTTGCTTAGTCACTGGCCCCAAGACTTACTGACTTATTCGATCTGACTTACAGACTTCCGGATTCACACGTTCATTCACGGTCTCCATGACCTAAGCTATTCTTTCACTCCAGACTCATCAGCTCAACCTCACTAAATTCCAGAATGACTCACTATGTGACCTGCCTAACTGATTCACTCACTTCCGAACTCACTGCCTCACTGACTCAAAGTCTGAATGACTCAGAATGGCAAACTTAAGCCCAGTTCAAATCAAATATTCACAAAGCACTGAGCTGCCCTGGCAAACTCTGCGGTATTCTAAATCTCACCGCCTGTGATTAGACAAGTTGAATCTCCAGGAACGGCAAGGGTCTGCGTCAGAAGTGAGATGGTAGAGGATAGTTCACACCGTAACTTCTCTCCGAAATATTCTAAAAGGGTTTTTGGCACATTGCGAATCTTTGGTCTGAACCAGGCTTTAGACTGAGTGAGTGACTGACTCATTTGCTCCCTGTCTCCCGAACTCACCCATTCACTAGCTAATTGAATTAAGCTGATCTCAGAGGCTCCATGTTGCAATAACATTTTGCTCACAGTCACCTGTTCAGTTTTGTTTCAGTAATCCCCTTCCAAATAATTACACAGGGAAATACAACACTCTTTATCACGGGCACAGCCGAAAGCAGAATGCTTTTAAAAATGGATGAAACGCAGAAGCACGCCGCATCCCGGAGATACAGTCATACATTCACATCTATTTTTATTATTAATGGGGAAAAGGGGGGGGGGGCTCAAGCGTTCAAAGATGAGAGAGAATGCTTGAGAGAAAGTCTTTCATATGGGCTTTCAGCCAATTTAAACAATTTAACATCTGAAGGTGAAATGCTTCAGAATGTGTTGTGAAAACTAGCAGAAAACCAGTCATTTAATGGCTAGCATTATCCACGGTGATGCAGTTCTTGAGGTAATTACAGTCCAAGGACATACACAATCTAAACAATTTTCAAAACACGTAGGGACCTTGGAACAGGTTGGAACCGTTCGCCGACTGAGGGAGGGTGGGGGGCAAGGGGGGGGGGGGGGACAGCAGTGGGGAATTCCAGTCCAGACCTGTACAATTCATTTCTAAACTGGAGATTTCGGTCCAAAACCAGCTGTCCGGCAACCCTATCCCCACCATTACACACACATGCAGAACACAGCTCATTTGATTAAAGAAAACAAGTTGCCTACCTATTTGAAGTTAACTCTTTGTCTCCCTGCTGCATCAAACTCACACAGAACCAGCTCGCTGTTCTATAATGCAAGCCCATTAAATCATTTGTTAGTCATTGTGCTCAGTAAGTAGGCCCTATGTCTGTAAATGATGCAAACTGCAGAACAAGCGTTCTGCAGAGGCGGGAGACACCGGCATTGTTAGCGGTATCTTCAGCTCAGTGTACATGCGGATTGAAGTCAGCCGAGCTGCTGGCTGTGCATGAGAGCTTGCACTGCTAGCCGAGGTATGGCTATGATGATGTATCCCCCACTAACTTAATCCTTTTCTGGACAAATTGAAATAAACTTTGAGTTAGGTTTGAGTTTGCTCATTATTTCTTTTTATCATTATTTCCTTATGATTTCAAATCTTCTTTCCGTCATCTTGTTTCCGTCTTAGTTGCTGTTGAAAACTATGAGTTACTCGCTCTCCCACCAACTACTGCGTCCAGTATTTTTCTAGTATCTTCTCAATCAGGAGTGAAACGCAAAAAATAACAAAGCAATCGTCAACCATTATTTTTTAGAAAAAGCTTAATAGCAGATGGCAGGCAGCAGACACTTCCAAACAGCAAAATTCAACCCGTGTGGTTTTATTGATTGTATGGGGACGGGTATAAATGCTTCTTTTTCCCCAACAGTTCAGGCCTGATGGTCCGCACTGTGCAGTCAGTCGGGTGTGCAGTCAGTCGGGGGTGCAGTCAGTCGGGTGTGCAGTCAGTCGGGGGTGCAGTCAGTCGGGTGTGCAGTCAGTCGGGGGTGCAGTCAGTCGGGTGTGCAGTCAGTCGGGGTGCAGTCAGTCGGGTGTGCAGTCAGTCGGGTGTGCAGTCAGTCGGGGTGCAGTCAGTCGGGGTGCAGTCAGTCGGGGGTGCAGTCAATCGGGGTGCAGTCAGTCGGGTGTGCAGTCAGTCGGGGGTGCAGTCAGTCGGGGGTGCAGTCAGTCGGGTGTGCAGTCAGTCGGGGGTGCAGTCAGTCAGGGGTGCAGTCAGTCGGGTGTGCAGTCAGTCGGGGGTGCGGTCAGTCGGGTGTGCGGTCAGTCGGGTGTGCGGTCAGTCGGGTGTGCGGTCAGTCGGGTGTGCGGTCAGTCGGGGGTGCGGTCAGTCGGGTGTGCAGTCTCTGTTTGATGAAGCTACAAATAACGGTCCAGGGGCTCATTTACATGAGAGCTGCGAGCTGAGATCTGGGAGAGGTGATAGATTTCTCCTTCTCTTTCTGAAGTGTTTCACGTAGAAACTGCAATTGCAAGCCACAAACGCATGTCGCAAAGCAGCTGCACGTAGGCAGTCAGCAGTCGGCTATAGTTCTCATCCCTTTGTCTCGTTTAGGTTTAGTATTGAGCTTTTGCATTCGTGCACAACATTGTAGCACTCCACTGCTGTATGTGAGCTAGCCACGGCTGTCAGTGGCCATCTTTTCAAGGGGAATCTGATGAGTGGAAAAAATTGGCTTACTGTCAGATTAAATTGAGTTACACGTTGTAATATAAAAATGTCATTTTAATTTATTTTATTTGAACTATTAGGTCTTCCCAGTCGACCTAATATAGCCGATATTTTATGGCAACATTAAGTGTTTTGCTATTTGTAATATTCAGATTAAATCTACCCACTGTCACCTAGGAGCCATTGTCAGTAATGTCACCTATGACGAGTGGTCACTCAAATCACAGTTGCTCCAAAAGTAGCTGTTGTGTGTGCTCACAGGGCATTTAACCACAGCATCTAATTCTCTACAACTGGTTTCACATACAATTTAAATATTCATCGAGTGCTTTTCTACATACAAAAAGTGTGTTAGCTCTCATTCAGTGCTCAGATGGGGAATATGTTAACTATAAATTGTACCAAGGGCTTTGGGGAGACCAAACAGTGTGTAAAAGTTTCACTTGACACATGTGTTGGGGATCGGGAAATTGAAGGAAATCAGTATTTACAAAGCGTAGAGCTGTTATTGCTTTACAGATGCATCTGGGCACAGAGGCTTTGCTTATCCCATGGCATTGTCCAACAACCCTGAGAAAGCTGCCGGTTGCAAGGAAGCACGGAGCTGTCAGCCCTTACAAAAAATAAGTTAATAAAAGAATGCCTTAAGTTCTCTTTTTCTGAGGTAGTGTACTTAAAGTGCAGTTTTTACTTTACAGTAGTAATCTTAGACCAAGGTTTTGAAATACTTTACAGTATAGGCTACCACTTTTGGATGAAAATTTTAGAATAAACAGAATATGTATTCCAGAAAATACTTTAGTGAATACTTAAAATGGGTCAATTCTTTTTTTAAGTACTGTGTATTTGATGAACTCATTATCTCTGTAGTTTTCTAAATGGCGTTCATGATCACGGAAGATTCTTTCTGGAAGCCTGGCCTTCATCTCCGCACAACCAGAGGAAATGGGGTATTTGCGAGGAAAGAAAAATTGGTTGTAGAGGCCCGTAGTCATCACAGTTTTATTTGCAATTCACAAGCGATGCATTTTCGTGAATTGTATTTAGACCGGATCGCTTTTGCGAAATGGGTCCCGAGTCCAGTGTAATGTCAGTTTGCAACAACTCCAGGGGTGTAGCCCTCCTGAAGTGTGAGGGTTAAGTAAGGTCACATTTAACGACCAAAATTGCACCCGTCAGTTCGGCGATTTTTTAATTCACGTAGATCGTCATTCACGCATTAAAACTCATTACATTACATTACATTGCATTACATTACAGGCATTTGGCAGACGCTCTTATCCAGAGCGACGTACAACAAAGTGTATAACCATAACCAGGAACAAGTATGACGAAACCCCTAGAGAGAAGTACCGGTCCAAGTACAGGGAACAACCGCATAGTTCAACTTGGACCCTGATGGTTAAACTGATTAACACTAACAACGAGAACGGCAACAACGCAATCTATGGAAAAATAAAAATAAATAAAAATACAAGTAGTCGTTAAGACAGTTGATGCGCCTAAGTCACCTATGAAACAGCTGCCTAGTTACAACCCTAAGTTTAGTCATTTACAGGGGGGAAGGGAGGGATGGGGAGAGGTGCAGCCTGAAGAGGTGGGTCTTCAGTCGTCGTTTGAAATGGGTCACAGTCTCAGCTGTTCTGACCTCCACAGGGAGGTCATTCCACCATCGTGGGGCCAGAACAGACAGGAGACGTGTTCTGAAAGTGCAGGTGCGAAGAGGGGGAGGTGCTAGGCGTCCTGAGGTAACTCCAGATCGTTCTTTCACTCAACAGCCAGCCCATCTCGTGCTCTTCGTCCCTGAACGCAAACGGGCTGAACACATGCTCATCTTCAGATGGGGGGGATCAACTGAACACGTGTCCCCCTCAGTTGCACTCAGTACATTCGGGAGGTCTCTGATACCGTAAAAATCCCTGTTTGATCTCACCGAGGGCTTATTTCCTGGTTATTTGGGGAAATATGTACGTTCTGTACTCTTGGCAGTTTGAGACTGAGGACGGCGCAGGTGGTGAAGCTGACTGACAAGCCAGCTACAGAAGCCGCCATCGCACTGAAATGAACCAGAGGCCAGGAAACGACGCGTAGCAGAAAGCTTCCTGGGATTGCGTGGCTCCTTCTGGTTCGCAGTTCCAAGTCATCGTTATTTTCCTCCCGCAGGGCTGAGCGATAAACCATATAAGACAACGATTTAATATCTTTGAGCCCAATAACAATCGTCGCTGCAATGCAGCATATTGGCTAGCGTTATTATTAGCTAATGCTCTGTTGAACCTCCAGACCTCCGAGACTACACGCAAAAACGCCACTGGACATCACCGCTCGTATCTATTGGGTGTTGATGTGCCAGCCAGTCAGCAGCAAGACCATGCGGCACCCACGGGACCATGGGTAGCGCTTTGGTCGATTACACAGAAGCTGCATGGCCGTGCTGCTGATCGCCTGTCATGTCCACACCCAAAGATTGCTTTGAGTCCATTCTTTCACAGGTATGCAGAATTCAGTTCTTCACTGAGAGCCACTCATCAGATTTGTTTTAAGACACTACTTTCATGGTGAGAAATCTCAGAAACTACATGCAAAAAATGCCGCTGGCCATCACCACTCGTATCTATCGGGTGTTGATATGACAACTGGTCAGCGTGATTTTTATTTTATTTATTTATTTATTTATTTTTACGAAGTAGTTTGAACTACATTTTCTGAGTAGTTGTAGTTTCCAAAGCTAAACTTCTCTTTAGGCTAGCCTTTTTGTAGTTAAACTACTTTCGGAGCAAAGTAATTGGTAGTTTGTACAACTGCACTTTCAGAGTAGTTTCCCCGATTCTGGCTGAGACATACAGGCTTGTCAAATGACTCGTTAAGCAAAGAGTTTGTCAGGCCCGGCCTTTGGTTCGCAGTTTGTTCACTAACAAGGCTAACACAAATGATCTGAGAATCCACAGCCGTGATTGGCTGCTCAGACTTCTGCATATAACATAGGCTAATTAGTCCGTGCTAGCCTTTCATGTTTTTGCCTGTTTGTTCTTTCTCTATCCCCTTGGTTCTGGGAGTACTTTCAGCTATATGTTTACAAAGCATTAGACCTGCAACAAGGCAGCAACTTTGTGTTTCATTTCTATACACAGGGGCTGCATAAATGAAGATGGAGCTGGAGTGTTTTAAGATTTTATTTGTGAACTTCGATACATCAGGTAGACTGTTGGATCTTCTTATTTATTTATTTTTTGTCAAGAATTTTAAAAAGAGCAAACTCTGCACCATGACCATGGCCCTGGGAAAGGAAAAACTGTTCCTCAGATGGGTCTATGTTTCAAGGATCTGTAACCCCACCCACCATCCAAAACCTGCCTTGGATTTATTAATTTAACAATTAACTATTTCCTGGATCAGGAAATCCTATCCCATATATGAGCAGTCCAGTCCTTTTGAAGGATTTTTTCTCTAGCAGCTCAAATAGTGACGAACTAGAGGCCCTGAAGACAGAGGCTAGATAAGACGAGGAACTAAATTTAGCAACTGAGGAACAACAAGGTAGAAGGACAACAGTATAAACAGTATTACCCTTTCTCGCTTGGAAAAGGTGATCATAGTTGTTTCAAACTCTGACTCATGACCAGCAAGTTGACAACCATAAGGTTGAGCAGGTGTGATACCTCCCAAAAACCTTCAGCATACATGAAGCTGGCAGTTGAAAAAAAAAGCCACATATGAAATGTTACATAACGCACACTGAGAGCTGAAAGGCTTGGGTAAAATGAAGCGAAGGAGATTCCTTATCATCCATCAACAAGAGCAAATGTTCACACGAAGGAACAACCAACTAGACAAAGGGAAATTAAAAGAAAATAAGGGGGAAATTGAGGCCTCCCCTCAATGGACAGGTGGACCTGAAATCCCCCAGTCTGCATATACAAAGTTAACTTAAAAAACATGCAGGGAAACTACAATAAAAGCAATAATAGGCAGCCAAACAACAACAGGATTACGAGGAGACTGGCCCGCAAGGAGAGGAGTGGGGAATATATATACTTCTGGGGCACAGGTGAGGACAGATCTCAATTAGCGCAGCTGCTGGTACGTTAGCACAGGTGGATCCATTTCTGCACAGTGCAAACCAGAACAGGCGGAAGGGGAAATGCACCTGACACTCGGGGGGGCTGGGTGCAAAAAAAGTAGCTGAGTGTGAGAGATGTTACAGTACATTTAAAGTGCCCACCAACACCGCTGAAGGAACTGAACCCTATGACTGCTGCAGGGATGCGGCAGTTATGACCCCTCTGAGGACCGTGCTTGTGTGCAGGCGAGAGAACGCTAAATTCTACTTACCTTGCGTTAACTGGCGGTGGCGTGACTCTTGCTCTCTTATGAAGGCATTTTTTCAATTCCTGCCAACAAAAACACAAAAAGATGAGTATCTTGTGGTGTCTAGCAAAAGAAATCATCTTAAAACTGCACCACAACTACAGGAATGCAGCTAGAGAGAAACCAGTTTCTATATAATTGACTCTTGTTATATAACAAGAGTCTCAAAAAAGTTGACTTTACTAGCTGCATTTGAATTATAACATTATAACATTCTACTTTCAACGAAACCTGCACTGCATGGAAATTTTTGAATGAAAAATTAGAAGGGCAATTTCAACATTGTGACATTCTGTCCATCTCAGACTCATTTGCATACATGCTGTTTAACAGACCAATACACTTAATAGTGATCATTACAATGAGGTTCAATACGACAGCTATCATTCTGATGGCACATACCACAAATTCTCTGGGAATTAATGCTTGTTAGAAAAATATCAATAAATGCTTGTAATTTATGCTAATAAACACTTTATGAAATTCTCATTACTTTTCTGAGCAATACAGGAGGCTTCACTGAACAATTATTACTATTTGTGTCAATCAATCCATTTAAATTGCATATCGTATTTGTGATCAGACTGCCATTTTGTGCAGTTATACAGAAAATTTCCCAAGCGATCTGAACAGCAAAATGTTAAAAGTTAGTAAATGATTTTGTGTGTGTGCGCATAGAATTTTAGTCCATATCTTTCTGTTCTCGCTAATTCAAAAATAATTGGATTCACACTGACAGTCTCACAGACCAGAACTATTCCTTCTGGGTATTCAAAGAAAAGACCAGCTCCTACAATTATTTACATTTCACCAAGTGTTTCTTAAGCCAATGAAGGTATTATTTTAAAGACTTATTTTAGAAATAATATGTTTCTGGTACATTTAAAGATAAATGCTTACAACATTAATCACATTACAAGTAGCGACTAACGTGGCAGGTGTTTCATCAGAGATAAGTACCCCGTTGTTAAGATAAAATATTTCCTGAACTGAGTGTTTTGGGCTGGGATTCCTGCTTCACTTGATACCTGAACCTTTCCTGGAGGTGAGAAAGGAGATTAAATCAATTTTGTTTAATGTATTTTTGCATGTTTACACTCCCTTGCACTTACTGTAGGTGTATAAGATATTGGGAAGGCATCAATGTTTTTTGCAAACAGTTATGACACCTGGCAGTTATTTCAGGCCACAGAACCTTATCAGTGAAAATATTATGCAGTACGCAAAAGTTTAGCACTTCTGGTCAAATTGCATATTTGTTGAATCTCGGAGTGAAAAAAAGTTCACAACATCTGCAGGGTACACACTTAAACATGGCTTATTTCTGCAAATCTTAATTCACAGTTACTATTTATTTGCTGAATTTAACAAATTGAAAAAATAGCATTAAATGTGCCATGTGCAAAAGTTTAGGCACCCTTTCAGTTGACCCACTGATACTTTCATAAGGTCTCAAAACTTGATTGACTTGTTTGGCCTTAAATTAAGCCAGGTTAAAGACAATTCCACAGCTTAATAAATACTCTGGCTGTCATAACCTCTCAGTGTGTTGTGCTTATTCTCAACAACCATAGGCTCCCCTAAGCAATTAAGAATTAAGGAATGGAAGTTTGGGGAAAAGGTTGAATTCAAGGCAAGATCGGGATGACCAAGAAGAAAAGTCTCAGACAGAAGACAGAGAAAAGTCTCTGATAGAATGGCTGGCAGACTGGACAGGTATGCAAAGCAGCAAAACCCACACATCACAGCAAGAAAGGTTTAGCTGATAAGAGAGTAGTGGTGTACCAGTCCACTGTGCTGCGCTGCTTGTATAAAAATAATCTGCGAGGAAGAGTTATCAGAAGAAAACCTTTCCTGTGATCTCATCACAAATGTCAATGTCTGAAGTATGCAACACATCACTGAAATAAGCCAGAGACTTGATAAGAGGTACCAGTTCTTGGGCTGACGTTGTTTCCAGAGATAGTTTGGAACTTTCAACGAATTAAGTTGAGTGGTGTTGCAAACAGAGTAGTTTGGAACTCCTATGAGTGTCACGAGATAGTTGAACTGATGACAGGTATGTTTGGAACTCGCTAGTGAGTGTTGTAGCCAAGGACAAATAATTTTTACTTTACTTCATCACTCAGCGGGCTCGTTCGGTGAGCTTGTGTGGCCTACTGCTTCGCGGCTGAGCTGTTGTTGCTCCTAGACGTTTCCACTTTACAATAACAGAACTTACAGTTGACCGGTGCTCACGCAAGGCAAAAATGTAACAAACTGTGGCATCCTATGACAGTGTCACGCTGAAAGTCACTGAACTATGACCCATTCTACTGCCAATGTTTGTCAATGGAGATTGCATGGCTCTATGCTTGATTTTATGCACCTGTTAGCAGTGGGTGTGCCTGAAATAGTCGAAACCACTAATAAAAAAGTGTTGTCCACATACTTGTTTGTTGGAAATTTTGTGTAGATGGATAGATAAAGAGATGTATGTGTTGCATGTCCATGTGTGTTGCATAAATTGAGGGATGTGTCTGTGTATGTAAGTATGCGTGTGAGTGATCTACGCAACTGAATGTGTGTGTTTGGGTGAGTGTGCTTGCACATGTGCAAGTGAGTCAGCGCGATTGTGTGTGGTTCTGTGCGCGCGCGAGTTCCTGCATGCTAATCTGCGTGCATTCATGTGTGTGTGTGTGTATTCGTCTCTTCCTTTTCTCTCAAAAGACAATGTACAATTATCCGAGTCTTTGAGTCTGTTCTCTTCTCAGTGTGGCGTGAAAACAAGTGTGGTCCTGTTTGCCAAAGCCTGGAAGAGATGAGAACTTTCAGCACGTCCAAGAGTGCTTTTATTAAACTAATAAAAAAAATAAAAGGGAAGGGGGAGAGAAAGCAATTTCATAAGAGAAATGAAAACAGTGTTATATTTTGTCAAACCAGATCAGGGCTGTGTCCAAGACCTGACTTTAGCAGATGCTTTCAGAATGCAGACACACCGCCCGCTGTGTCTGCTCACAACAGGAAAACCCGCTCTCCTTCTCTCCACCTTTTAAATTAAAACAGTAGCTCATATCGTGCAACAGAGCGCTCTGCTAGCAAATAAAAAGCAGTTAAATTAAGAGTTTACGATAACATTGCAGCTTTTGATATAAAAAAGGCAACACCAGCATCCTAGGTAAAGCTTCCTAATTAGCACAAGCTGAAAGCACCGTAGTTATAGCAAAAAGGGCAATAAATACCTTGGCTATCAAACATGGTGCAAGTCCTTGGGTGACAGCTTGCTGTGAACAGGCAAGGATGCGGACTACTGACTATTCATCCGTCCTTTATCCAGTCATTTTTTACTGGGTTTCTGAAACAAAATGAGAGTGCTGTAAGACACACACACACACACACACACACACACACACGACCACGCACACGTAAACACACACATGCAAACACACGCTCGCGCGCGTGCACACACACAGACATTCACTCAAAGGGAACATGACTATAATTACACATGGACAAGGGCACACACATCTGTGTACACACACATGAACACACTGACATACTGATACACATACACACACACACACACAGGTGCCTCTGTGTTACTCATTACTGTAATACACAGGCATGTAAATGTACTGTAAATTGCTGGATCTGTTTCTATGTGAGTCGAAGTGGTTGTATTCACATCGGCCATCTTCTGAGGCTTCGCGTCTTACTGTACTGCAGGGCCCGTGTGTTTAAAATGCTGCGCAATGTATTTCCCTCACGTCCCCAGACCCCTGTCTCCACTTCGTTGGAACGTGTTGTCTCTCTCCAAGAGCTGATCTTTCTATCCTCTTATCTCAGAAAACATTTCTCTAAGGGGGTCCCTGATGCGCTAACCCCAAAAAGTCAGCTTTAGTGAGCCCTCTGCCACTGATGAGGGGGAATCAAAGCTCAGTGACTCAGAGAATGTGCTCCCTCCGGCCTGCTTCTCTCTTCCCCCCCTCCCTCCCTCCCTCCCTCCTCCCTCCATCCCTCCATCCATACATACCCTCAGAGTTACCCCACTCCCCATCCTATCCCCCTCGCCTCTCCCCTCTCCCACCTCTTCATCTCCAGCTCCTGCTCCTGCTGCTGAACACCTCCGTGTCCACCTCCTGCCTCCCTCCCCGCCATGTGCTTCTTGCTCTTTAATATTTCACCCAGTGCATTTTACATCCTTCTCTCTGTCTCAAGTTTGAAATCGATGCAAATGGCATGCTACCGCCAAAGCATAAACAGACAATATTATTCAAATATTGTTATTCCCATAATATTGTAAACCGCACAAACATAAAAATAATTGTAATAATGGTATCAGGATAATAAATAATAATAATCTCTCTCTCTCTCTCTCTCTCTCCCTCCCTCCCTCCCTCCCTTATTCTATCATGTCATGTCTAAGCTGAGCCAGCAGAGCCCCAGATGGCTGGCTGGTTGTAAAGCCCACCGGTACGCACACATTATTGCACCCCTGATGCGCTCCCTACACCACTCACTGTACATGTACAGTAATCTCCCTATTATACAGCACCAGTTCGCCCACAGGCTCTAATCCCTTATAGCAGGGGCCGGTTTCTGTGAGCTGGGCCGCAGTGCGGCGCAGTGGAGAGGGGATTCTCCTCACAACCGGTAGGCTATTGGTTTCAGTCCCCCTGCTGTTGTAAAAACAGGAGAGGACGGAGAGCAGAACTGGCTTGGAGAAATGCCCAGCCGGATAAAGCCATGTTGTATTATGTTAAATGACTGGAGAGCCATGGATTCGGACATCTTATTCTTTTCAGTATTCAGCGTGTGGAGGTTTGCAGAGCTGACTGCACTGTGAGAATGCGGGAGTGGAACTGATCCAGCTCGCAGCCACGGGCTCGCATTGAAGTGTGTGCGTGCATGTGTGTGTGTGTGTGTGTGTGTGTGTGTGTGTGTGGATTTAGGGAGGAGTTTGCGTGAGAAATATTTCATGAATGGGGATAGTTCATGTGTGTATGTTGTACTAACATGAGTGTGTTCCCATTGTGTGTGCGTGTCGGGGGGTTGTTTCAGCTGATGAATGGATTCTAACAAAACCAAAAACAGGATATTTCATTTCATAACAACCGTAATTCAATCTACTTCATCCAAATCAAACTTTTGAATCAAACCTCCTTTTATAGATCGTAAGACAACTGGTTCTGTAGGCCTGTCTGCTATTTCTCGCCCTGGGGCCCCAAACCTGGACAGAACTCGTTGAAAAACAGAGGTACACTTTGCCTGTGAGACTGAAGGACACAGACAGCTCATTGGAAGGATGGACCAATCAGCTGGGACACACGCACAGGAGAGGGTGGGTGTAAATGAATTTGATTAGTTAAATTAGCTGGATATTGAATTAGTTAGAATTACCTAATGCAGCTAGGAGAGACAGGGGCATTGTGGGAAGATTAATGTGTGTACCTCTCTTCTCACTGGATAATGAGCTAATTCGAGTGATATTTGCAATGGGAAGTACAACATTTGTTTGTTGAACTCTTACTGCACTTAACTCAAAATTCAAATTAACTTCAAAATATCCATTTTTATCTCTTGTCATCTGGAATACAGAAGCACATAAGACAGAAGGCTGTTATTATGCTTTTTTTTATTTTTACCCAAACTTTCCTTTTATTTTCAAACTCTCGCTGTGATTTGTGTGAAACTCCTGGTGCCAGGTGTCTCCGTCAATCAGATAAATGATCTGCATCTGCTCGCTTTCCTCCGCCTTCCTCCAAGAACTGCAAATTAGCGTTTAATACACTGACATCGTCTGTAAGGGAGGAACACAGCAATTAGAGGCTGCTGAAAAAATACGAAAAAATAAAATAAATCTATCATATGTTTATGACCACCGATGTAATAAAGAGGAATGGTGCCTATCATTCTGACACAAGACTGAAATAGACCAAGGAGAAATCAGTGAATTTGCATTTCTTTCAATGTGTAATCAGGAAGCTCAGACAGTGGGTGTAGCACTGTCGCCTCACAGCGAGAAGGTCCAAATCCCCGCCCCCACTGTGTCTGGGTACTCTGGTTTTCCCCCCACAGTCCAAAGACATGCAAGTAGGCAAACTGAGGACTCTAAATTGCCCATAGGCATGAGTGTGTGAGTGAATGGTGAGCGTGCCCTGCGATAGATTGGCGACCTATCCGGGGTGTATTCCTGCATCTCAACCAATGCACGCTGAGATGTGCTCCAGCACCCCCTGCGACCCTGACCAGGATAAGCAGGTATAGGTAATGGATGCATGGATGGATTTTCAGGGGAAATAAGTTTGGGGTGGATGGACAGAAAATTAGCTCGGGTTGTTTCAGGAAGCAGGATTGCTGCTGACTTTATGGCTTTCTCCGTCTTTCGTCCTCTCAGATGTCTTAAGTTGCGCAATTTCCTGACGTTAACTCGTTAAAGTAAGCCAAGATAACTCCTTAATCCTGCTTTGGGAAATACCTGACCGAACGCCTGAAAACTCTTCACAGAAATTAAACAATATATCAAAGTATAGATCTCGTCTGGAGTGCCATTTTAATTATTCACGTGTTCAATAAACCTTGACAGATCGCTGCGTCAAAGTTATCACAGAAGCTATCCTCATTGAGACGATCAATTAAATATTTAGGCCACAACATTATTGAACCAAAACTCATATTTAGAGGCACACAACTGCCAAAAGGCATTTGTAACCGCTGGTTGTCTTGGGGTTTCTCCTTAACAACGGCTGCGCCTTGAAAATGAAACGGCATGAAGAGATCGCGGAGGGAAAAACAAGGTAGAAAACAGGACTTTTGTCTTCCTGGCCTTGGTCACCGTGGAAACGAAATGGTGGCAAGGCGTGAGGGACTGCAGCGCATTCAAAGCACAGAGAGGAAGAGGGGGGGGGGGAGGTAGGGAGGGAGGGAGATATAGAAACAGAAAGATATCGAGATTGTTTCAATCAAGCCATGTCTATGCTAAACACTATAGACATAGTTACTGATGTTTTAAGTTATACTTCACATGTTCCATTTATATATTAGTGTCCTGCCAATGAAGCATAATTGAGCTGAATTGAGAGAGAGAGAGAGAGAGAGAGAAAGTGATATAATTACCTTTTTCTTCAGCTCTGAGCATATGGTCGCGGCAAGGCCACGAGTAAAGTTACTGTGAGCTATTTACCGATGTAAAGACAGTCAGACAGACATTCTCCATCCCCATAAAGCCAGCAGCACAACACAATGAGCGTGTGGCATGCAACCAAAGAAAAGAAATAAGAGGGATAGAGTTGTAATGATCTAAATGGTAAATGGACTGCATTTATATAGCGCTTTTATCCAAAGCGCTTTACAATTGATGCCTCCCATTCGCCAGAGCAGTTAGGGGTTAGGTGTCTTGCTCAAGGACACTTCGACACGCCCAGGGCGGGGTTTGAACCGGCAACCCTCCGACTGCCAGACAATCGGTCTTACCTCCTGAGCCATGTCGCCTGTCGTGTCGAGCTATGTCGTGCCTGCATACAAATAGCAGACGTTCTGAATGCTTGAAACGTGCACTGGGAAGCACAGCCCCTGACATACGCGTGAGCGATTGCTTCCACACGGCCCGGGCATTAATCTTAACGCGCAGGGCCTCTCCTCTCCGCCATTATGCAGGTGCGTGGACACAGAGGGAACGTAACGACGTTGAGGGGGAAGTGTGGCACAGTGGGTAAGGAACTGCGCTTGTAACCGAAAGGTCGCCGGTTCGATTCCCGGGTAAGGACACTGCCGTTGTACCCTTGAGCAAGGTACTTAACCTGCATTGCTTCAGTATATATCCAGCTGCATAAATGGATACAATGTAAAAGTGCTATGTAAAAAAGTTGTGTAAGTCGCTCTGGATAAGAGTGTCTGCTAAATGCCTGTAATGTAATGTAATGTAAAAGTGTCTTCTCATCCCACGGCTCGGCCAGACGGCGTAGCGCACTAAGCCAGTTTTCCCCTTTGTTAAACGAGTGCGAGCGGAACGTGGGGCGCCGGCGCGCTACGGCGCGGGTCTGGGCTAATCGGAGGTGACGCGGGAGCCAGAGTCAGGAGACGGGGGGGGGGGATTACGAGGGAAGAGGATGTGTATTCCGGACCGTCGGCTGACACAACGGCTTTCGCGGCGACTGATAGGCTATTTAATTACGCTTTTTTAATCGTGCTCTCTTCCCGCAAACGGGGCAACGCTAGCAGACAGCGGGCTAGCATACGCGCTCAGTCCTTTTATTTATCGGGTCCTTTCATCTGGAACGACGCTGTTGAGCCGTTTTCTCTGGCGTTTGATCGCCCTTGGCTCCTGACGCTTTGAAGTTCCTTTAAACTTTTGTTTTTTTTTTGTTTTTTCTGGACAGAAAAAAATGTCAGCGCGGGAGAAAGAAACGGGAGAAAAAAAGTTGTTGAAGTAAAGGTCAGAGACACGGTTAGCTCATGACTGACTGCTAAATGTATCATCCACTTATGTGGGGGGGAGAAAAACAACATTTTCACAGCCTTGAAGAAGGGAAATAAATAAAATACACAGACAAGGAATACAAAAGTTAGTATAGCTTGAATAGTTGCTGTTTCTTGCCGGCACAATGACTTGATTCTTGGACTGGTTGCGCTGTGACACGGGTGGACTTCGCACAAACAAGATAAAGCACGTAATTCTTTCATTGAGACCACAGATAAACATGCAAAAAAGGACCCCACATTTTTTTTAAATGTCAGGGATATCTTAGGTCTAACAACTCAACTATAATGTACTTGTATAACACAGCACGATACTGTTCAATTGAGAACTCCCACTGGACATGCATATACACATATCCACACGCATACGTCCATGCACACACACGTATGTGCTTGTATAAACACAAACGCGCACAGGCACACGCTCGCACAGGTACACACATAAAATAAGACACATACACGGTGTTACATTCAGCCCGTCGGAGAAGCGGATTGGTCTGGACAGCCCCGGCTGGCGGAGAGAGCACACGCACATGGGATGCGTTACATAATCAGCCCAGCTGCTTAAAGGTGTGTTTCTCTCCACAGTCTGGGGCCGAGTCTGGGAGCACACACCGAGAGAGTCTGAGTTTCTTTCTCAAACGAAACTCAAACTCGCTCTCTCGATGTGGACTCCTGGTCTTCAGAGTACACACCCTGGTGGAGAGTACACTCGTGCTCTCTCCACCAGCCAGCATTTCCGAGACCAATCCACTTCCCCAGCAGACTGAATGTGACACACACAGAAATGCACACCGCACACACGCGCGAGTACACTCGCACGTGTGCACACAAACACAGACACACACATGCAAACACACGCATTCTGTAAGTACACACAGGCACACAAAGAAAGGAAAACAATTAACAAAGCAAAGACACCTTTAACCCCTAATAACATTATGAATACCTAAGCTCATTATCCCAATGCCACAATAGCCAAGGTCTGAAGTGTCAAAGTGAGTTCCAAATTATTATTTTTTAAACGCATTACTCAGAATTCCCTTTAACCCAGATTAAATGAAATATCAAACGGATAAAGGCAGCGATTAGCATAGTCCGGAGCCATTCCGCGCAGGCACGCGATTCGTTCGGGTGACTCCAGAGAGCCCAGGAGGCCTCGCAGATGTGCATTAAGATTCCACGAGGCTCATTTACAGGCACATTACGTGCGATTACGCGCGGCTACATCCTCGAGATAAAGGTTAGCCTGACGCTAGATACGGTTTCTCACAGCTAACGGCTGAGATAGCGCGCCGCGGAAGCTACGGGGACAAATGCGCGCAATTAAGCGCGGGGCGCGCGGGGAAGATAGCGCACCCTGAAGGCACGGGGGGGGGGAACCGTGGAAACGCCGTGGCGGGAACGCGCGACCGCGAGACGCGGAGCTGGAGTTCGCGCGGCGAGCACCCGGCAACAGTTACCAACCCGGTTAGCCGCGACGGTTACCGGCGGAAGCAGATCCGCCAGGGCGCGGGAACCAAGGGATTACATCACCCTTCAGAGGTCAGCTGGTGATTGGCCGGCGCGCTCCGTCGCTCCCCCTCCCTTGCCGCTCGCTGTAGAGGCTCGGTGGAGAAGAGCGGAGAGCGAGGCGGCCCCCCCGGGTTCGAGCTCCCGCCTCCCCAGTCTGGCTCAGACGCGACGGTGAAGCTTCAAACAGCGCAGAGCAGAGGAACGGATGTCAAAACGGAACGGAGAAAGGAATCAGACACGAGCGAAGGAGAAGATAAACTCTCTTTTCCCGAGGATCCTCAGAGGAATCACCAAGATAAAAGACAAATTCCAGTCATGCCTGGTGTAAAAAAAGGAAGAAATGCCAGGTTTATTAGACACGAAATCCAACGCATTTTGGTGTTGCTTTTAAAGGATTATCTTAAAAGCACACAAGAGCAATGCTCACAGTGTTTATAAATTATAGGTAGATAAGTTCAAAGATAACAATAAACCAGTTGGAGCATAGGGAAAAGCAGCATTTTTTTTTCTTACCCCCCCCCCCACTCACCAAAAAAAAGCCCATCCAGCTGCTTATCACAGGGGGCTGATCTGGGGCCGGAGCCACTTTGTTGAGATTTCTGAACATTTAGGGTGCTTTCACACCAACGTTGTTTGGTCTTTTCAAACATCAATATCATTTTGACTGGTCTGAACACGCCATCTGGACCAAAAAAAAAGTTCAAAAGATTAAACAAAAAACATTAGACTCAGGCCCCTTCATTTGGACCATGTTGTGAATCATTCCTGGTGTGAAAAAAAATTCTGTAAATTCCAACTCAAATTGAGGAAATGAGAACATGTACACAATGTATTGCAGGTTCACAGTGGGTTGTTTTGGAAAACTTGCTAACTACAAATGAGTTCTATGTGTGTGTGTGTGCGTGTGTGTGTGTGGTGTGTGTGGGTGTGTGCGTGCGTGCGGCGTGTGTGTCTCTCACTCGCATATCAACCGACTGTAGCTAGCACGTTAATATGCAGTTAACGTGCAGCTCCGATGCTACATTAGAGCTGCTGCTGCCGGGCTAGGCAAGCGTGTTTACTCCGTTAGGCGCTCCAATCATGACCGCCCACCTGACTACTCCGCCGCAATACTCCTCCAGTCAATATATGTGACAGCAGCACGTCTGCTTCCATTCCCGAGTACCAGCACAGGTACACACGGTCCTGATAAATGTTCGTGACAATTTATTTCCGCGTAGCGTCGCTGAGCGGAACGCTATAAATGACACCAAAGGAAAACCATACACGACACGTTCGCGATTAAACGGCAATAATGCTCCACGTCGCCCGCCTGGCTGCGATTCCTTTTTCTTTTCTTTTTTCTGTGCTTCCACTGAAATCTGTTCAAAAGGGGCGTTGGATATTTGGTTACGTGAAATTAACCGGACCAATATAATGCGTGTGTTAAAATGGCAGTAAATAGCAGCCAAAGGGTTTACACATGCGACAATCAAGGATAAATAAAGCATGAAAATAGTACGGAGAAAATAATGGAGAGGTTCTCGGCATTCATCGCGTAGTATTGAATGACTCAACTGAGCTCTGTTTGAAAAATGAACGATTGTGTGACTGAGAAATCTTTATTTCTACGTCCAATTACACCAACTGTCCTGTCAGTTGTCAAATTGATGAACGGACGCTGCTACACAGACATTTCAGCCAGATCCTGTAGAAACCGTGGATTCGGGCCTACGATGTCCACGGTTTTTCAGCGTTTGTGATCTTGTGATCTCACACTGCTTCTCTGAAGGAACGTGAAGCCATTAGACCCTTTCATACGAGCGGGTGATTGACAGCACGCGAAAGCTCCGCCCACCACAGAACTCAGGACGCCTCCCCCACTGGCTTGACAGCGGCGCTACATTAGCGAGTCAGTCTGCAGGCTTCACGGGGGGGAGTTACCTGAGGTGGGTGAGTCCCCCGGTGGGTTAGGGGGAGAGGGGGGAGAGGGGGGTGGGAAGGGAGGAGGGGGTGCTCCAGCTGTCACTCAGAGCTCTGCCGGTCCGTGCTGTTTTTCCCCGCTCTTCTGAAAGCGGGAGGCCCGCCGCCGGGCCCTCCGGGATTCATTACCCAGTCTCCTCGGCCCCTCGGCGGCGGCGGCGGCGGCGGCGGCGGCTTAGGTGTGTGAGGCTGAAGACAATTAAGCGGCGTTTCTGCCAGGAACACTTCGACAGCCCACGCCTGGGTGGACCTGAGAGGAGAAAGAGAGGAAGAAAGGAGGGGGGGGGGGTTTAGCAGGGGGAAGGAGGACAGGAGAGGGAGCGAGAGAACATTAAAATAAGAGAAAGAGAGCAAGTAAGGGAAAGAGAGAACTAGAAATGTGCCATTGTCAGCAAGGTACAGTGAAGCTAGTTTAAGACTTCAGTTTGCCATTATCATTTTGCGTTTATCATTCTTTCCCTTTCTATTTGTTCATTAACATTTTCATTATCATTCTGCGTATGGAGTAAGGGATAGAGAAATAGAACAGATAGAGAGAGGGAGGTATAGAGGGGGAGGGAAAGAGTGATGGAGAAGGAGGGAGATAATGTAATTTGCTACTTGTTTATCATCAAAATTATAATTATAATTCTGCTTATGGGGCGAGGGAGAGAGGAGGAAACACAATAAAAAATTAAACAATAAAAAACAATGTCAGCAACCTCCTCGGTGTTTGTGAAGTCATCGAACTATGATCAGTCCTGTTTACGCACAGCAAATGCCCTGTCATGGCAATTAACTGAAATGAATTCAAATTGGAGAAAGGAAAGAGGGAGCGAGAGGGAAAGAGAGAAACAGAAAAGTGGCACTGTCAGCAAGGTACAGTGATGCTAGTCTAAGTCTGCAGTTTGTCGTTTTTATTTTGCTATTATCATTCATCGTCATTATATTCACGATCAGTATAGTTCTCATTATCAGTGTGTATTATTAAACTAGCCTGTGTGTATAGTTTGAATAGTTTTTTTTATTCTATTTGTCTTGTGTCATTGTTATTCGCTTTGGTAATATTGTGAGGAAGCACACCAATGGTGCAGCAGTGAATTGGATTGAAATTGCGAGGGAGGGAGGGATGGTGGGAGAGGGAGGGAAAGAATGAGAGATGGAAAGTGAAAGAGGACGAGGAAGAAGAGGAAACGTGATCGGCGGTGAGCTCCAGCGGAACGATCGGCAGGATGACGGCGGCGAGGTCCGATTGGACGCCCAACCCGTCGCGCGGCGTTGCCTGGCGGAGTCCTCGCGTCCGCAGCGGTAATGGCGGACGCGTGCGGGGGGGGGAGGGTGGCGCCTTTGTACCGGTAAACGCGGCGGACCGGTACTACTCTAGAGATACACACGCAACGTATGATCTACTACAGCCCAGCACAGCAACGTGAATGGGCGTGGATCCCACTGCAAAATTGATAATTACTCAGAAATGAAATAATCCCTCAGACGACGTGAACGTGACATTAAATTTAAGCAGCGCGCGGGGACTGGGAAGCCGTTTCGCGATTGTGGGAAGCCGTTTCACGATTTTGGCTTCTCCAGGCAGCTTTTAGGGGCTCGGAGGAACAATTAAAGCAGCATAAAGAGAATTAAATGAATTCTTGCAACTGGAAGAATGAATAAACAGCTTTAAGTTTATTGCGCCTTAATTTGATATTTCCTAAATTAATTAAAAAATAATTGCCTGATCAATTGAGCTCTGCGTCAGAAAAGGATTGGGGGGGGGGGGGGGGTCAGCCCACAGTATAGAGGATATATTATTTTTAATAACGACACCCTCGGTTCCAGCTGGTTTTACACTTCCCTTGTATAAAACATGCACGCACGCACACACATACACCAGTGATTAAATAGACACCATTGTGCAACTTGATGTTGTACGCGGCGCCAGGAATCGGGAGATAATTGGAGGACGCTAATTGGAAAATGCCACTTGTTAGCCTGTGCAACGCAGCCTGCAATAGCGTGGAGGGAAAAAAAGAACAGACAGACCGGAGGAGGGACAGAACGAGAGACCGAGGGACAGAAAAAGAGAGGAGGGAGGGGAAAGGAGGGAGGAGTGAAGAGAGAAGAGCAGAAAAGCGAGAGGGAAAGAGACAAGGATAGAGTCATTGCTTGTTATTCTTATTTTATGGTTATGTGTTGTCCATAAATGCATCTCTTGTCACGCCAGTTAAACAATTGAATTAGAATTTGAGAGACAGATGGAGAAAGAAAGAGAGAAATGTCTACAAATATATCTCTTGTCATGCCAGTTAAGCAATTTGAATTTGGAATTAAGAGAAGCAGATCGAGAGAGAGAGAGAGAGAGCAAATGAATGAAGAAGAGAGCATAATGTCGGTAAATATACTGCTTGTTATGCCAATTAAGCAATTTGAATTTGGAAAAGAGCTGCACATTACGCCACTCTGCACAGGCCTTGTTAGACGCAGAGAACTGTCACAGTCAGCATCTCTCGGTTAAAGATTCGGGTTTTATTTCACCGCTCAGTCCGCTTAGCTCAGCTCGCAGTCTGTCCCTCCCCCTCGCCGCGTGTGGAAGCAGACAGGCGCTCTTCCACAAAATAAAGATCCGCTCGGGCCCTTAGGGGCCGCGGCGATGAGCGTCAATCTTCCGATAAAGCCGTTAATTGTTGTCCTGCTTCGCCCCGCCGTCGGAGTGCCGCGATTCTCCCTGCCGTAACGCGGACCCGTCACGGAGGCGATCCGATCGAGCGGCAAACTCCCGAAGCGCCGGCTCCGACAGCCAGAGGACGTCCGCTGAAAGGTCACCCTAATTAGTCCCGGTAACTGATATTTTCATATCCGCAATGAATATCAACGCGGATATCGATTCACGGAAGGGGGGCTCGGACCTAAATATATGTCAGAGGTGCCAAAGAGACAGACGTGCGCAGCTGTAGTGCCGTGTAAATGCGATTTTCTTTTTGACCCCCGATTCATTTATTAATTTATTTATCTGTCCATTTTTATTTATTTATTTATTTACTTTGAAATGCCGGTCACGTCGCTGCGACGTCTTCCCTCGACCGAGAAGAGCTCGGGCGGGCGGGTGGGCGAGCGAGCGTTCTCTCTCGCCGAGAGTCCGCTTTCAGGCGCCGAGTCTCTTCGTCGCGGAGTTGGCTCGCCGAGCCCCGCGGTCGCCGCGTCCGTCGATCGAGCCTCGCTTCTGCGCGGCGACGCTCGCGAAGCCGCTCGTCGCGCGGCGCTTAGCGCGTCCCGCGGGGAAGCGGCGAAAAGCGGAGGGGGAACTAAGACATCGTTCCCCCCCGGGTCGTTTAACCGGCAATCGAGCCGGACGTCCTGAGAAAGGTCAAGAGGCGGCGGGAAAAAAAAACCGAATATTTCGATAAACGCGAACGTGTTTGACATCGGAGACGGCGAGCTGTGCTGCCGAGAAGCCGGGCGCCTGTGCGTAACAGGGCCCTCTCCGGCTCCTTCGTGTGACTCAAATCTGACAACGTCGCTCTCGCAGCTGCCGAGAACCAAACGCTGGTCTGGAGTCGAAGACAAAAGCAACCCGCGTTTGTTTTTGTAAATCGAGGTTAAGGTCGAATTTAATGAATGACTGTGTCTTTGTGAATAAGTGCGAACACAATAGCATCACTCACAGGCACACCTCTGCACATTTCACAAAAAAAAAAACCTGTTTCAATTCTCAGGGTCTGTTATTGCGCTGTTCCCATCATGCAATGGGGAGAGTACGCACAGGTTGCATAAAGGTACACCCACAGTACAGATCTGACACCGTGGAGAAAAATACAAAGACGTCCACAGGACAGCACTGTACTCTGGGCCGTCATCTTGCTGAGATGTTCCGCCTGCTCTGCTCTGGCCTCCAAAAGATAGCTTCTAAAAGATATCTTTCACCCTGCACCCCACCCACCCCACCCCGCGCACACACACGCACACCTGGACAGGGACTGAGTGAATTCATGCTGGGTTTGGGTCGGCAGAGCATTGCATGGAGAGTTTAGTACAGGGAAATTGCTCATTTGAAGGGAAAATCACATCCAATACACACCAGAGTTGGTGTGGAGGGTATTTGGATTACATTCGCTGCCTGAGTGAGAGGACCTTCCAATGCGCTATAGATTGCTACTTGTGGCTGCTATTATTATTATGGTTATTATTACTATTATTATTACTATTATTATTATTATTATTATTATCTCTGGACACAGGCCTGTGTGAATGGTGCCATCCCATACTCTCTGCAGCACCAGGCTCGATGCTGAGTCGCGGATTATACAGACACACATCTGTACCCGGACTGGTTTTTAACGGTCACCGGTGGCTGAAGTCAACTGCACACCTGACCTCTCGGTAAGAGCAGATGCGCTCGAGAGCTACTCAGATTTGTTTGTCTCCTCCTTCTCTCTCCTTTTGTTCATGCCTGGCTGTGATCACCCAGAAGCCCTCCTCCTCTCAGCCTGTGTTTCTGAAGGAATGACCCGAAAACAGCACTGTACTTGTAATAACTGTAATTAAAGCCACATTCAAAAGTGTTCTATGAAATTACAGCTGCATTAAGACTCATTTTATCTTTTCTCATAACTGTGCCCCTCCCCACACCCACCTCACCCCCACCTGCTCCCACACACTCAAAATAGTTTGTACCGCTGTATGATACAGTTGTATGTTGTACAGTTGAGCTCGCAAATTGTTTATTCTCATATTCAAGCAAAATAGACATATACGGACCAATAGCCTACAACCAAAAGTTTCTCTTCTTAGCACAAATCAATTTTAGCAAGAAACTGCTTCAATGCATAAACAGCACTATTCCAAACAAGCCAGCACAATAGATACATTTTCTCAATCTTTATTTAGAGCACAGTTCAAACGTGTTGAATCCTCTATAGTGGTTTCAAAACCACGGCTGTGCCTGGCAGCGTAAATAAAACTATAGGTCACCAAATGGGAAAGAATCAAAAACAAACCTATAATATTTCCCCGCTTGTGTTTAACATCTAGTGTACCACAACGTGTTATTTGCGGTTTAGCGCGTGACTGAACTTGATGACAAGTGTTTATTGTACAGGTAATGCTTATCACATTGACCAGAATAATTCATTGACTGGTAAAAACGCAGCTTCTTTCTTCACATCATGAGGAAACAGGCTGGAGCATACAATAAAATCTACCATTTTAAATACTGTTGATTAGAATGTTCACAATTTTGCGATGCAAATAAAGAACATTTTATGACTTGCCTAATAATCGAATTGAGGTTGTATCTGATGAGTAGTTTGTGAATTAATCGATGTCTGGTTAATCAAGGAAAATGAAAACATGCTGAGACAAATTAGCAGGTTAAGGGAAAGTTTATAGTGTCTGCCTCCCACCAGACCGATGTGACCGATGTGATTGAAACATTAACCATTCACATGGTAAAATAAACACTACTATTTGTTTTGTGGAGCATCAAGCGGGTGTTTATGTCTTTTCTGTTCTATGCATTGATCTTGGCCTGAGACTGACACGCATTCTCCCTTTCATGAACAAACTTCGCCACACGCACAACACACACAACACTGGTATACAGAATCAGGGCCCGAATAATGTTTGAGACTCAACTTGGCATTGAGTCCATAAAGAGGGATCTATAAAAGTACTCTCTCAGAGTAAAATATATTCTAGCAAGGTAAAATGTACTCTATTAGAGTAAATGTACCCTCTCCAAGCAAAATTTATGCTCTCAGAGTATAATGTACTCTCTCAGAGTTGATTTAACACTGAGTGTTTACCGTGTATAATTATTGCCGTCTGTTTCGGTCCAAAAAAAAACATTTACTGAAATTAGATGCAGAGACTCAGCCTCAGTATGGTCTGGATTTGGTACCCGAGCATGGTGTCCATCTACACGCAATACCACTGCCAGTCCAGCAGGCCTGAAGTAAGTTTTTAAAACATGTCGAAATCAACATCATCGCTATACAACAATTAAAACCCGATAAAACCATGGATTGTGATTGTTTCTGGGAACAAAAACAGTAAAAGAAAAACAAACAAAATTTTTCATGGAATAAAAACAAAACCAAAATGACTTTCAACTGTTCTGGAGAGAAAACACCATTTTATGAGTATGTAAAGTGGTTAATAACCTTAGGTTTTGTTTCAGTTATTCTTTTCTCTTTGCAAACCCCAGGCATCAGTTAAATGCATTAAATGGCACGCCCTCGGGCACTGTAACTGGCAACTTCCACTTGGAGGAATCGCTTTGGAAACCGCGTTAGAAAGTTATGCCTTAGCCATTCTGTACACTGCTAAGAATTTTAATCATTTTAACGGCAATATTATAGTACGATACTTTGCCATTTGTGCTGTATATACCATTATTTATAGAATGACAATAGGTTTTGTGTGAATTATTTATGGCTGATCAAATATTACCGCGATCATCCTACACTGTAATTCAAAATACAGTAATGTTCCTTTAGTGAGAAAATGGACCAATCAAGTCACACTAACTGATTTTATTTTATTTTTTTATTCTTTGCTGGCCATAGCCAGGTGAAGATGAAATTAAATCATACATTTTTGCAGCAGTTTTGGTTTTTGAAATGAATATTGTGACGTTGCGGTCCGAGTGGCAGCCTAATTACTCCATTAAAGGTCTTTAATGCATTAAGCGCAGTGGTCAGTGCAGCTGCATCCCCCTGGAAACCCTAAAAACAACCTCTGTATTATCCTCATTTTGACAAAGGTGTGAGCGTGTAACATTCTTTTCTCATTAACAAACTACAGGTCCTTTCAGTAGAGTAAGGAATTTATGTCACTGTTTCTAACTTCTGAAAAGTTAAAATATCAATAATACAAAAACGATAGGTGACACTTTTTTTGTAAATATAGTTAATTGTACTTTATTCTGCAGATAGCAGACGTCGGGTTATCAAGCACGGCATTACTTCAGGCTATATGGAAAGCTAGCAAGGGTTAATAGAGACTAACTAAATGTTCAGCAAAATGGTAGTCTCGCAGTTGGGCCACAGACGGGTCACTTATAATAATAGGTTTTGGAAACATCTCCACAGAAGCACCTGTCAGCAAGGCACATCAGTAGTAATTAGAATCTGAATTTTGGATTTGTTGACTGTTGCTATGACAACATGTTCACAGTTTTGCTGCAATTTCCTTTCCCGTTTAGACACCCTTGCGATGTCATCATGAGAACGTTATTAACCGGTTTTTACGTGTTACTCTAACCATTGTTCCATAAATTCATGAGGGCTGAATCCTAGAATGTAAAAGCACAATGGATACATTGAGATAGAGAGACCATCCAGATGCAGTGAAGCACTGTGGCAGTGTTAGAAAGGAGAGAATCGGTACAGATGCTCAGCAGTGCCACGCCGCTGAGGGGCAGTGACTCCGCCCACAATCGTTAGCGTGGTTACCGGACACTAGGTGGCTCTCCAGTGCATGGAGCTCTGGGGATGGACTTCATGCGCTGTGTTAGAGGAACCGTTTAATGAAGCCAGAGTGTACTGTATATGTGTTTATGCTGCAGCTGGTTTCCTCAGCCTGAGTCCACGGGATCGCTCCAGCCCCGTCCCTCGCTCCGTGGTCATGGACCGCTGCAGCCCTGTCCCCCCCCCCCCCGCCCATGCCTCAATGCAGCCTGGAGCTTCTGGCTCCTCTAAATTTCATTATACTGAACTATACACTTTAGCCTAATATTGTTCCTGTTGGCTATCACCTCAACTAGCAACCGGCTTAACCCATTTTATTTGCTGTGATAGATCCCTTATAGCATTTCTGCTACATTCCATTCTGCCACTGCTTTACACCAGTTTGGGCAATGAAGGATGGGCTCCCCTTCTATAGCCGAGTTCCTCTACAGGTTTTTTCCCATTGGGAATTTTTTTCTCGCCACCGTTTGAGGGTTTTTTCTCCCCAATGGGAGGTTGTTTTACCTCATGTGCTTGCTATTTGGGGGTTTAGGACTGGTGTTTTCTCTGTTTGCTCTTTTTGCTGTGTCTCTTTCCTTGCTACTCTGTGAAGTGTCTTTGTGACAGTTCTCTGCAAAAAAACTCCATACAAATAAAATTGAATTGAATTGAATGTGTGTGCACGCGTGTGTGTGCGCGCGTGTGTGCATATGCGTGTATGTGTGTGCATGTGTGTGTGTGCATGTGTGTGGTTGTGTATGTGTGTGTGTGTAATCACAAGGGTATTAGACATCCCTGACACCCCCTAAGGTATTAAATCGTGTTTGTGTACATGATTCTGTGTTTGCGTTTCCTGTATGAATGTGTCAGCCTATTTTTGTGTGGTTGGGTGAGTGAGAATTTCATGTGTAAATGCGACATTCTGACACCCATGTAATAAGCCTGTTATAACACAATTTGTAACCCGTTTCTATTTGTGATCATCAAAAGCAGGCAAATGTGCCTCAGATTAATGCCAGTCACACATGCTGTCACGTTAGCATATCAACCAGATGCATACCTAGTGTGAAAGCACATTTTACCGGAAGGTTTTATGAGGGGAGACCGGGCGAGATTAGACATGCAAATCGTGAGAAGAGAATTAGATTGACTTAAAAACACGACTGATAAAGGGTTTCCTTTAAAAAAAATAAAAATAAAAATTCTGTGACGAATACGTTCAGAGTGACGCGTCGATACGAGAGGACTGGAATAGCGCCGTTTCGGCTGCGAGCGCCTTCGTCTTCAAAACGCGCCGGTTCAAAGAGAAGAAGAGGAAAAAAGAAAGGGGAGAAGCCGCTTTTATCTCCTCTCCCTGAGACGCGCGCGTACTCCGCGTGCGAGCGTCTCCCGGAGACCTCGGGGCTGCGAGGGGACAGATAAGATATCAAAAGACAAACGCGGGCCCGCCAGCGCCCGCCGCGGACGCCCGGGATCAAACGGCCCTCAGATCGACACGCTCGAAACGAGGAGGAGCAATCCCGTTCCCCCGGGATCATCCCCCATCCCCGCGGGATCATCCCCCGTTCCCCCGTGGGATTATCCCTCTCCCCTGCCGCCCTTCCGCCACGAAAACGGCTGCCCAAAAACACCCCCTCTGCTGTCAGCCCCCCCCAGCGCTACCCCAGTGACAGATACCCTGTATTCTGGGTGAGCCCCACAAATAGTTCCCTGTTAAATACTCTTCCACTTCTCCTCCACTGCCTTCCTTCTTTCATCACCCCTTCCTGTGACAGCAGTGTGTGGGAGAAGGGGGAGAGATGGAGGGGAACAGTCCTGACTTTTGGGGGTATGCTGTCGCAAATTGTGGGACACTGTCCTGAAGCAGGAGACTCTGTCCTTGGAGACTGTGTCCTGAAGCAAGAGACTGTGCCCTGAAGCAAGAGACTGTGTCCTGAAGCAGGAGATTGTGTCCTGTAGCAGGAGACTGTCCTGAAGCAAGAGCCAGGCATCGAGCTGACCACCATACTGCGAAAAAGCACAGTTAGGTTTGACCTGTGCCAACAGCCACGAGACCCCCTTGCCCAGCTCAAACCAACAGTACTGGAAGAAAGGCTGCAAGATTCCCCAAAAAAAGGACAAAGACACGGAGAAGAGCGACAGAGTCGGGAGAACCGCAGTCCCGCAGAGGTTCATCCTCGGCTTCGCCACCTTCCACCGCGTCGCCCGGACTTGCGCTGCGGAATTTGATCCCGTTTCCACGTAAAGCTGCGTCCGCTTTCCACGAGCTGGCCGTTCAACGGACCCCCCCGGTTCAGCAGCAGTCCCCCCCGGGCCTTATTAGCTGTGCCACTGCCTCTCAACGCTCAGCCGTTTCACACAGACCCCCGCCTAGCCGGGGGGAGGGAATTAAAGAGGAGTGAGCGTCGTGTAAACCCCCCAAAATCCACGCCCCCTACACACGCACACGCACACAGACACTCCCCTTTACAGCAGCCTTAAAAGAGGAAACTACATTCCCAGAGTGGAGCAAAGCTCCAGGAGGTGGCACCTGTGTGAAAGGGCTAAATAGGAATGAGAACTTTTTTCTTTTGCCATTTCCTGTGGGAGACCACAGAACAAGAAGGGGGCAGGCTCAACAGCGGAAAGTTGCCTTCGGAAACAAGCCCATACGTAATCCAACCTGCCGATGAGATCAATTTGGAGGGGGTGGGTGAGGAGGGAGGGCATTCAGTAACTTGCGTTCATGTTCAAGTAATGGTGTTCTAATTGTTTCCGTCTCTTTCTCTCTCTCTCTCTCTCTCTCACGCCAACTCGTTTTTCTTTCTGGTCTGTCATAATTACACAGTCCCCCTCCCCCCTTCGCCCCCTCTCGCGTCGCAATTACGTTAGCGTTAGCGCCCTCCGAGGCATCGATGTGTCAGACAGGCGTCACTTACAGCGGCTAATTGCGCACGGCGGCGGGAGTGCAGCCATTAGCGCGACACGCGCGCGGCCTGTGGGCAGCCGACGCGCTCCTCGGCCCCGGGGCCGACGCGTCGTCTCGGAGGGCCCGGCGACGGGGGCCACGGAAACGCGGCGAGTCGGCCTCGCGCCGTAACTAACCGCCAACGAGGAGGACGGTGACTACACAGCGGGGGAAAACAGCGGCGATAAGAAACGTGATAACGATCGCGAAGGCGGCGATGATGACTCCGGAGCCCCGTATTCGAGAGCGCTGTGAAGCGCGCCCGTCTGAACCCCCACCTCCCCGAACTCCGCCCCCTCGCTAAATTACACCTTTTGTCGCATATGCCATTAATGCCTATTAATAGACTAAAAAAATCCCCCGACAAAGTGTCCGAATGACAGTTTTTCACTTCAGAGAAAAAAATTGTTTTCTGCTTGATGGGGAAAACAAATGACAGTTTTCAATGTTTCATTTCTGTGATCATTTATTTATTTATTTATTTATTCATTTATTTTTTACAAATAAGTAACCCTGAGGGCCAAAACAACCATCATAGAGTGGTATAAAGACTCTACTACTCCATGATGCGAGTCATAAATGGTCATACATTTTGATTTGGTGTGTTCTGGTAGTGTAATTTACGATACGAGAGACAACAGACCCTATGGCAGTCTATGTCTGCTAAATGTAAGTGTAGCATATGATACATTTTCATACTGCAAATGAAAGACTATATATGTATGTCTTATGTGCCTTGAAAACCATTCAAAGGGGCGATTACCAAGTTATTCCTTAAAGAACAGACATAAATATTGAGAATACGTTTTGTCAGACATTCAATTCACGAATTGGCCGTTCTCAGCCATAGGAAGCTTCAAGAATTGCCTGGAGAGAAAACAGAGCAGGGTGGCCAGTGAAGATGTGAATGTGTGTGTCTGCATGTGAGTGTGGGTCTGTTTGTGTGTGTGTGTGTGTGTGTGTGTGTGTGTCAGAGGGGGTGTCCATTCCATTCCCCATCTCCCCTCCTCTCTTTCACAAGATAAAATATGCAGCTTTCTTTTAGTTAGCAGTCAAGCTTGGGCAACTTAAGAAGTTTGTAACAGTTTGTTGAAAGTTGGCATCTAAGCCCTGCATCTATGTCTGGCGTTCTACATTTCACCTCTGCTCATTTGGAATATTCTACTGTCTTTTGGTTTTTGTATTTTGGATTACTTGGGGACAAACAAGCTGTGGTTTGGTTCATTTAATTTGCCACTGTCCATGTCTGTTACCTTTGTTAATTGTTTTAAAGCAGTTGAACCTTGTCTTTAGATTAGACATGAATATTTGTTAATTATTATTATATCTTAATTTTCATCTGGTTGTGAGTTGTACATTTTGATAAAGGTTGATCCAACAGATTGCTCTTCCTATCAGCAAATTTTGTTAATTAATTGGTAATTGATATCTTACCAAATTAATTCAAATAAACATATTTTACATATTGAATAAGTGAGATGTTTTAACTATTGATGACTTTGTGAAAGTGCCGACGTAAACAGTTAAACTGCTGTCAGAAAACTAACATATTTTAATACCTCACCTGTGACAGTTTTGTGAATGTTACGAGCAATGTTGTCCCTCGTTCCTCATACTTGGGGGCATATGATGATAATTGAAATTTGTGATTATAAATTTTCACATTGTGTATACTCATCACGCAGCATGAATGCCTTATGTTTCCACTATGTCACTCTGATCCAGTGCTTATAAATGTAATAAATAAGTGTTTTGACGATGCAGTTCATTGTAAGAATCGTGTTATGTTTTCCCATGGCTCCCTTTGGACACAAACCTTCCAAAATTACTAGTAACAAACAAAGTGAGAGAAAGAAGCGCGCTCTGACAAGGTCGTGGACAAAGACTGGCTACTCTAAAAGCCTTTTCAGATACATCGCGCTGTAATGTGTCTTTTATCATCTCTGCTTTCCACAAAGAAAGCTTTTGGGTGAAAATGTGTTTGATGGTCTTTAAAAAGCACACATTTGCAAGACTGCTAATCAAATTGGTTTCTATGGCAACCTCATCTCGTCTTTGTAGAAACAGAGCACTCTATGCTTAGAAAATAAATAAAGAAAATGGTAAGATGTTTTATTAAGGGGAAAAAAAATATTTTATCAGTCATTAAATTATTGTTTTTGATTATTTGAAATGTTTTCATTGTGGCACTGAAACCAGACAATCAGGGATTAATTGTATGTAAACACATGGGCTAGCAACTTCTGAAAAGGTGAACAAACTTTTAATTTGTTTCTTATAATTAATACTCGGCTATACCAAGGCAACAGCAAAGTAGCAGCCAAACTTCTGAAGCTAAGCACTCATTCTGCCCTGTACCATTCTCATGACTCCTGAAGCTGTACCCTCCTTATGTCAAACTGCTGAAGCTAAGCAGCCATACCGCTCTGTACCCTGCTAATGTCAAACTCCTGAAGCTAAGCAGGCATGCCACCCTGTATCATTCTCATAACCAACTGCTGAATGTAAGCAGGTCTGGATTTGTTTATTGCTGAAGCTAATCAGGGCTGGGCTTCGTTAGTACTGAAACTAAGTTGGGCTGGGCTTCTGTAGTACTGAAGCTAAACAGGGCTGGGTTTGGTTAATGCTGATGCTTAGCAGGATTGGAATTGGTTAGTACTGAAGCTAAGCATATGTTGGATTAATTAATACTGAAGCTAAGTAGGTATGGGATTGGTTAGTACTGAAACTAAGCATGTGTGGCATTGGTTAGGACCGTCTCTAAACAGGTATGGGATTGGTTAGTACTGACTCTAAACAGGTATGGGATTGGTTAGTACTGACTCTAAACAGGTATGGGATTGGGTAGTACTGACTCTAATCAGGTGTGGGATTGGGTAGTACTGACTCTAAACAGGTATGGGATTGGGTAGTACTGACTCTAATCAGGTGTGGGATTGGGTAGTGCTTGAATGGCAGACCTCCTAGGCAAAGCTGGAAGATGTGTCAGTGGGCCAATAGGGGGCACCTATCAAAGCATCAAAAAGAAAATAGAATCCCCCAGCACAGTATCAAGGGCACGATGATGTATTCTAGAACATTCCATCCATATGATGAGATATTAAACCAAAGTCCTGACACACTGTATTTAAAGATCACAAGGATCATCACACAATCACAGGTAAGGGTTTAACCCTGGTCTCCCAGTCAAATTCCCACAAAAACCAGCATCTGGACACTTACTCACCCACTACATCTGATTGGCTGTACATTCCCTTGCAATCCCAACCCACTTTGGTAACGCAGAAATGAGAATCGGGTTGTAGATCAACCTGGTTATATAAAAGTAAACTAAAAACTGTATGGACATTCGAGGTTGAAAAATGGTAAACAAAACAACAGGTCGCACACTTTGAAAAACAAATGGTGGCACTCTACTTGAACTACACACCTCAGTGCTGACAACCACTTTATTTTATTAGTTTCATAAGCAGGGAAGAGCAATGCTAGCAAACAGGTTTCAACCATTTCTAAATGCATATATCACACACACACACACACACACACACACACACACACACACAAAAACAGTTCAGGGCTTAACGCATGAGGAGTCTCACTCCGAAAGCTTAACATCCGTTAATCCGACGCTTCTTTAAAAGTGACAAGAACGCTGACGCCACGCGGAAGCCTGTCTGCTTCGGCGTGATACTTACAGTAATAAACCACCTTTATCAAAGTGTCAACTCTGCATGGTCCCCGACAGCTATTTCATCTCATGTGAGGCCTGTAGACGAAGACGGCGTCAGGTGACAGCGTTAGCGGTGGGACTCACACTCAGAAAGGAAAGGCTTACGGTTTGGGGAAGGAGCTTATCGGCGCATTGTTTTAGAGCACTTAGTATGACAAAGGACTGCGGTCGTATATCGGAGATCCACTTTTTGGGGACTGACAGACAGAGGACGCATTGAACTCTCTAATAACCGACAGAGAACGATTATGAACGAACAAGTATGAATTTGCCGCCTTCATTTTGAATTACGTTAGTGGCACTTAACAGATGTTCTTATCCTGAGAAACTTCTTTTTTTTTTCTACAAAATAGTATAAATGGATACTTTGTAAAAATGTTTCTCGGTATAAGAACACCTACGACATTCCAGTGATGTAATGCAATATGAAGCCCAGAATTTAGGTTGAGCCCTTTATTCAAGGGATTGATAGCAGTGTCTAACTGGGCTACCTGGGAAATGGACCTGCAACCCAGCTACAAACCCAGTTCCCTATCCTTTATACTACACTGCTGTCCTATATGCTTCAAAGTGTTACCTCCACACAGCACCTGACACCAATTTCAGTTAAAGTGAGAGCTGGTTACAAAGAGGGTGTCAGGTGACAGCGTTGGCAGCCCTAAACCAATCAGGGCTTGCTAGCATTCCACCTGCTGGGTCTCATATTTGCCGAATGTTCTGGACACATTTAAAGAAGGTTTCAGAGGTAACACTTTACAATAAGGTCAAATGAATTGGCATTAACTAATGTAGTTGTTAACATTAATTAATTATATAGAAATACATTAACTAAGCATGAAATCTAGTTAGTAGTTAAATACATTAATTTATGTATTACAGTAGTTACATGATTATTTATACCTTATCAAAACATAGGATAAACTTAAAATTAGTTCATCATTAACAATACATCAACTGGTTTTTTTCATCCCAATATGAACTGGTACTAAAAATGTAGTTGTTAACATGAATTAGTGATGTGCAAATACATTAACAAAGCTGTACAGATTAAATTTTCAGTAGGTAGTAGTTTAGAAATGTCATTGGTTAATGCAAATGCATGTGTCCTTATTGTAAAGTGTTACAGTTTCAGGTTCAGATTTGCTATTGGTCATTTGGAGACGATGTTTCTTGCACAAGCAACAGCGGTGTGACTGTTCAGTGGGCGACCAATCAGAAATGAACTTGAGTGAATATCAGCAGATAAAGAAAACACCTCCAGTTTCAGACCTCCAGCACATCTGTTTAAAAATGACACGTCCTATTAATGAATTGGAACAGAGTATAGCCTACATCTTTATCTTGTGGCTTAGTGAACACAAACTGCATGAGGGAAGTGATTGCACAGGCTCCTCGGGGCACACAAACTCATTCCCTTGGAAATTTGAGACAAAACAATGCCGTGCACCAGGATCGATGGACACTGGTGTGCACAGGCATAGGAGTGAGTCTGACACAAGAGAGGACACGTTTGACCCCCAGCCCCTACACCTGCACGCCCCCACAATACATATTACAGTTAGTAGAAAAGTTCTTCGCCTCCAGAGTCTTCCTCTGTCTATTAGGGATGATGCCAAATACAAATGCCATATTGGGCAACACTCAAATAATGCGCTCTCCCCAAATGTTTTCTCCTCCCGAATTTGGCCAATATTATTCGGATTCGGATCTGTTTCTTCGATGCGATTCGCTCAAAAGTCAGCACCAAGATTCTTAATTAGACACATACACACACACACCTGTAGAGAGACAGCGAGCAAGAACTAGATAGGCCAGAGCGACGCCATTGCACTTTGGGGACTTTATAAAGTTACTCCAACGTTGTAAATGCTATATCCTCCTAAATATTTGGGCTTAAAATAACTGCGTTTTTAAAATTCTGAAAAAAAGATTAGATAGATAGATAGATAGATTTTTATGTATATTAAATCTTGGCTTTAAAAATGATGGTTTTGTTTTCATTTGTGACGCTTTGTAGCTGGAGTGTGACGCGTCGGATTGTGGAGGTAACTGTTCACGTTAGCATACTGTAGCTATCTAAAGTCATGAAATCAATGAATGGACGCGTGAATGAGTGAACTTTTGGGTCTAAGTAATTTTTCAGTTTATTTTTAAATAAGGTTGCTTACGAGTTAACTTTGTAAGCAACCGATATCCAATACCAAAGCGCTAACAGAACAATTTGGGAAGCGGGCATCGTGTGATTTAATGTTATTTTATACTGAAATTATTAGCCAACTTGTCAGTTTAATTGAGCGTTTTACAACTGCAATGCTTCTGATGAGGCATATTCATCAGGTTGTGTTGTTGTGTGGTGAAATAAATGTGGCATCAATCTCGCTTGGCTTTCAGTAATTTTCTTTGTTGTAATTCAATACTTGAATGAAAGAGGCATTATTGCACGTACCCTGTAGAAACAATGCCAGAAATGTCTATGAAACTGAAACCTTTTATCTTGCCATTCTGTTTACAGGTGCTTCTTTGCCATCAACCCAGAGAGCGGCTCAAAATGAAAGAAGATGATGAACATTCAAAATGTGTACTTTTCCTTCCTGATAATATTTCCGTAAAAAATTAGGTCTTTATTTTATTTTATTCTTACATATCAGGGATCCTTTTCTAAGTCTTTTCTATATCTGCCTCACTTTCTGGTTTCTCTCTTTTCTATTTTTTTCCCCAGAATGCATCTAATATACTCATTGCACTTTCCTGAAGTAAATTTCATGGTCTCGTCAGATAATATGGTTCAAAGCCCAAGAGAAGGGAGAAAGAGAGAGAGATACAAACAGACAGAGAGAGGGGGAAAGATGTAAGAGGGAAAGGAAAAGCACATGCAGCTCTCAAAAGTAAAGGTCAAAGATTTTTTCTTAGATTTTTATTTTCTTTTTCTTTTTTAGATTTTGTTTGTGGTAGTTCCTCCAAATGGTTATCTTACCCAGCACATGTAGGCAGCACAATGGAGAAAGACAGGTGGGGGGGGCACGGAGCGCATTTTTGTACATTTAATAACAATATTTCTTCGCTGTCCTTCAAAACCTCTAAAGCTGATGGTGACATTTGCAATATTTTGAAGGAAGCCTTTATTCTGATTTTGGACATGCAGCAGCAGTGACATTTTGTCGTCCGATATATGATACAATGATATGCTACTTTAGAAGCACCCGGCTGGTGGACCGGCTGGTCAGCCTTCCTTAGACACCTCTACTCTCTCGATAAGAGATCAAGGATCATGACCGTGGTGAGCCAAGTCCTTTGTGTGAGACTTTTTTTGGGGGATGAAACAGACTCCCCAAGAAGCAGAAATAAGTCTATATCTGGAGTAAGAAAACTTTTTTTTAATAAAATACACTGAAACCAGCCTTGGAAGTCACCTATGTATGGTGTCCAGCTGTTCATGAACAGACACTTTCTGTGCTCCCTATCACTTTTCTATCTTTGCATCACGGTCATCGGCGCAATGTGGTCGGCAGCCATTTTGTCACTCCCCCACAGGAGTTTTATAGAAAGTGGATGACGACCACTAGTTGAAATAGAACTTCACTAATCGGCCTGTGAGAAAGTGTTTTATTTTATTTTTTGTTTTTGTGTTTTTTTTTGTTTATTTGTTTTTTTACTGTATGTATCAGTAAGGGCGATGGAGACTTCAATGAATTGCACCGTTAATCTTCTTATGTTCTTAGATTTTTTTTAAAATCACAACAAACACAACAGTTGTGGTCAAATTGTGGATCATATTTTTGCTCTGTGAAAGACAGGAGTATTAGTTTTAAAAGAGCAGCTCACTGTACACACACACACACACACACATATATGGTGACCGCCATAAAGTTTGGGACAAATGTACATTTTTTATTGGCATGTACAATGAATGCATCCTGCATTGCATCCGTTTTCAGTCCTTCGTTTTTGTTCGCAGTCCTTCATAAAGCATTCCACATACTTAAATGATTGAATTCATAATGAGGTAAAAGTTGTTATAGATGTATACGTGAGGCTGTAATCTGACGAAGCCTTTGGTCGGGATTCAATCAACGCCTGTCTTTAGCTCATAAGCGTCACTTTTTTCAATGCAACCAAAGTTTAATGCGTTAATAGCAGTGATCGCTGAACATAAACGATCCTAGTCAAGAGGGAGCCAAAGCTAAGGACGAACGCTGATCGAATCCCAGGCTTCGTTTCCCAGCTGTACGTTACAGGGATCCTGAGGTTTGGGATCGCGAACCTGGAAACGTCCGGTCTGACCGCAGCTTCTCCTCTGCGTAACTGAGCCTCCTCCCTCGCTCTCTGCCCGATGTCTGAGCTCTCCTCTAGACCGCCACACTCCGTTTTAATGAGTCCTGTTTTAATTAGACTTAACTGTCTCCCTCACGCTGCTGTTTTAAAAAAAAAAAATTTATTAAGCACTTACTTTAATTGCACTGTTGGCTTTTGGCTTCGAACATGGGGGTGCGGGTGTGGAGGGGTTGGTCTTTCAGGCATTTGCTGGGACAGGGAAGACCCACACTTGGGATCAGGTGAGGGTTGTTGAGAGAGTCAAAAGCAATTTTGGTGAGGTTGTTATAGATACCGAGAGCTTCTCGTGGACTTACTGTACCTACGGAAAGCACAAGTCAGCTAAGGATGGTGCTAGACACCTATAGCCTTGGGGGGAGACCATGCAAGATGCATTATAATACGTTGTCATTTCGTAATGTATGTAATGGCTTGCTATTCAATCCAGTCTAACCTCATTTGATTCCCAAAGTGCTTTAGATTAAAATGCAATTCATTCAACAGCGCCATCACCCCTGGGATTGAAACCAGTGTGGCACCAGGATAGATCTGAATCAGTAAGTTTGAAGTAATAATGTTTATTGCTGGCTGTGTGGGTTGCCAGTGCTAAAGAATGATATAACTGCGTAGGCTGCTCTATAGCACACTCCTAAATCTACTATACACAACCACATAATATTATGCTTATAATAAGGATGCAAGAACCAACTACAGGAAACCCACACTTTTAAATATATTTAAAAGTTGTGTGGGTGGATGACATTTTTCTGAAGAAAAGGATCCTAAATGATTTGTACAAGTTTTCCTTCACTGGGGGATTGCACCCTGGATTCTGAACATTCACTGTGTTTACCATAGAATCTTACCCACCTTCACCACAAAGAAACAGTTTTTTATTTTTTTATTTTTTTTGTGTAGGTGCATACTGACCACTTTGTCTGTGAATCCTGCAGATGGACAGTGTGTCTGTGAATCCTGTAGTGGTAAAAACAGCAGTGGAGTGACACCCCCCACACCACAGCCATCACACCCCCACACCCCAGCCTTCACACCCCCCACACATCCAAGCACAGTCAGACCCCCACATACCCTAACAGTCACACCCCACACACCCCAGCACAATCAAGCACAGTCATACCCCACACACCCCAGCACAGTCATCCCATACACCGCAGCCATCACACCCCAGCACAGTCACACCCACATACCCTAGAGCAGCCAGGTGAATACACACAATACTCAATCATCTTTCTTAATAAGGGAGTGAGAAGGGGTGTAAATTCCAGTGATTGTATTTCATCTACAAGCCTCCCAGGTTAACTACGTGGCTGGAACAATGACCAAAAGAAAACAACTCATTTCTCCCAACGCAATATCTGCACGGACATATCCTTTAAATGGTAAATGGACTGCATTTATATAGCGCTTTTATCCAAAGCGCTTTACAATTGATGCCTCTCATTCACCCATTCACACACACACACACCAACGGTGAAAGGCTGCCATGCAAGGTACCAATCAGCTCGTTGGGAGCAATTAGGAGTTAGGTGTCTTGCTCAGGGACACTTCAACACGTCCAGGGCAGGGATCGAACCGGCAACCCTCCGACTGCCAGACAACCGCTCTTACCTCCAGAGGAGTCATCGATGCAGAGGTACGTACCCCCCCCTCCTCCACACCACCATTACCGCCAGTACTGCTGGAGGTGGAAATGGAAAGTCACGAGGGATGAGAAGATGAAAAAATGGGTGAAATATTTTGAGAACGGGACTGTAAAAACCAGTCCAATCTGGCCTGACGTGTGACGCTGGCGTGTCAGAGATGTAGAGATATGTCCATTATGTCTCAGTGCATCAGGGATAAATACAGAAAAACACTCCACTGCGCGTCCACACACACACCTCTCCGCTGACTCATCACCATGGCAACCTGGCCCTGGATGACAAAGGGGGCTGGGGGCCGGAGGTGTCATGCGCAGGATTTCTACTGGGTTTGTAACTTTTCATTTTCAATTTATAGTTCTCTCTCCCTCTCTCTCTCTCTCATGCTCTCACACACACACACAAACTCTCTCTCACATACACACACACACATACACACAAAAAACTGTCTCCCTCTCGCGCTCTCTCTCTGTCTCACACACTCCTGCTCACTCACACACACACGCACACACACACACTAGGGGCTACCTGAACAAAGATCCCTTCAATTAAATAGCACTGATCGTGGAGTGGCACTGCATTGCTAATCTAAGACAACGCTAATGAAGCTAAGTATATAGATAGCTCAGCCAAAAGCACAGGTCTTTTTCACATCACCTTGTATCCCAGTGAAATGCTTTACTCTACAACACAGCTGTTGCCTGGGATGAAGTTGCGTAATTAGTTGACATAAAGAGCATAAGGAAGTGGCTTGCATTGCCAGGAATACTTTATATTATGAGAGCACGCGGTATGAATTGTGGCAATATGATATAAAGGTCACTCATTAAATACATTTTCACACATATGTCCATATGTGTGAACAATTCATGGTGTCCATCTGCAAGCCATTATAGCTTTGTGAATCTTTCCTTTTTTATTTGTGGCAGTCTGAAAGTCATAGCTTTGTTGTAGACAAAGACACACGTGCGCACACAGACACGCACACACACACACATAGATAATAAAACGATTTATTATTTTAGGCGCAAGTATGTTTGCACGGGTGTGTGCGTGTGTGTGTGTGTGCATTTGTGGCATGTGTTTGCATGAATTACCACAGGTACTGTATGTGCGTACATGTATTTTTACATTGTTTGATTGTTTAACGTTTACATCTTTGTCTGCGTGTGTGTTTGTTTGTGTATGTGTGTGTGTGTGTGTGCGCACTCACATGTTCATATGTTAGTCTACAGTGCACCGCTGTCGTAGCACTCATCAAATTTGATTTACGTCTTTAAAAGCGATTGATTCTGTTGCCCTGTACACCTCAGAATAAAGGCATAATTGAAAGGTAAAAATATGGTTACAGTGCGATCTGAGCCTGCAATTACCATAAGTTCCCCAAGAGTGCATGAATCGTTATGTGGCAACAAAGTGCAAAGTAACAATTACAGGGAAATCAAGCAGGATCACAGCTCCAAAGCGCTGCTATTGATTCTCACAAACCGAAGGTTTTTACAAGTGTTTATATTAGTCTGTTGTATTAGTCAAATGATTCTGATTATAAGTGCAGCTTATTCTGACTATTTTGTCAAACCTTATGAGGGTCCTGTGTTGTCCTAAAACATAATTTGTGAATGTCCAGCCTGAATTTTGTTAAAGTTTAAGGAAAAATTACAAAAAGACTTAAATGTACGCTCTCAACAAACTTGAATTGATCCAGAGTACGACAGTAATGAGGATCTGCAACCACAGTGGGCTGCCCAGGACCAGGTTTGTGTTCACTAATAGACCTTCACGTAATGTAAAAACGAGGCTTTGTGAAGCTCTGAAATGCATCATACCCTGAAGCACCTACCAGTGACTCACAGTTTTGGATTAATAATTGCTTATTGGTCACAAAAACAGTGAAAAATATTTAACTGGTTCATACAACCCTTGTGTCTGACTGCATAGTAACCCCGCCCATGAGGAGATTCAAGGCTTTCAAAGGATCAAAACCATTTGATCGGTTCATACGAGGCAATGATTGACAGTGCTCTGTAGCTTCACCCATTTCGGAGCTCATGCAGCCAGTCCACATAGTAGAGCCATTTCATTGGTTCATACAACCCAGCAGTATATGGCACAGCCACTGTGGGGATCATAATTACATATTATTGGACACGTAGTCAGACAGTGTTTTGAATTAACAGGAAATGACACATTGGCTGCTCTAAGTGAGGATGCAAGCTTTCTTTGTAAAAAAATCAAACTCAAAAAATGGCAAAAAACAAGAATGTAAAAGTATGAGGTCATTTTAAGATTCCAAAAACATATTTAAACAGGAAGAACACAGATAATCTGCATGAAGCACTTCACCAATGCCCTCAAGCATGACAGCATCAGAGATATTTATATTCAGTCAGCTTACCGAACGAGGAGCAGAGCTTCTCTCGATGCGTCGAGTGCCACACCACCGCTCAGTGGGTGGAGTGCGTCATCGAGCTCGACGCCTGCTCTCCATCACACGCTCATTCACTCATTTAAAGCAGAAACTATTTTCCCGTGAACTTGTAAACCTTAAATGCTACGCCGGTCGCATTAAGCCATTCGTCTCCACAGTTGGCAGAAAGCGTGGAGCGGAAGCATATGCTACCGCGTGCTAACAGATGGACGGAGTTAACAAGGGCTGTCATTCACCGATTCCTTAACAGATAAAATAAAATAAAACGTGTCTTTCTTGGGCGAAGCACTATGATTGGGTCCAAGGGTTACATCTTTAGGCCTTTGTACCAGGGGCAGTGGTGTACAATTGGACCTGGATCAGCACCAGTGCCAGCTGTGTCCCGGAGTTCATCTGGGTGATTCATATTTAGCCTTCACCCCTCCAGAATCATGCTGGATACTGTCCATTCCTACACTCAGTAGTCTTACCTTTGCTAAGAGAGGGTGTGCAAAGTACTGCAAACTGGAATAATTGGGACATATCTTCTTAGAAAAAAAAAACATTTCTTGTTAAACAAAATCTTTACCTCTGAGCAACCGTGCTAGTAAAAAACATTTCTTGTTAAAAAAAATCTTTACCTCTGAGCAACCGTGCTCATAAAAAAGAACAAAATCTCATTTTTTAGCAAACGATACAGCTCATTACATGCCTTGTTGATTTCATTCAGCTTTCCTTGCTCATCTTTATCGAGGGTGCGAATAATCGCGGAGGGCACTGGATATGAGCTTGGTGCTTCTCTCTCTCTTTTCCCCCGTTGTTCTCTGCCTTTTCTTGCGAGTTCCCGTCTTCGGAACGAACGAATCAGGATGAACGACGCCGCCGTCGCCGTCGTCCGAGCGGACGAGCCCGCGGGGGGGGGCGCGTCGGGGGTCCGGGTCGTTCGTCGTCCGTCACGACGAAGTCGCGAGCGTCGCGTCCGCCATTCCGTGGCGTTTTGAAACCCTTCAGACTTGCGCCGCTCCTCAGCCCCACCGCGCCTCGCCCGGCCCCGGAGCTCCGCCGCCGTTTCATATTTATAAATAACACAATTAAGATAACCTTGGGAGAGGGCCGGGACGTTGTTTATGGCGGGAGCCGGCGGTAATTACACATTGATCGAGGCCTCTCCGTCGCGGTCGGAGCTGAGGGAACGGATAATACCGTAATAATGACTGATAAGTGCCGTATCGCTTTAACCGCGGAAAATCACCGGCAGCCGTGACCGAGCCGATGGCGTAGGGGGAGGGGGTGGGGGTGGGGGTGGAAAAACGAGTGGAAAAACGAAAAGAAAAAAAACGAGCGTTCGCAGCGATCGTTCTTGTTAAATTATGACTCTGTCGTGAGCAGACACCGGCCTGACAAACGCGGTAATGAGCTAACCCCGGGACCAGACAGCGCCCCGACGGGTGACGGATCGCGCGGCGGCCCCGGCGCAGTCCCGTGCTGCGGCCTGGCATGCGCCTGCAGCCTGCAGTCTCGCTGCAGTGTCGCGGGGTCGCGGTGGGGCGTGCTGGGGATGGCTCAGGCTGCAAATGGAGGCTATGCTGAAGGCCCTCTGACTTTGGAAGCTGCCCACCCAACCCAACTTCTGTTAAACAGAATTTTTTATTATTATTATTATTATTATTATTATTATCCATCCATCAATCCATCCATCACTTAACTCGATTATTCCTGGTCAGGGTGGGGGGGTTCCTATCCCAGAATGCATTTGGTGAGACAGGTTGCCAATCCATCACAGGGCGCACATACCCATCACTCACACACTGGTCCTCCTTGCTGTGAGGTGACTGCTATCCACTGGTATACATCCAGAGATTTGTCATTTTCACCCAAGGCCGACAGAACCCAACCAGAGCCCAACAGTTTGGGTCGGTTCAGGTCGTTTTATATTTGGCTCAGTTCGGGTCAAGCCCTTGCAAGCAAGAACCATGCAAGCTAGATGGAGGTTGTAGGCAAGCGTGTCTGAGCTAACCTATGTGAGTGACAGACAGCATGCCTCGGTGCCGGTAAGAAAAAAGCTATTGTCCGGGCAGTATGAAGTGTGTAGTGGATTCTAAGTCCCCTACTATGCTATCCCCTCTCCCCGCCCCCCCCCCCCCCAATATTTTCTGTGAGGTCTTCAGTTTATGGAAATGTCGCATAAAAAAACTGATTGGCTAAAAAGTCATGGTGCATTTAAACAACAATAAATGGCACAGCCTTGACACTGTGAGTGAGGAACTCAACCGGAACATGACTGCATATTATTGGGAGGTGCGAGTGTGCGTGTGTGTGTGTGTGTGTGTGTGGTGGGGGGGGATGAGTAACCCCCTACACTGACAGGATGTCAGGTCTTATCTCAGCCCTTCAACATTGAGTGCTTTGCTTTTTGAGTGGCCCAAAGTGGCCCCTCCTCCTGAAAACTGGAGGAAAAGCCTAAACTGACAGCACATCCTTCAGGTCCCGAAATCCGTCGACTGCAACGGCGACTCGCTCAAGGCTCCTTGAGGCCCGAAAGCCCGCGCCGCGGTGACAGCTGAAGACGAGCGCATCGTTTCCTGCGGGCCGGTACGTTCCTACCGACGACAAAAGAAAAGAATATCGGTCATTAAAATTCCCTTTCGTTTCATTGAAGAAACATTTCGCGTTTGGTGCATCGCGAGCCATTATAATCCTGTTTGCTTTCACTTCCCATTTTACGCTCTCTGAAGTCTCTTCATTTTTATGCCACGGTGGAGTGCTTTGGGGGGGTTTTTATGGCTGATATTAAACATCCTTTATTACTTATGAGCCAAATCAAGCAGCCATAACGTGTTTTCATAAATAACTTTCACTCCAACTTTTTTTTTAGCTCAGACGATTCCCTTCACTCGTCTCGTACGTTTTGCCCCCTAACTCCGAAATGCTGACTCTGCATCTGAAGTCACCAGCACGCCCCCTGCAGCCAACCAGGAGCACTGCAAGCTGAAGCTCTCCTCGAATCCGCTCGTCTGGTCAGCCCCGTAACTATACGGCACGTTGCTGGCTGCGCTAAAGGAGAAGCCAATCTCAATCAAAGCATGTATCTCTCACTTATGACAACTGGCAACCATTGACCTCTTGCCAATGGAGGGAACAGACTAATGCATTACATTATGTGACACTACATTGCATAACGTTATCTTCACTGAGCAGGCGCCCTTATCCAGAGTGACCGACAGTGTAGGAGAGAACAGGGCACTCACCTGACTAATATGAGTAACAGTGCCAGTTTAGGCTAATGGCATTCCCAGTGCAGAGAGTGCAAGTGCAATACCACTAAAGAACGAGTACAAGTTAACTATGCAAACCAAAGTGCACTCATCCCATTGGACCATCCAGTTTGCCCTCTCGCTTCTTGCTTTCTCAGTTGAGAAAGCAAAAAAAAGAAAGAAAAAAAAAGTAGAAAAAAAGAAATAACCTGAAATAGTTTAAAAGGTGAGAGTGCTAGGGGGAGGGGACAGGAGAGGAACCAAGATGCAGTCTGAAGAGGAAAGTCAGAAGATGGCCATTCTGCTGTCCTGATTAAATCGACTCTGATAGAGTACACTTGACCTGATGATTGAAAGTTGAATTGAATGAGCATTGATTTAGCGAGCTTGCATATGCCACACATCAAAAAGAGACAGTTATTAATGATAATTTTCAAATGAGGCTATTGTTGCTTTGGTTCACTTCTCTTTCCAATCCTCTCTCTCACCCTGTTGAGTGCTATGTGCATATGCCCTACGATCCCATCTCCTTTTTGAAATGTTATTTATCATGCCATTTCTTGAGCGCTGATGTGAGTTGCTTTTTGAGAGTTCAATGTGCTACACTATGAACTACACAAAGCTCCTCTCTCTCTTCCTCTTTGTTGAGAATGCTATGTGCTATGCTATACGTTCCCATCCCCTTTGTTGAGAATGCTATGTGCTATGCTATACGTTCCCATCCCCTTTGTTGAGAATGCTATGTGCTATGCTATACGTTCGCGTCCCCTTTGATGAATGCTCTGTGCTAGGTTATGCAGTATGCTAAGCCCTATGCTACGCTCATGCTTCCTAGGACCATTTCAGCAGAGCTGCGCAGTCACCGTGTCTGGCGGGCGGAGGACCGATTGCAGACACACGATCGGCCACAGGGGTCACTGTAGTACGACGGCGCAGATAACCCTGTGGCCCCCGATGCCGTCGCTCGCTCACTGCACGCGTGGCGGCACTGCCGCTGTGAGGATTCAGTATCAAACCCTGGAGAGCACCATTGCCTTCAACCACCGGACCAACCGCCTTGCAGACGCTAGATGTGTCAATGCACAGGACGGCAGGAGATCAAAACATTCACGCGAATCTAATATGACAGCAGCGCTGCATTCTCCACAGCTGACACCAGTTCCGCCGTTATGTCATCCTCAAAGCTAATTTCGGCCAGGACACGGACTGTTAGGAACACCGAGAACGTTCTGGAAAGACTTCAGAAAGGATCGGACCGATTCGCTGGCTGTCGGACCGGGGAGGTCACGATAAAACAACTCTCTCTCTCGCTCTCTCTCTCTCTCTCTGATCTCAGAACTTTTACATTTAAATTACGTTCACTTTGTAGACACTTTGATCCACTAAGTCACTGAGGATGCCAGGTAACATTATGGGCTTCTAGCCAGAGTTCTGCAGCCGCGTCGGAGCTGGTTAACACGGTTCCTGGACCGGCGAGCGGATACGCAGCCGTCATTTCCCCCCCCCGTTTGAGAGAAACTGAACCTGAACACAGATGAAACGTCTTTAAAAGCACAGCCTGCATTAGGCCATCAGCGAAGCCCAACACTGGCGAGACGGTAATGCATTGAAAGCTCCGGACGTTTCCTTCCAGACCAGGGCAGACCATAAAAAAATAAATCAAATCAAGGAACATAAAAGCTGTGGCCTTCTCTTCGTTTATTTAATTTCCAGGCATACGTGTGCTGACATTTAAAACATGCAGCGCTGCACATCTTAGATTCGTATCAAAGAAACCCGCTCTAATATATACGCATTCGCATGTAAATAAACACGAGGCATCTCGACTGTTTGCGCGCTTCCGAGCAGGAAATGCGAAGCTTAGGCAAATGTCCGCCCCCCCCCCCCCCACTTTTTTCTCCACTCGCGGTGATGAGTACCCAGCATGCAACGGCCCCAGAGGAACGCCCACCACCTGACACTGGGAATGCGGCGTAGGTCTTTAGGGCTGAACAACTTTGAGAACAAACCATCGCATGCACTTTGGGTCAATTAGAGCATAAAGCTCAGCTGGAGTTTAGACCTCAGGTTTAAACCCCAAGACAAGAGACTGCATTATAACTGGAACGGCTAATCCTTATTTCACAGATTCAGATAGCCGTTCCAGGTGTAATGTAGTTCTGTGGTCTAGGGTTTTAAAACCTGAGGTTTTAAACTCCCAACTGCGCATGTTGCAATTGACCCTTACATGTTTACTCAAAAAAAAGTACACCTCCAAACCATGTCCTTGGTGTAGCGGCGAGCACTGGAAGCTCTTACGCTCTATTAGAGCTTCAGAAAGAAAGTAGCAATGCTAATTAGAGAGAAGCAGTCTCGCTTTGACCTGGATTAAGGGATGTTAGAGGGAGTGGGGAGAGTGCTAAAACCCATCTCCCGCTATAGGAGCCATTAACGTCCAAGGCGCAGGTCTGCTCTCATCTAAATGTTTCATTATAGCCCGAGCGGGAGACACAATTTCAGTGCCTGTATAAGAGGGGGGAGGGGGGGCTGGAGGCTCTGTGCATGGGGGGGGGGGGTAAGTGTGACAAATTGAAATAAATGAGACGGGAGAGAGGTGGAGGGGACACGGCCGATCTCCGAATCAGAGGCCTCCTTTGCATTCTATACTGTGGGCTCTGTACCTCAGTCCACTTCCTGTCCTCCCCTTTATCTCGTTTCCTCCCTCTTCTATCCTTTTCTTCCTCCTCCTTCTTCTTCTCTCTTACCATTCTGTCCATCCCTCCCTCTCTCTCTACCCCCTTTCCATTGCTTTTTCTCTCTACCGCTCTTTCCCTCCCACTCTCTCGGTCTACCACCCACTCTCCATCCCTCTGTCTACCCCTCTTATTCCCTCCCTCTCTCTACCGCTCTCTTTCCATCCCTCTCCCCCTCTCTACCCCGCTCTTTCCTCTTTCTCTCTACCCCATCCTTTACCTACCTCTCTACGCCTCTCATTCCCTTCCTCCCTCCCTCTCTCTACCCCTTTCCAGCCTCCTTTCTCTCCCACTCACTTTTTGATGGCCAGTGTTGAAAGCCACTGATTGTTATTGCGGGCAACCTTCGCAAGCCTCTTGGTGAGGATTTTCTTTTTTCACTCGCAGGTAAATAAACTAATGTAATGCGTTTTAAAGACAGATCCTCGGGTTAACAATTTGGAGGGAGCCCGGGTGACCTTGCGTCGCTCTGCGGTCTGGAGTTCTGAAAGGTGGAACGTGCCGTGCCTCGCCCCACGTCTGAGAGACTATCTGAACCTCTCAGTCCGCGGGACTGGCGGCTCCTGCTGAGATCAAAGAGAGAGAGAGAGCGTGTGTGTGTGTGTGTGTGTGTGTGTGTGTGTGTGTGTGTGTGTGTGAGAGAGAGAGAGAGAGAGAGAGAGAGAGTGTGTGTGTGTGTGTGTGTGAGAGAGAGAGAGAGAGAGAGAGAGAGAGAGTGTGTGTGTGTGTGTGAGTGTGAGAGAGAGAGACAGAGAGAGTGTGTGTGTGTGATAGAGTGAGAGAGACAGAGACAAAGAGAGAGTGTGTGTGTGTGTGTGTGTGTGTGTGTGTGTGTGAGAGAGAGAGAGAGAGAGAGTGTGTGTGTGTGTGTGTGTGTGTGTGAGTGTGAGAGAGAGAGAGAGAAACAGCGAGATATGTAGGTGTCAATTTTGCTTACTCGCTTACTAGTCTGGTTTCATTACCAAAACTGCAACCTGAAAGCTGTTAATTGTTCTAAATCCAATGCCATGTGTGGAAAAAAAAAAACATTTAAAATCAGCATCCAAGCATCACTTCCCAGCACTTTTAATCTGTCAGATCAAATCTTTGTTATATAGCACATCGACTTCCAGGTGTGTTCTTGAAAACAACATCACCCCTTAAGAGAGTTTACATTTTTAATCAACTGCATGCAGACGCAAGTACTCAGAGGCCCCTAACTGCTGAAGATGTGCACAAAATGTCATTGACCACATTCACGTGCATATCATTATTCTGGTCTTAGCTGGACAACTCAAGTATTCCAGGTCATGAAACAGACCATGTAGAAAACCCTTATTCCAAAAAGCAAAACTTGGTTAAGTTCTTATGCAGAATATGTAAAATCTGAATAAGACAGGTTGATATATGCCTCTAATAATTAACGATGACCACCCTACACACCTTATTGCATTTATGACACTTAAACACTTGTAACTAGAGGGTTCAATAATAATTTCACTGCATTTCCAGGTAGTTGTGTGACAGAGAGGACAGAGAGAGAGAGTTAGCCGGCTAATTCAGCTTGGTTTTCTACATGGAGTTAAATGGGCAGCGAGCTCTTTTGCCCTCAGCCTGCGCTTCACTCTCTGGCCCCTCCTACCCTCTCCAGTTCCTGTCTACGCTCTAGGACTTGTCTGCACAAGCAGCTTCTGCACAAAACCGTGAAGTAGAAAAATCTGGGCTGTGCACGGTCACCATCATCCCAAGCCTTTTTGCCGGTGGCCTTTTCGATCTCGCTTCAAATTGTGAGCAAGCCTTAAGGTTTCCTATGGCGGTCATGGACACAACATTTCAATGCAGGGTTTCTGATGGGTGATAAATGTACAGACTACAGGGCCAGAATGTATTGCTAATTAAATTGCTCTTGCTGATGAAGATTAGAAATTCATATTTCTATTATAATTATACTAGTATTTTTCTACACGCTTAGGATATACAGCAAAGTGAAAAAATTAATGAATTAAAAAAAAAACACAAGAATCACTTTAATCTCTAAGCGAGGGAGAGCAAGAAAAACCCACGCAATAATCCAATTTCATTTTAATAGTCATAATTTTTTCCCTTTTTATTTGCTGGAGGGGATCAAATGGTTCCACGAATCTAAGTGGCGGGGGGACGGAGTAAAGGATTGTGGGAAATATGTTGACAGGGTTGGTTAAATTGATTTGGTTTGATATGTGGCTGCAAAGCTGACAGAAAGGAGGACTTGAATATAAATTTAAATTCTGTGCTCTCTCTCTTTCCCTGGTGTGTGGGTCACTCAAGCCACCATCGTTGCATATTTTGATTATTTAATTTGATGATATGCATCTATATATGCAATATTCTATATTGAGTCTTCAGGTATCACACACGTCTGTTGGATTCTCCATACAATAAGACACGTATATTCTGGAATTCAGGAAGTGTTCCGAGACTATGCTGGAGCACCTTCAAAACTGGCCAATGGGAAATGGGGCTTTTAGTCAACGTCACATTTGTTTAAATAATAATTTCGATTGAAACAAGTCATAAAATACAGTGTGGATTGCCAGCTGAATTTCTTCTCATGGTTATTATATAGTAAAATAGCCATACATTCATATACACTAATATACACTGGGACTTATATATAAAATGTACAGTATGTACAAAATAGAACCGTTCTTTCAGTAGGCTAATCAAGCTATAATTTATATATATAAACGGTCAGTTCTTCTTTGTGAATCAGAAGCCTGAGTAGGCTTTTGTGAGCAGTGACTCAAGCTTCGGTTAAGTAGAAGTGAAAAGTTTGTAAAATCGGTGGCTGGCTAGCTGGCAGGGATTCAGCAGTTCCTCAACACCAGCTTTTAAGAGAGAGAGAAGGCTGTGGAGATACGTTTGCCCTGGTCCTCCGTAGAACCGATTATAAGACCTTAGGGTGCCAGTCTTTTCATCTCTGCTAATCAATGTGTTTTTCAGTGAAACTAAATTGTCTCTGTCAACTACTGATTCTCTGGCAATCTCTGTTGTAAGATTCTTTGTCTGGCTTTCTTTTTTCCTTCTATTTTTTTTACTTTGTCCAAAAAAAAAAAAAATCAATAAGCAATTTATCAAAACTTGAGCCTGAAACTGTCCCAGGTTCCAACTTGTTGGAAGGAGCGCCCCTGCTTTTTCGTTTCACTTTCTGAGTAGTACAGTATATTTGAAAGGCCTGAGCGGTATTAATCTAATGCCTTCGCTTAAAATCGAAATCTCTCTTTGTGGCAAGACTGACGGGTAGGTCTGTATATTTTTTTAATATATGAATATATTTTTTCCCCTTTTCTGGTCAAACGGCGCTGCCGTTGGTAAGCGCTTGCCGCTCCCGCGAGGCTGCCTATCTCCTCCAGCATTCTGCAGCAGCGCAGCTGGGTTGCCACGGCAACCTGGATTAACAAGTCCTGGGCTGCGGGTCTCATATGGCATTCCGCGCGCAGTTCCCCGCATGCTCCCGGACCTCCGAAAACGTCAATCACCCGGCAGTTTCGTTTCGTTTCATTGTCCGTAAAACAGTATCTTCGGAACAGCAGGGAAACGGCAGGGCTTCGGGAAAATGCGTCACGTAGCTAGACATCATTTGTACGATTGTTTATTTATTTTGAAAAGGAACCGCGTTCGACAAAAATGTTCGCAAAATATAACAATTTAACAAACTGGAAAAACACCAGATCTGCTCTTATTAATCACGTGACACCGGAGCTCAATTGACCGAAAGGGTTCTGAGTGACATTTTTTTCTCCCTCTTTTTTAAACATTGTTTTAACTAACCATGATGTAACAATGATGTCCTCTCGAGAAGACGCTCTTAGCGGTCTGGGGTTGAGCTGAACTGCAAGGCACTGGTCAGAGGAGTGATGGGGGTTGAGTGAGAGAGAGTGGGACGAGGGGTGAACAGACAGGCAAGCGTGCTGATAGAGGTAATTAAGGTCTCTTTAAAAGGGTCCTCGTTGTTGCTATGAGGCCAGCCTGCTTACATGCGCCATGGCGCTGCACATTATGGGATGCGCCGATGGAGCCATCGGCCGACACTGTAAAGCTTTCCCCGGTGGAAGCGGAGCAGTCGGCTGGGAAAATGAGTTTATTAATGAGCTGGGGAAAAAAACAGGAAATGCATGCATGCATGGCGAAATAACGAGTGAATAAATCAGACAGGCTTAGTATTTATCTGAGGCAATTTAAAGGTACAAAAATACCAAATCTATCTGTGTCAAGTTTGGAAGATCATCAGGCATCATTGGTTATATTGTAGATGGTGGCTCTGAAAATTAAACTGTATGTAATGCTACTTGCTGTGATATCAATATTGTAGACATTTAGTATTGTTGTTTTCAAACTACTTTTCAGATTTTATGCATTCCGATTCCTTATCTTCTCTGTCCCTTATGGTTACAGTAGATCTGAGGCATATTTTGAGACTTCAGCTACCTTTGTTCAAAATCAGTTTTTTTCTGCATTTGGTGGATAGATTATACATTTATGCTGAGATTCATTAAGCATGCTATGTTATGGTACCCCGACAGTCAACTAAAGAGCTCTAACTCATGTTGACAGCTCTACTGCACACAAACGGCCAGAAGAATTCTATCAAATTCAAGGCTGATTTAAGAGGTAATACACAATAAATATTAAGCTTAAAAAAGAAGCAAAAGGATTTTTTAAAAATGAACACTGGGGAAAAAGCAGTAAACCTTGAGGATATTCTGAATTCACCAGAAACAGAGAAAAGTTTTTAGAATTCAACTCTGAGCCTGAAAGATGGATTGAATGTGAGTGGGCTGGTGGTGTTTCAGAAGCAAAGCTGAGCTTGACCTTCCTGTGTCTGACACTTCAGCACCATGGACAGCAGTGCACATCTCAAAAGTCAAAATCTCTCTCTCTCTCACACACACACACACACACACTATCTATCTCTCTCTCTGTCTTTCTCTCTCTCTCAGGAACAACAATAACAGCATAAATGACAGTAACATAACATTTATTAACTATTAAATTAACTACTATTACTATACTATTAATATATTATACTGTGCTCAATTCATTACATCTTTTTATGAAGTAAAAATTTTCAATAAAATTCTGTAACTTTTTTTATTAGATGTTTACTCACTGTCCCTCGGGCTGTGACAGGCAAAAACGTATTTAGCAGGGAGTGAGGCTGTCGGCCCTTCTCCTAATAGGACCCGCAGCTTTAGTTCATTTGCAAGGGAGGGAAATTTGTTTTGGAATTTTGACATCTTATTAAAATCTCTCTCTCTCTCTCTCTCTCTCTCTCTCTCGTACATGCCTGTGTTAATGTAACGGGTCTGCACAGGGATTTCTGGGCTCTATTTTCCCTAATTAAGTGCGCACGGCGCACAGGCACGTCACATGGGTGCAGTGGGTGTGGCCAGTGGATTTTGGTTTTTTTGTGACCAGCGGCGAAGAGCGCCCAGCTCACAGATCATGGAGCAGGTGGAGAATGGGCTGGGTTAGGCTGACAATTTTATCAGTCACTGTGTTGCAGCTGGGTTCAATCATAGCCGAATTACCTCTCTTAAATATCGTAACAATGGCAATGATGCCATTCGCGCCAATGAAATGACTTGTTAGATCAACTGTTGCTCAAACGAAATAAAAAATATGAAGCATGAGCAGGATGACCATATGCTGAATTTCAAAAAAAGACAACAAGAGCAGGCAGGTGTTATGAACATAATTCAAAGCTATAAGCCACAGTGCAGTCTGAGAATAGCCATAAACAATTAGAAACAGAAATAATTGGAGTAATTAACATTATAAAAAAGAAAAAAAGACAACGAACGATAAATGCAAAGTATGCATTTGTCCTGCTTGGGGAATTTATACCTAAGTCCAATTGGACAGCATATGTCTTATAAAAAGGGTTGACTTGGTTATGATCCTGTGCTCACTGCTTGGGAAAGCCCTGAAACGAACAACTCACCATCTGCTGGGCCGTGATTGGCTCCATGGACCCAGTCGGTGCAGGCACGAATCGCAGACTACTCAGACACCAAAATTACAGTCTGGTCCTGATCTTGATTGACGCGCCCCCCGACCGCGCCTCTCGTCCCGCTGTGGTGCACGGTGAGCCGCCGAATGACCAAACGGGCTCAGGCGGGACGGAATCCACGATGAACGTCCCACTTCACCGGTGCGCCCGCCCCGACACACCCCGTGACCTCATCAGATTATAGAGTCCTCTGTACAACAGGCCTGTACAGGAGGAAATGATCAGCTGATCGCCGCACGACCATCTCAACTCCCAAACATACTGAATATTTGTGGGTTGATGTGAAGTAGGCAATCCACAAGCACAAACCAAATCAACTATGGCATGACACGACATAACACGAGGCTAAGAACAGGCCATTCAGCCAAACAATGTTCGCCATTTTCCTACCGCTACAGTGCGCCTAGTGCTCGGTTTACCTTGAGCTAGATAGTATCCAGCACCGTATCAAGCCTGGTCCTGAAAACCCACAGAGTTACTGACTCTACTGCACGACCTGGCAAGCTATTCCACACAGTGGCTATTCTCTGTGTGAAAAAATACTTCCAAACTTCCGTATGGAATTTACCTTCAGCTAATTGTCTTTTCACGAGTGAGGGGGAAAAAGGGATTCGGAGATCGACAGCCGTCTAGGTGCACCGCCCACACGATTGCAGGCATTGCACCGGACGGTGGTGGAGAAGAAGGAACTGAGCCGAAAGGCAAAGCTCTCGATTCACCAGTCAATCTTTGTCCCTAAATCTCACCGACGGTCATGCGCTGTGGGTAGTGGCTGAAAGAGTGAGATCAGGAATGCGAGCGGCCAAAATGGCGTTTCTCCATCGGCTGATGGAGCTCAGCTATCCGGGAGGACCTCAAAGTAGAGCCACTGCTCCTCCGCATTGAAAGGAGTCAGTTGAGGTGGTTCGGGCCTCTGATAAGGGTGCCTTCCTGGGCGCCTCCGGGGTGGAGACCCAGGGCTAGACCTAGGACACGCTGGAGGGATTATATCCAAAGGCTGGCCTGGGATCGCCTGGGGATCCACCGGGATGAGTTAGCGGAAGTCGCTGGGGAGAGAGACCTCTGGGCTGCTCTGCTCGCCCCTTTGCCACCGCGACCCTGACTTGGACTAAACGGTTAGAGAATGGATGGATGGATGGATGGATGGATAATTGTCTTTAAAACCCTCAACCTGAAGAATCACTTGTAGTTCAACTTTGTTAATCCCTTTTATTAATTTAAAAGCCTCAAGCAAAGAAGAGCAGAAGAATTCTTGAAGATTCTGTATGGGGGAATGGCAACTCTCCATATATAAAGCAGAAGATAGACTCAGTAGTGTTCTCGTTAAAAAAGGAAGGGGTTATAAAGGACTGAAAACAGGGTGCCAACGGTTTTGACGCCTATATTTTCTCGGAAACGTGTTAAAATATTTTCTCTGAACAACTGCATTATTAAGAAACAACATTTACCCATCGTCTTCAGCATATAGTAGTTCTCATTACCTGCATTGTGTATTTATGCAGCCATATTTTATACACTTCACAGATGTATTCTTAATTTGTTCTAGACACATTTTTGCAGCCATGAAAAAAAAGTATGTTTTGATGTCACTTAGGTTAAAATCATCTGCGAACTACACACACATATACAGTATTTATACTGTATATTTATTTATATACAGCATAAATAACACAATTGTATTGACGGTTTATTAACACTGTTTGTTCTCTCTGTCCAAAGTTCATCGCTTGCAGATGTTCGCCTGTCCCTTTAGCCGCTGTGCTTTTGATATGTGGCAGGTGCTGCGTTTCTCAGCCACGAAAAGAGAACGTGTTCATTGTCGACTGTTTGAAGCTTTCTTCGTGTCCCTCCCCCCCCCCGCCCCTTGTCTAATGAGTGTTGAGTACATGACCCAAATTGTCTGACAGGGCAGCCTGGGCCACGAAGTAGTCACCGTTGCCTCGGACGATGGAACAAGTTTGACGTGCCGAAATTTGCCCGAGAATGAGATATTCAGAAAATGCCAGAGTGGCATCAGAGGAATAACTATCGCTTCCTGTTTTGTCCTAACCTGATCAAAAAAAGCATGCCTCAGGAAAACATATCATCTTAGCCCACCCCCCCCCACCCCCTCCCCCCAAACAGCTAAGCTTAGGAGCTTAGCTAGATTAAAGAGGAGGACGGGTTCTGGAATCGCAAGATTAAAACATGAGCATTAGTGAAATTTTGATAAACTGGAGGAGGTGGAAGAAGAAGAAGAAGAAGAGGAGGAGAAGGAGAGGAGAAGGATTGCAGCGCTCGGTGAAAGAGTGAAAAGCAAAACAGAAAACACGGAAAGACGGCATACGCCAGTGCACGCGTATGACATAGCGCCGTTCCTCAAGAACGAGATGAAAGGCACGCGCTTTTGATTAAAGGTCATGACGCGAGTGACAGGAAGTGATGCGTGCCTCAGAACCGCTAGGATAATAACCTCACCGCGATGTAGGCGAGCATAAGCTCGGCCTGGCGATGAGAGAGAGGGGTGTCACACCAGCGATCGCCGCCCCACGCGTCTCAGCAGAGCTTAATTAAATGCCCCTCGTGTGCAGAACACAGTGACTCCGTTCGTATTCCAAGGTCAGGACTCAGCATATTATTTTTGTCACGAATGATAATTGCGCTCCTCACAAGTAAGCTCGAGAGGAGTTCATATTTTCTGAACCACGATTCTCTGGGTTCAAATCAACCAGGAGGACACGGAGCAGGGTTTGTCTTTAGTAGCGTCTGATGAAGAGGTGTACAAAGGCCATTTCAAGTTTCAAGACTTGGGTCGGCAGGGAAAAGGACCGCTCGAACCGAATTAATACGAAACGTAGATTTCGCATTTAAACTGAGAAGTAGACCTACTTTTTACGCACACAGCTAGTTGCTGATGCATAGACTTGCATCGAGAGAAGAGACCAGGGGTGTTGTCCATTGACTGAAAGCAGAAAGTCAGGCCTAGACGGGCCAAATGGCCTGTTCTCATCTATAGGCTCTGTTGCACTCCCATTCGTCCAGCTTTAAGCTGAGCATCTCAGCTGTCGAAAGACTCTGCTCTCAAAGGGCTGAGCACAGGGTTATTAAAGATGGGGAAAAGTGCCAAAGTCAGGAAGAAATGTCTTGAAAATATGTAATCCTGACTAGAGACTCTTAATTTTAACAAAAAATAATAATAATAATAAAATGAAACACCCCTACTCAAGACAAAGGCAGATAAATAAATAAATAATCACACGTGGTACATGCATGTGCTCGGAGCTCCTGTCCTGTCCCCGAGTGCTTTTTGCCGCAATCCTCTCTGAGACGCCGGATTTTATCAGAAATGTCACCGTGAAACCTCGCAGCTAATGCACAGAGCGAACAGACCTGCAGAGCCCGCTGGAAGTGAAGTGTCACAGAGGAACACTAGGGGGCGCAGTCAGTGCACAGAAGAGTGCCATTTACATTGGAACGAGTAGCAGAGAGGTAATGCCACTATAAATCCTGCACTGATGTGTTCAGGGGCATTAATCACCGTAAGAGAGGTGCACATCTGCATTCACTGGGTGGAGCGGGGAGCCAGGGTTATGTTGGTGGCAGTGTCATATAAAGGTTAGGGAACTGGGCTTGTAACTCAGGAGCTGCAGGTTTAATTCCCCATCGAGGCACAGCCATTGCATCACTTTACTTTGAACAAGGTAGCAAAGGAGATATTTTATTGTATACATGGATAGTCGGAAAGAATGCAAGCTGTGTAAATCGCTCTGGATAGCAGGGTCTGCTAAGTGTAAAATACCGGGTGTAAACACTAATGAGTCGTGTTATGATTGAACCTGCTCTACTCTTGGAGCAGTTTCACGGTGACGTCAGACCTCTCTGCATTCACGCGCACGCGGTCGATCCGGCCAGCGTTCGGCACGGATCCCGTCCGAATCCCCGTTTCCTTTACCGCGATCGGGCAGCCGGAAGAGGCCCGGCTGCGTGCGGTTACCGCCAGCTGGAGGCCGCAGATGACAGGGATGACAAACGCGCAGGAATAAGCCGCTGCAGGATTTTTAATGCCACCCTACCGCACGCCGTCAGGCGGGAAAGGTGGCGCGGAGCCCAACAGTGCGGGCCCGCGTCCAAACAACAGCCGCTCCGAACCCGCGCCACGGCAACCAGGAGGTTAGAGGATCAAGTCCTCAAATCTTACCCTAAACCTATAAAGCGAGCAATGATCCTACCTCAAATCACTACAGGCACATATCCAGCCATTTACACAGATTATGTAAGGAAACAGCCACGTCGTTGGCTCAGGAAGAGTGAGTAATGTACTGCAATTATGAAATATTCAATTAAGTCAGCAGGTTGTTAAAAACATTCTGTATAACAGAAGAGAAAAAAGATTCAGTGACTACAATGAGAAGCAGCTCATTACCTACACCGCTGACAGTGACTTTTGATGTATGATAAAAGCATGTATGTGGGTACATTAGAAGCAGCAGTCTCCACACTGTTCTTTGTACACAGAGAATGGCAAAATGATGAAACGCCGATTTAGAATTCTGATCACTGACTTCAGACCGAACCACAGGAGAAGCCGATGGCAGACTCAGACATACTCCCGTTGCCGTTGGAAACATTCGAAAAAGACCGCCGCCACTGCCGCGATCATCGCTAAGGGGGCATCCGTCCTGCCTGGCTGCGGGAGAGAACAGCTCTAAACCAGAGGGTCACAGGTTCGATTCCCGGGCAGGATGTTTGCCCTTGTATCTTCGAGCAAAGTGCTCGAAGTCGGAAAGCAAATAGGAACAGGTTGTATCCTAAATGAATCATTGTCGGATTAACAGAAACATGAAGCCCAGGACCCTGCAGAGTTATTATTGATTGCATTTATATTAGCATTTCAAAGAACTGTGAAATAAACATACCATAGGCTAAGGTAAGAGTGAAAATACAGTCCATATTCAGGTGTACCTCATTGTGGGGTCTTATGTACCATAAAGGTTTACAACATTGATCACACTGCCCCAAACAGAACCCCAGACACCCACACTGTTTGTGCTCTCATAAATATCTGCTAACACCATGCACAGCAGGGGAAACCACACCATGCTGCAGTCCACGGGGTGGCCGATTCCCAACCCATATATAAATCTCCCGGTGCGGCCGCTGGTTCGATTCTACCACGCCGCTTTCTGTACTATGATCCCATCTCTTTCTGTGACCCTCTCTGCTTTCCCCCTGTCTGAATAAAATGAAGAATTACATAAGGAGGGCACAGTCTGCTCTCATAGAAGAAAACAATAGAAGTAAATAATGCATGATATGCACTCACAAAAGCAGCTACACTGTCCATGTTTATATTTTAACATTAGTAGCAGGGACAGTGCCTTATAATCAAAGTGTACTTACACAGGCATAAATTAGAATTAGCAGGAGGGGCTAGGCTGTATAAGTAGAGTGCAATTACACAGGCATGAATTAGCATTAGCATTAGCAGGAGGGACTGTGCCATATAATCAAACTGCACTTACACAGGTATAAATTATAGTGAACAGGAGGGGCTGGGCTGTATAAGTACAGGCTAATTACTCAGGTTTAAATTAGCATGAACAGGAGGGCCAGTGCTCTATAATCAAAGTGCAATTACACAGGTATAAATTAGCATTAGCATTAGCAGGAGGGGCTCGACTGTGTAATCAGAGTGTAATTACACAGGTATAAATTAGCATTAGCAGGAGGGACTGTGATGTATAATCAGAGTGTAATTACACAGGTATAAATTAGCATTAGCAGGAGGGACTGGGCTGTAGAATCAGATTGTAATTACACAGGTATAAATTAGCATTAGCATTAGCAGGAGGGGCTGAGCTGTATAATCAGAGCGTAATTACACAGGTATAAATTAGCATTAGCAGGAGGGGCTGAGCTGTATAATCAGAGTGTAATTACACAGGTATAAATTAGCATTAGCATTAGCAGGAGGGGCTGAGCTGTATAATCAGAGCGTAATTACACAGGTATAAATTAGCACTAGCATTAGCAGGAGGGGCTGAGCTGTATAATCAGAGTGTAATTACACAGGTATAAATTAGCACTAGCATTAGCAGGAGGGGCTGAGCTGTATAATCAGAGTGTAATTACACAGGTATAAATTAGCATTAGCACTAGCAAGAGGGGCTGAGCTGTATAATCAGAGTGTAATTACACAGGTATAAATTAGCACTAGCATTAGCAGGAGGGGCTGAGCTGTATAATCAGAGTGTAATTACACAGGTATAAATTAGCACTAGCATTAGCAGGAGGGGCTGAGCTGTATAATCAGAGTGTAATTACACAGGTATAAATTAGCATTAGCATTAGCAGGAGGGGCTCGACTGTGTAATCAGAGTGTAATTACACAGGTATAAATTAGCACTAGCATTAGCAGGAGGGGCTGAGCTGTATAATCAGAGTGTAATTACACAGGTATAAATTAGCACTAGCAGGAGGGACTGGGCTGTAGAATCAGATTGTAATTACACAGGTATAAATTAGCACTAGCATTAGCAGGAGGGACTGAGCTGTATAATCAGAGTGTAATTACACAGGTATAAATTAGCATTAGCATTAGCAGGAGGGGCTGAGCTGTATAATCAGAGTGTAATTACACAGGTATAAATTAGCACTAGCATTAGCAGGAGGGACTGAGCTGTATAATCAGAGTGTAATTACACAGGTATAAATTAGCATTAGCATTAGCAGGAGGGCTGAGCTGTATAATCAGAGTGTAATTACACAGGTATAAATTAGCACTAGCATTAGCAGGAGGGACTGAGCTGTATAATCAGAGTGTAATTACACAGGTATAAATTAGCATTAGCATTAGCAGGAGGGGCTGAGCTGTATAATCAGAGTGTAATTACACAGGTATAAATTAGCACTAGCATTAGCAGGAGGGACTGAGCTGTATAATCAGAGTGTAATTACACAGGTATAAATTAGCACTAGCATTAGCAGGAGGGGCTGAGCTGTATAATCAGAGTGTAATTACACAGGTATAAATTAGCCTAGCATTAGCAGGAGGGCTGAGCTGTATAATCAGAGTGTAATTACACAGGTATAAATTAGCATAGCATTAGCAGGAGGGGCTGAGCTGTATAATCAGAGTGTAATTACACAGGTATAAATTAGCACTAGCATTAGCAGGAGGGGCTGAGCTGTATAATCAGAGTGTAATTACACAGGTATAAATTAGCTATAGCATTAGCAGGAGGGGCTGAGCTGTATAATGAGAGTGTAATTACACAGGTATAAATTAGCATTAGCAGGAGGGGCTGAGCTGTATAATCAGAGTGTAATTACACAGGTATAAATTAGCATTAGCAGGAGGGGCTGAGCTGTATAATCAGAGTGTAATTACACAGGTATAAATTAGCACTAGCATTAGCAGGAGGGGCTGAGCTGTCCCTAATGACTTCACGTCCAGCTGAGTGGCTGTGACGGATCGGGGTCGCGCTGTTTCTGTGTTACAGCGGCGGTCCTCGTTAGGGGAACCTCGCTGGCTGCTCATCGCAATTAGGCACGGAGGCGGCGGCCAGGCTGCCCACGGCGTGTCTGATTGAGGCTCGGTGGGGGAAGAAGGGTTAAAGCGGCTTCACTCAACACCCAGACGCTTCCAGGTGCACCGTGGGTGCAGTCACACAGAAAAACAACCCAGAGCGTGTCGCTTCAGTAAAATGGGGCTTTTTGGGGGAGAGAGAGGTCAAAGTAATTTGCTCACACGAGCGCACACACCACACACGCGTGCGTGTCCATAAACACACAGGACTTGTGGACGCTGCCAATGACAATATTCCGCCTCCCAAGTTCTCCTAAAGGTTTGAACCCGAGCCATTCTCCAGATGCTGTGTTTTTATGTTTTTATGTTTGTGACTCTGTAGAGGTGAGCGGACTAAATTGTACCATCACGCACACAGGCAGGTGACAGCCTCTCAGAAAAAAAAAGAAATAAATAAGTCAGTGCAATCACTGGTGTGCTGTTAAAACAAGGGTAAAAACGACTTTTGTCTAAGAGGAAATAAAAATATTCACTTCATGCCTGGTTTACAGAGTGAAATCAGAATTTAAAGTGAGATTGGATACGTAGAAGCCCTGACAGGTCTCTCTCTCTCTGTCTGTTTCTCACTCTCACACGCACACACATGCACACACGTACACACACACGCACACACAGTCAGGTAGAAGAAGAGCGCTTTTCCAGCGCGGCGCCATGACAACCGCTTGGTTATGATTCAGAGTGCTCTTGCGGAGCGACCGGCGAACAGGAGCGGGGGGTGGCGGCCGGTGAAAGGCCAGCTCCGCCCCGTATGAGATGATTATCAGTAACGCTTCTCTTCCGAAAGCCACGGCGACCTCTGACCTGGACTCGTATCCCAGCTCCCTCTCATCACCCGGGCCCGAACCACCACCCCACCCCCCCCCCTCCCCCATTTCTACCCTTCCCCACCTCCACCAGGGATGAATAGACAGGGACGAAGCTGCTTTTAGAGCACACACAGAAGAGGAACGTACTGCAATATGCAGCAAACATGTGGACTTTTTGCTAAATGCAATGATAAATATAAGGTTTTTTTTTTTTACTGAAATATCTAAAAGCAGTATTGTGGGAGATAAATGTGGGCATCTGTGCCCCCCCCTTCCCCTCTCCCCCAGACACACAGTAGTTATATGCAGTCAGAGCTAAGGGGACAGGAAAGCTTTGAAATGCCTTTTCAATAATATATTTTACTTAATTCTGAAAAAACGTATATTAAACCTCATCACATGCAATGCAATGTCAAAAATATTAAAGGACAAAGTCATTACATTGACCATTGTTATTACATGAATCGTTTTTATTACATTAACCATGGTTACAGAAGTAAATGACACCGCCCTCACAAAAAAAAAAACGGTAAAATGCATCTTAACAGAGTTTGTATGAGAGGGATGAAATGTACTCTTTCAGCGAAACACATAGCCCATCACTGTTGATTTAGCTCTGAATAATGTGGAACTCATTAGAGCTCTCTTCTCGTTGTTCCATTCTCTCTTTCCTCTTTGCATTTCCTAAACAATATTCTCCTGTCCTAGGATTACCGCTGGGTCCTATAGACTGCTACGGTGTTCATGTCCAGCCTTGACACAGTCTGTCCCTTTTAAGAAAAAAAATGGTCCTTTAGATTTTTGAGCAAAAAATAACGCCGATCCTCTCCGAGGTCGTGCGGCAGGAAAATCGTGGGCACATTTTTTTCTCTGACGCCACGCAGAAGAGCACGTATTTCGAAGCACTTCAGGCGACAAGAATCAATTAAAATGTTTAGGTAGGCACTGGCACCGGCGGGTAAATCATTTAATGTAAATGAGAATTTTATAATGGAGCAGTCAAACTGAACACGGACTGCCGGTACCTGCAGGGCGAAAGTGGGGGGTGTAAAGGGGGGGGGGGTTCTCCTGAAGCGTGGGATGCCTCAGGGAGGATGTGTGAGGGCAGAGGTGTGGGGGTTGGGTTGGGTATTAATTCAAATTCTGCATGTGGTTATGTTAAAGATTTGGAGTGCACTGATTAAAGTGCGGGGAAGGAGAATAAATTAGCCCGCATTTGGCCAAAAACTTTTACTTTGTGCCTCTGCAGTGCTGCATTGTGGGCCTAGATATGCCCCTGTCCCATGCTGTCTTTCCACACTGTGTGGATTTTAGTCTTTTCTCTTTTATTACAATCTGCATTATAGCATACATGTACAGACTAGTGTTTGGGGGGGCAGACGCTTAAGCTATGAGGTCATGTGCCACCCCCCCCCCACACAGAGCCGAAATTCAGGGGTCCGATTCCCAGCAGGCAGCCTTGATTCGGACGCTCCGCTGAAGGGCTGCGAAAGTGGGAGGTGGATTTCTCTCGCTCCGAATGCACTGCTCAAACACGCCCGTCGGCTTCATCACGGCACTGTAGCCTCCCGCTGTCGGAAAAGACCGGAAACAATTTCAAACGTCCAGTAAAAATGTCGACGTTTTATTGCACGTGTTGCAGGCTGTGGAGATTGCGAGCAGGCTGCTCAGATGGGATTGTAATTGTGCCCCAAAGTCAATGTACAGAGGACAGAGAAATGATAAAAAAAGCAGGTGACACAGGTTGTTTTAGGTATTTGGGTAGTTTGGTCTTCTGGAAGCGCAAGAAACACTGCAATGTCTTTTCCACTGATTACTGAAAGGTGGGGATTGGCTGAGCCGCTGATTACTGAAAGGCAGGGATTGGCTGAAGCTCTGATTACTGAAAGGCAGGGATTGGCTGAAGCTCTGATTACTGAAAGGCAGGGATTGGCTGAGCCATTTATATGTATTTTGCAAATATACACACCTGTTCAGCACAGAGCACACAGAAACATACTGAAGGGGGGTTGACTCTGTGATTAAAACTGTGATATTTCGTCTCTCTAATCTGGTTTCACAGAAAGCTCTGGAAACAGGGGTGGGGGGGAGGTGGGGGGGCTCCTGATTGGGAATCAGGATAAAGACTGTGAGGCGCCACCTACACTATCCCCAAATAACCGAATGAAAGGGACAAATCAAACGAGAAATAAAATGTCAAAACAGATAACCCTTAAAACAAAAAGAGATTAAGAATTAGACAGGCATTTACTGTAAGAATATAGCCTACTGCTTTCAATTTCATTTGCATTATGTTAATTTGCGTTATTTATTTCTTTTTTAACACGTTATAATTAATTAATCGTAATGAATGCGTTAATTTGACAGCCCTAGAAAAAATACATCTGGGGCTGTATCTCTAACACTATCTTAACTTGATGTTCTCCACTGCTGTTTGTAGTTCTGGATAAAAGCATCCCCCCCCATGTGATTACAATGCAATATAATGTCTTTTTTTGGGTGAGACACTGCACTGAGGTCCTGATTTGTGCTCTTTAAAGATCCCATGGCGCTTCCGGGAAAGAATAGCGTTGCTAACCGCGGCCGCCCCGGTCAAATCACCCCAAAAATGGGCTCTCTACATCTGGCCACCTAATCACGCCAGCATCCGATTGGCTGCCAGAGCCCATCGGTTCCCTCCCTACGAAGAGTCTCCAAGTTGTGACAGGGCTGCCCAGGAGAGCCGAACTCATTTGGCCTGGCTGTTTAACTGAAGTCCAAAAACCGCCTTAATTAAAGAGATTTTTTTAAAATGGACTCCAGGTACGCCGCCCCGACGCCTCAGCGCCCCCTGCTGCCGGACCGAGGGCATCCCGAAGGAACGCAGCTGGCCCGTGCCAGCGGAGCGAAAGGCGGCGCGCGGCAGAACACCGCGTCCTGCCCGCGCCCGCGCCGCCTGTCCCCGCCGTTAACCGGAGCGTTTCCCAGCAGCCGCGGGGAAGAGACAGAGCGGCGCTTAATCCCCCCCGAGGAGCCCGTCGCCGCCGCCGTGGACGACGGGGCGCGGCGACGGGTCCGCCAAACGCCCGCGCGGCTCTGCTCGCGGCTAATCCCGGCGCGTACCCGGGGCGATTGTTTCAGGAAATTACACGCGCTCCGTCCCGCTCCCTCAGCCCCCCGGCTGCAGGGGGGACTCCCGCGTGTCCGAGGAGGAGGGGGCGGGGCCGAGCGGGGGCGGGGGGCGGGGCCAGGCGGCGGGCGCCACGCATCTCCCAGGCGGGCAAGCGCGCGCGAGAGCAGGCACCGGCCTGCAGCAGCCACACGGGCGGCCATTTGCCTGCTAATTAACTGTGCCTGTGCAGTGCGGCTGATTCGCGCCCTGTGGACGCTCCGCAGCCTGGCTCGACAGCTGTTGGGAGCATGTGGTGGGTGATATTTCTCCGCGCTTCGGTCCTGTTAATTCTCCCCGCGCCTGCGATCTCTTTCTCTCGTGAGCACGCACACACACGCACACGCACACAGACACACGCACACACACACAGACACACAGACACACACACACACACACACACACAGACACAGCACCGACCAACCACCACACACCACACACACACAACACACACACACACACACACACCACACACACACACACACACACACACACACGCTCTCAATTCAAGTGCTTTATTGGCATGACATACAATAGGCACACATTGCAAAAGCCTTAAGTACAATCAGAGAGAGAGAGAGAGAGAAAAGCACAGCAAGCTACTCATTCAAATCTTGAAAACAAAATCATATTTCATTTTATGATTTAAATTTCTTTGAATGGGGAACATTATCAGTAATTGCTCTCTCTGTTTCTCTCTCAAAGATGTACATAGTCACACATGCTCTCTCTCTCTTTCTTTCTCTCTCACACACACACACCATGCTGTTCCTGTTCTTCCTGACTGTGCTGTTCCTTCTGTCTATGCTGTTGCTGTTTTATATGCATTGTGGTGGCCTCTTGAAGACCAGAACATTACATTCTAAATGTAGCTAAATGTATGGAGACAACAGCTCATGTGCTTTACGGTGGCAGTAGTGCTGGACCGACCAGGGTTGTGATCGCACAAAGTCAGCACCTAAGCAACATTTCGAGCCAGTAAAACCTGTGTTCCTGTTCCTCCTGGCTGTTCTGCTCTCCTGTCTGTTCCTGTTCCTCCCGGCTGTTCTGTTCCTCCTGGCTGTTCTGTTTTCCTGGCTGTGCTGTTCCTCCTGGCTATTCCTGTTTCTCCTGGCTGTTCTGTTCTCCTGGCTGTTCCTGTTCCTCCTGGCTGCTCTGTTCCTCCTGGCTGTGCTGTTCCTCCTGGCTATTCCTGTTCCTCCTGGCTGTTCTGTTCATCCTGGCTATTCCTGTTTCTCCTGGCTGTTCTGTTCTCCTGGCTATTCCTGCTTCTCCTGGCTATTCCTGTTCATCCTGGCTGTGCTGTTCCTCCTGGATGTGCTGCTCTCCTGGCTATTCCTGTTTCTCCTGGCTGTGCTGTTCTCCTGGCTATTCCTGTTTCTCCTGGCTGTGCTGTTCTCCTGGCTGTTCCTGTTTCTCCTGGCTGTGCTGTTCATGTTTCGTTTGTGGGCATCTGTTATTCATTTCAGTGTATTGAGTGTCATGGGACTATCTTGGATTTGATTACGATGAAAATCCCTCAGTAATAATATTGACCTCAGACTGGGTGATGGATGGTGCTCTACCACGTAACTGATATTAACTGACACCCCTATTTCAACAGGTTCCCCAGAGACGTCTGCCCATTATTGAAAATTAAGCCTAACAACATCCACGGCCTTGGAGTGGTTGGGCAATTAAATGCTCAACTTTAAATCCCTTTTGTAGCACACCCCTCATTGGATACCACAGAGGTGTGAGAAATTAATGTAACAAACTCTCTTTTATCTGCGTTAGACCACCAGTCATCTTGATAAACATGCTTTAAATAAATCCCTACCTGCGGCAGGGGAAGGTGTGTGTGTGTGTAGGTATGTGCGTAGGTGTGTGTGTGGGGGGGGTGTCGCATTAGCAGAACACGGGAAAAACACGTTTTTCTCTTCAATCCGCAGAATGGCAAAAAATAAGCCAGTTCCAAAGTCTCTCTCTCTCTCTCTCTCTCTCCCTGTCTCTCTCCCGCCCACCCTCCCAGTGCCATCAGATCAGCAGAGAAGCACGGCAACACGACAGCACCGCATTTCAGTTCACAAAAAGTCACACCCAGAGGACCACAGAGATTGAGGGCAGATTGTTGTACATGGGGGGGAGGGGGGGCCAGCGGGTCGCCAGTAATAGGGCCGTCTAGCGCCACAGAGCGCGAGCGCGGCGTTAGCACCGCTCCCCCGCACCCCGCCCCCGCCCCCGCCCCCCGGAGGCCCGGCGTGCCCCCCGCTCCGCCACCGCCATAAACCAGCCTCCGCGCCTCCCTTTATGTCCCCGTTAAGAGACGCGCGCGGCGGGAAGACGGGAGGCCGCGGCGGGGCCCTTCATCCCTCCGCTTTAAGAGCTTCCCCCCCCCCCCCCCCCCCCACTCCACAGGACCGCCGGCCTGGGAATACGGGACGCTCTCGAAACGGCCGTTTCCCCTCCGACGAGCCAGCTCCTCCTCACTGAACAAACGACCCCCCCCCCCCCCCCGGCCGGCCGCAGAACCGCGGCCGCGACCCGCGCAAGACGGGCCATTACGCTTTCCCGAAGCACGCGCGAAGTCGTGCGTTTCTCGGTTTCGCACCATGCTCTGAACAAGGATGAGCATCTCGCAACGAAAAGTCAGCCTTGATAAAAACGTTGTGGCATCGAGTAGAGGTTTCTCATTTACGTAAAGCATCCGTTTCCTGTGCTGTGGTGGTTAATGAAAATGAATTCTTTGAAGTTTGTTCAAGGCAGCCCATTAGAATGGCTTCTTTCAAATAGCTTGTGTTGTGCGTATCGCAAACGCAGTACAGATCTGGATAAAATGACAGAGCAGACCTATTCAGAAACCCTCTAATGAAGTTTGCGTCCTTGCTCTCCTGCATTTCAGCAAGTGAAAAGAAGGAAAGAGATTAACTATCTGGTGACCCGCGATTAAGGGATTAAGGTTTTGGCCTGAAGGCCGGGCAGAAGGGAGTCAGCGGAGGCTAATGGTGTCTTATGCTAACGACGGCCCATTAACTGCTGCTAAACTGGCTGAAGCGATTAAGACCAGAGGAGGCTCGGCCAAGCAGGTCCGCGGCTTCCCCGTCACCAGCCTCATCCAATGAGGTTTCTTCCTCCTAAATTAGGCCAGGACCCGGTGACGCCTCGCCCCGCCCCAACCGAGCTCTCGCCCAATCGCTTTTCAGTTTGGGGAGAGCCTACGTGGAACAGTCGTCCATGATTCCGCCAACATTTCTGCTGCAAGAACACGCGGCGCTCCGTAATTAGCAGACATACTTTTAGCACAAACTCACGCCGAGTTATCCACAGGCTTCGTGTAAGTTCATGCATGCGTGAATGTGCGTATGTGTGAACAAAAGTAAACTGAAACTCCATCGCAAGCTGCTTCCTATATATATATACATCCACACAAAGGTTATCAGTTACCAGTTAGCTACTTCTTAGTGTTAAATGAAACTACTGCGGAAAAGGGGCGCAAGACATGAATTACGCGGCAAACATCACCATGGCGACCAGCCTCATGTATAATTATGGCTGAGACTTTTCCAGGACCTTGGGTTGAACCAGAATAAAATACCTCATAAAAGAAAAACAAATATCCTCTCAGTTTCCTCCCATATGATTACAGCTTTACAGTTTAAAGGCAGTGAAAGGGAGAGATAGAGGGACAGAGAAAGAGAGGAGGGGGAAAGAAATGTAGAATTTCAGGTAAATGCTACCTTGTCTTTGATATCTGGAGTTCAAACCTTTAACAGCCTTTACTGACTGAGCTGCTCTATGGGGAAGTTGGGTAAGTGAGAATTTGTTTAAAATGGTAAATGGTAAATGGACTGCATTTATATAGCGCTTTTATCCAAAGCGCTTTACAATTGATGCCTCTCATTCACCCATTCACACACACACACTCACACTCACACACCAACGGTGAAAGGCTGCCATGAAAGGTACCAATCAGCTCGTTGGGAGCAATTAGGGGTTAAGTGTCTTGCTCAGGGGCACTTCGACATGCCCAGGGTGGGGGATCGAACTGGCAACCCTCCGACTGCCAGACAACTGCTCTTACCTCCTGAGCTATGCCGCTTCAATCCAATTCCATAAATTTACAATTCCAGCAGTTTTAACAAGCACAAGCGCATCAACAGTTAAAACTCTTCACTTATCCAACATGTGAAATATATGTAATTTCTCAATTATTAAAAAGATATTAGTTATCAATTAAATCGCTCATAAAACAAAAAAACTCAGCAGAAGATTCCAAAAGCCAGGAATGAAAACTAAAATGACAGATGAGCTTGAAGATCAAGAATGTAAGGTCTCACACAAGACCCAGATATAGAATTCTGATCCTCCAGATGCCGATCACCAAAAGTAAAGTGAGGCACACGTTTTAAACGGTTGAAAGAGGTGGAGGGACACCCCCTCTTCCCCCAGCCCATGCATACTTAATGAATGATCAGGGGAGGATGCTCGGGTGAGGCTGAGTTAACCCTTGAAAGTCCGCATTTCTGTACTGCCTATTACTGCCAGGTCTTGTCCGGCAGTACAGCCTAAATATTTAGGAAATCACATGGAAGAAGGAGGGTACTGCATTTATAGTGTGGGAGTAATTAAAAATGTAAAAGTCTAGATGCCCAATGGCGTAGCCTCTGGCCTTTCTAGTGTTAATGTGTGTGTGTGTGTGTGTGTGTGTGTGTGGGTGGGGCGGGGGGGTTCAGACAAAAACTGGCTTATCTAAACGCTGACAATTTTCTTATTAAAGTGGCCTTATATTTTTGGAAGCAGGTCTAAACCACCGTGGAAAAAGATTCATGGTTTTGCCCTCTAACAAGACCTAACATGACTATTTTATGAGGTAATTTAGCTCAGCTATTGATTACCTCTACAAAAATGAAAGAAAAAAAAACTTCTGCTTTTAACAACAGGGGTGATTGCTGTAGGTAATAATTGTTTATAGTACAGCCAGTGGTGTAATCTGCATCTTTAGCCACAATAATATTATTATGTGACAAGGCCAGTCGTACCAAGCTGGCCTCCGTTTGAAATTGGAACTGCCTCTAAAAATGTAAATGCCAAACTGGCAGGCCTCGAAAACCATTACCATTATAGACATGAAGTCTTTCAATTGATGATTTCAATTGAATGTCAAAATTAAAATCAAAGGAAACTATGATCCTTGTAGCATTCTGTGACCATGCTGAGCCCTTGACACCATAAATAGCTTTGCGTTCTGTATCTCTTTAGAAGCAGTTAGATGCTCCAGGAAAGGAGACACCATGACACCTTTAGATTTGCATACACAGATAAGTCACTTGATGTGTCTTTTAATTGCCTAAAAACATTCCTTTTTATGCCTGTCGAGGGGAAGCAGCATTTCTAGGGTCAGGTCAAACAGCAGTCCACTTTTAAAAAATTGTAATACTGTGTGGACCATGAGCAAGTTTGCCATCAATCAAACTATTTTGACTCTCTCTAAGGCAATAATCTAAAAACTAAATACCTGACCGGGCCCAGACTGCAATTGGTTTGAGAGCTTTCACTGAATGAGCCAGTTTGTATGCGTAGGACCTAAGACCCAGTTTGTATGCGTGTTTGTGTCTGCCTCACTAAGACTCTCAACTACATGCCCTCAGATACTGACCTACACAGAATGCAAGATGCAGACACCAGCATCGCGAAATCTGGAATGAATGCTCTCGTAAACGTGTTGAGGCTCTGGCAGACTATCGCCAACACACCTGATGTTCAGCTTTGATTTTCATTATTATCTTTATTTAGCTGTGTAAAAAAATCAACAAACCGCAATTAAACATAATGCAAATTACTCCATTTTTAAAGGTGCGTTTCACTGAAAAAAGCTGACACTGTAATGGTTCACAAAAAAACCGTAAGCAGTCTGAAAAAAAACTAAGCTAGGCGAGGGCATCTGCTACACAACTTTAATAATTTATTTTGTGTAAAAGATGTTTTTGTTAGCGTAAGCGAGCTGCACACCTGGATGTCTCACTCCTCTCCCCGTCAGCTCGTCGGATTTCTCCCCCTGTCACCAACGCGCGTCCGCGTTCCACCAGGGCACCGCCGCTCGCGGAAATCGATTCATTTGAAACGCCATGTCCCTTCGTCCGCGTCGGTGTCCCTGGCCTTTCGGCTTCTAGGCAGCGCGCTTCCCTCTCCGGTGCTATTGGGTCCTCTCTAGTGCTATCGTGCTATTGTGCTATCGTGCTACCTTTGATCATCACCCCTTATCATACAATAAGACGATCAGCATGCTTCGCTTACTGAACAGTCACAGCTTCCTATGGAGTAAACCAGCTCGCTGGACGCATTATTCAACGTGCACTGCGGTAAGACTAAAGCATTGTGGGCCAAATGCTTTACATAAGACACAGAGGACTTACAGGTGGTACACTAAAGGACACTTTAAACTGACACTTTAAACTGACTTCATGCAGCCTTTCCCAAAGCCTTTTATTTGCTTAGGGAATGGTCCAGTTTATGACCACTTAAAATTGCCTCATTTAGGCCTTATTTAGTAGTGAAAAGGACACCTTTCATTGGGTACAACAAATGGCTTTACGGAGGTGTGATTCACACTTCACCCAATGCAGCTTATAACTGCTAAAGATTCTTGTATCGTTTTATAGGGGTTATTTTAAATTTAAAAGGTTGTAGTAATTTTCAGTAAAGGTTCAAGGATACAACACATTTTTGACATTAAAAAAAACAAAACTGATTTTTTTTTTTTAATCAATCAAATATGGATGACCATCATACAAAAAGTTCACATTGTGCAAAGGTATACGAGAAATATTTAATATGCAGTGAACTGCTGAAAACTGTTACGTACAGTTTGTGAAAGAATGTAGCCTAATAAAAGCTTGCATTCTGAAGCCTTTCTTACAGTTGTCCAGAGTCACATGACACATGAAGGGATTGACATGTGATGTATGAGCTGAAAAAAAAGCATTTATGAATGTCTTAGGAAGTGCTGATAATTCTGATTCTAAAGCTGCTACGTTGACGTTAGTTTCTGCTGCAATATCGTAGAATGCTTTCCACTAGGTTGTGTCAACTTGTTATTGCATGCATTGTGATGTGATGTTTAGCCTGGACACAGCTTTATGAATGCTTCCTTTCATTATTACAGGTCCTTATGTATGCTTTATATATATATATATATATATATATATATTTGATGGAGTTACCCTAAATGTACCTTACAAATGTCTTGAATGTTCAAAAATGTTCAGGACATAGAGACATGTAAAACTTAACGATAACTTGATCAAAACAGAAATTATCCATTCTCTTAACATCACAGGACCTTTCTCCAAAAGTCAAATTTAGCAAGATTGTGGGGGTGAGGGGGGAATTTGTTTCTAAGAGTCTATTATATTTTGTCTTCGATCAGCTTTTGAAACATTAAACATTTGATCATATTTGAGATCAAGTACTTTGAGTTTCGTAAGCCTACAGTCCATGTACTGATACTTATATTGATATGAGTAAAATCTTGCCAAGCCCTTTTGGGGAAAGCCACTGAACAGTTCAGGTATGAGTCAGTGCTGAGCAGCCAATGGGTCAGCTGCATACAACTTTCGCAAAGAAGTCAGGGGCATTGGCACTTTGCTAACTTAGTGCCATTTTGGTAAGCAGAAGAATTAGCACGTTTAATAAAACCAAATGGATGCACCTGATCACTGACAAACCTGCAATGGCGAGGTTCAGCTGTTTCATTGACGCGTTAGAATTTGGACCATGAAAATCAGTTGCCTTTTTTTTCTTTTTCTTTTTTTCTCCAGTACTCTGCAGCCAGCTGTTGTCTACATAGAGAGAAACATACAGTAGGTCATTTTTCACGTAATTTCATTTCTTATATTCTTCTGAGGAAAGCTGTTTTGACAGCTTCTCCAAACGCATTGCGCTCCATTAATACTAATTACAAAACACTGAATAATTTGCACATCAATTACTTGGAAATACACAGGTTTGCATGCAGATGCATAACTGTTGCCAGGGGTTTGGACTGTCAAAACAGAGCCCTTAAACTGTATGATAATAATATTATTGATTTTCATACACAATATAATGCCTATTATTATTATTATTAGTATTATTATTATAGATAAATACTGCTTCATATCAACAGACTGTATCCAGCAGGGCAGTTTAAAATACCAGCTCCAGTGCTGTCCTTCTCTGTAACCCTGGATTATTATTCGCTAGAAACAGTGGGGCAGGTTCCAGCCAAGACCAGGTAATACAGTCAATACAGTGCCCAGAAGAGAGAGACCACACTGCTGTCACCAATAGCACACAAACCTCAGGTAAGAGGTTCCCAAACTGGAGTCTGGGGACCCCCCAGCAGGCCACAAAGGAGATTCAGAGTCCTCAGAGACACGGTGAATTATTTTTATTTTAGAAATAGAGTTTTTTTTTAGAGTTTTAGAGAGTTTTAAAATAAATTTTGTCCAGTTTACCCATCCGTGGTAATATTATAATTCTAATCATTTACTGGCTGTTTCTATTATACTAAATATCTGTATTACTTTGGCCCATAATATGTGATATAATGACTGAGGTATGATTAGATGAACTGTACTGATCAACTGCTTACAGCGCCTGTTGGATGTTAGTCTGAAAGATGGAGGTAATTGGCTACAGTGCAGACATTTTGTTGGGGGTGGGGTGGGGGGTGGGGGTGCTTGAGATGAAAGTTAAGGAGCCCTTGCTTTTGGTCATATAGAACTTTATGACAAATAAGGTTTTATGTCACAAATAAACAATGCAGAAAAAAATACAAATGAATAAGCTCCCCCTGGGGTTTGACTATAAGTATCTGTGTGTGTGTGCTCTTTTTTGAACCTGGCAGACCATGTAAAGGGAGATTATTGAAACATCAATAACTACTCTGCCCGTTTGTGTGTCTTGCAAGTTCATGGCAATAATCTGTCTGGTAAAAATTGGATATAGAATACATCCCGTTCCTCCCCTAAAGTTTTCTATTAGCTAGTGTCTAACACTAAATGATACATATTATTCTTTTGTTTCCTCTAGTGACTCACCTGGGCTGCTCAATACCGGCATAACATATCTCTCTTTCACTCTAACTTCCTCCATCCTTTTGTCTTTCTACTGATTTCTACGGCTAGAAAGCCAGCATATCTCTCTCTCTCCCTCTCTCTCTCTCTCACACACACACACACACGTACAAACACGTACACACACATGCACAGTAGTTTTTGAATTTATAATCCCTCTTTTTGCATGGCCTGCCAAGTTGAAACAAGAATAATGGTCAAGTCAATAAATTAAGCGAACCTTTTAGATTAACATAGTACAGTTGTAAGTGGTTAATAAATTATTAACAGCTGCATTATACATCATAAAATTTATATCACTGAACAATTGACATAGCTAAATGTTAAGAGATGTTGCAAATGTTTTTGTCTTGCTCTGCATACTCTGCATCATATAACAGAGTAATGCTCATTAGGGCATTAGGGCAGCTTTCTTCTTGCTTAGATAACTTAGCTTAATGTTCAATAGGATAATATGCAAGTTGTCAATCAAGTCTGCACTTCAGAGCTGGTTGTGGACATAGGGGACATAGCCAATCACCTAGGCCCCCGTCTGTCTGAAAGGGCCCTACCACCAGGAGGGGCTCCTTCTATCTGGAGGGACCCTGCAATTGACTCCTTCCCCAAACAACCCCCTCCCCCCAAGCCTGGGTAGGTTATAATGCAAAAGGGGGCCTCCAAAATACATTTTGCCCAAGGCCTCCAGAGGTTCAGAGCCAAGCCCGCTGCATTTCCTGCACTTGCTGTCACTCTTGGGACTATGCTATCTCCCTTTAGGGACTTTTAGTGCTTGCATTGTCAGGAGATCTGGTTCAGAGAATCAGATAAACGCCACTAAAGTGCAGCTACCTTACGAGAATGTGTGTTAGCAAACCTCTCAGACATTCCAAAAAGCGGAACGGTGCTGTTTGGCGTGTCCCGGCGCTACTGCAGAGGGATTAATTTCATGTACTCTCGATTATCCGACTAAAATAATGTTTTAACCTTTCCTCTGAGCTAAGAGTTCTGCACAGAAGGAGACTGCAAGGGATAATGTGGCTCTGAACGGATCGCTATCCATCTCGGTAGGCGCGGATGTGCCTCTGGCTAGTGTAGCCTGCATAAATACAATCGTGTATCTTGCTACAGCACTCGTGTTCACGCAAGTGACGACGGGGTGCGGTGCTGAGTTCGGTGTTCGTTAGGACCCTGCCAGGTGTGCAGCAGTAACAGTGAAAAAATAAGTGCCAGGTTAAAGTGAATGCAGTTAATTGTGCAGTGTAATGACAGTTTACAATGGTGCAAATGTGCAGTTGGATGGCCATATGCATACGATGCGTAGGAGACCATGTTGGTGAGTCTCCCCGAACCAGTTCACTTTTGCTCTTATATACCAAAAGACCAAAGCAAAACCACAAGTCATCAAATAAAGATACAATCGTGACAAAATAGAACATCAGTGATCCTGCTCGAGCTATCTCTTTAAGCATGCCACACCGGGATAACTTTGTATCTGGCTGGGCGCTGACTCATAGGAATCAAGATCTTTAGTCAGCACCCCACCACCAAAGACACCAACTTGTTCCCCATGACATCGACTTTCCAACAATACAAAACAGGATTACACTGTATTATGGAGAACCTCAGGTTCCCATAATGCTGATCCAGTAGGACGTTTTGCAACTGAGCGCTGTCTCTCTATCACACCCTGCGGACTCCCTGTCAGCACAGTAAACAGTCTGCTTTCCTTTGGGGGTCTGATATGGGGCACACTTCAGTAAACCACCCTACAGTGTGGTTAAGGACGTGGTGGCCAGATTGGAAAAAAAAACCCAACACAAGCTTTCTGTAAGCATTGAGGAGATGGAAGTATCAGTTTATTTTTATGGGATTATAATGCATTGATGCCTCATTATGTGGCAATAATTGCACCATAAATTAAGAGATAAAATGCATATTCTAATTATGTGGGGTTCTAAACATTGGAGTCCATAAACACTCATCAGCTTTGAGACACACCTTGATTATGTATGACAGGCAGAATGAAGTATAGTTGGGAGCTTCAGTTACCTTTAAAAACGGCACTATAATCAAACGTAATGCCAGCTGTGGTTGTGGGAAGCTCATCTTGGTTAGGCACCATTCTAGAGCATGGATGGGCCCCCCCCAGTCTGGTGTCAAACCCGCCCCATGCCAGTGCCGACTGTGGCTGGCAGCTCCGTAGGGCGATTCTCAGTTGGGTCTGGCGTCGCCCAGGGATGGGAAGGTTCCGGTTGGCTGGCGCGACAGCGTCTCCTCGCGCCCCAGTGACCCCCCAGCAGCCGGTCGAGCGCCCGCAAGCCCCCCAGCTAAGCTGCTTCAGCCGCCGGCTCACGCCGATGTGAACCCGACTTACGGACTGTGCTCGTGGTACGGTAAGCAGTGGTGACAGTTGTCTCGTGCTTCAGAGGACAGAATGTGCCCGTCTGCGTACAAAAACAGATTCATGGGGTGGGAAAAAAGGGGAAACCATTTAAAATTTTGGGGGGCAGGGGGGTAGCAATAGCACTGGTTTTGAAAGAGCTACATGTTTCTTATATTTGCAATACATTCTTAGAGGACTAAGGATCCGGAACATTCTGTCCAAAAGAAGGTGATGGTGCAGAACACTGGAAAAACACCAAACAGCAGTTTGGCCTTCTTTAGGGCACTCAATTACCAGATTCGGTCACATAATGAGCTCCAGCAATGATTTAACCGTGTTTCACAACACCGTGGATTGATATTTGGTTGAATGGATGAAGACAAAATTGCCCAATCAGATAGATTCTTTTGATCAAAGGACGAGGTGCTCATTATTTTCACAGTGGAGGGGGATGTTTAATTCCGTATTCTTCCCTAATAAAAGAAAAGAAAAATCAAATATAAGTAATTAAATTTGAAAAATATCCCGCTCTTAATGTTTAGTGGCTTCAGGTCACTGCGCTGCTAATAACACCAAGTGCTCAATTCCAGAGCAATAAAGAGCAAATGTCTGTTTACTCGCTGGATTCGAAATAAATCTCGATGGTTCTCGGTGGAAAATCAAAAAGGGGTCGTTTGTCTCCGACAATGGTGGCATTTCATTAATCAAAGCTGTCCGTGACAATGAGGCCTCATCTAATTTCGATGGATCCGCTTTCCAAAAGACATCATTAAAAAGAGGCAATCTAATTATTGAACTTGAAGTACATTATAAACGCTGATGGCAGGAACATCAGTGGAATCAATGTAGCAGATGAATCATTGATGAGAATGAAAGCTTTAAACACAGCTGTTGTTTCACAATAATGCAACTGTAACAGGGTTTTTTTGTTTTACAATTTAATGCATTTAAAATATTTAATTTCTTTAACAATTGCTCCCAAAAACAAAGAGTTTTTTTTCCACCAGTATTTGACACAAAGGATTCTATTTTCTGGCTGGCACAGGGTGTATTGTGAGCTGTTACAGCCTTTTTTGGGGGGTGTGACAGTCAATATCAAGCAGAACATTGCAATTTTGGTGCAGCTCACTTTGAGGGCTATTTTAGTATGTGGTGGACTTCATTTCATTAAAACACACAAGATTTTAGCATCAAATTGTAGACTTCATGACAGCCATAGCTGCACTTAAATATCCTATATAGCCTAAAACAACAGGACTAAAACACAACAAATGAATAAGCATACTTAGTTCGGGATTTGATAACCTGGTGAAACAAATGCATTATTACAGCGATAGCATACTTTAAATATGTCAGTACAAAATAAATGTAGGTGTTTTGCACCTTGCTCTTAAAAGGAATGAAAAGAGATCATTTGATTGGCTATGAGTGACCCCAGCAGCAACACACCCACTGATAATACATCCAGCATAATCCCGCCCATTTCCACCTGCACCACGTGCCTTCAGCTGAGAGATTTTTGCCTCTGGTCATGAAAATACCAACTTTGAGTAGCCACGCCCAGTGTAGCCCCGCCCAGTGTAGCCATGCCCAGTGTAGCCCCAGTGGCCAGCTGCCGCCATGACTGGACCCAGTGAGCCAGCAGTGCGTGTCATCCGATTCCAGGATACACAGAGTCCAAACGAGAATTTTTTTATCAAAACCAACACCGTCGATGAGCTCTCTCAGCTGTCAGACGCCGCTGACAGCAGTGTCACTTCCACCCTGTGTGCTGATTTCAGCTGTGAGCGCGGAGAAATGTGTAATTAGATTAAATTACGGAATGCCGCGTTTCAGTAATAACACATTTACGGAAGGCCACCAGGCCTCAGGCGTGTAAGCCTGTGTGATGTCACACTCCGGGGTACGGTCTCCCCACTGTCCTGAGGTTCACGCATCCGACTGGCCCCTCCATCTCTCTCTCTCTCCCTCTCCCTTCCTCTCTTTTTCTCCCCCTCCCTCTCTCTCTCTGTTTTTGGCCTTCTCACTTCTTAACCAATATTCTTTTATTACTGAAACGTGCTGAATGAAAACAAACAGCAACGGGAAGAGGGGGGGGCAGGAATGAAAATGAATGAAACTACAGTTGTTACATTCATGTACCTCCCACACATTGATTGGAGATGCAAACTGTGGGGGCGGGGGGGTGGGCCAGTGACAGTAACTGAGCCAGAAGCCGAAAAGTAGAGCTGTCTCATTTCACAGCAGCAAAATTTTGTTGTCTTTCTAATCGTGCGTTCCTGGGGGAGGGAGAATCCTCCCCCCCCCACCACCACTAATTAGTGGGTAGAGAGCTACACACGCAGAGCAAGGAGGAAGCCCCCTTGTGCCTTTGTGCACGCCCAACGTGCACACCCAAACGTGCACGTCTGACATGCAACTATATCTTTCCTCATCATTAGACCCTTAAGCCAGGCACAGACAGGAAGTCATCATTAAACAGTTTTATCTTTATCTTCCTTCCCCCCCCGCCATCGGATCAGAGCAGGAGGAGAACAATTAAAGAGGCGCGTGGCCGGGCTTCCGCCGTTTAGAGCCGTTTGAAGTTATTTCATAATTACAGACCTTTCCCGCCATTCGCCGTACCGCTAAAGACGATCCGCGCTGCCGCTAATGCGCTTTTAAGCGATCGAGGTCTTGTGTGAAGAGAAAAAAAAAAGGGACTGGGGTTTCTGCCACTGATATTTTCTTTTTTTTCCTTTTAATGGCAGGGTTTAGCGAGAGTAAATCACACGCTGCCATGCCCGGTGAGCACCCAGACGGATGACGCCCGCCGCGCTGAACTGGCGTTAGCGCCATCCACAGGGGAGCACCTCACATCGCGGCGCCTCCGTCCCCACCGGAGATATGGTGAGCAGTCTGCTGCATGCATACGAGTGGTGGTCCAGGTGAGTCCGCCCGTGCATTGGCCAAACGGATGCTCTGTATTACCCCTAGACATTTTTTTGTGGGGGGGGGGTTTTGGTGTGGTGAGGGGTGTGCGTGGAGGTGGTGCTGTTTGCACTGGCTACAACATACATTGGAAAACATCCACTGAGGTCATTAATTAAAGACCACATGCTATACGAGCAGTCGCGTCCCGAATAAACAGTGACACCAGCTCTTCGGTGCGCATACTGCTCAGGAAAGACAGGTCAAATTAAGAAACGGTGGCAAATGTAGGTCCTCGCAAATCTGACGCGTACGCTCCGTATGGGGGGGGGGGCTGAAGTACCCACGGCCGCCTCCAAAAAACCGGATGTGTGGCTCTCACAAAGCCTTGCTTTCCTCAGCAGTCCTGCTGCTCAGTATCGCTACTGCTGCCATCCAATTCCAGTATTGCAACCAACAGGAAAGTAAACAAAGAAGTGAACATAATTATCGCTATGGTAACCGTAAGCAACATCTCATGGCACTGATGAGAACGGGTGGTTTTTACAAACAGTCGCCAGTAGCAGCTTGTCACGTCGCGAATCAGAACTCGCCTTCAAATCGTGTGGAAGTAAAGCAGTCTCCAGGGAAAAAGAATGGGCTAGTTAATTTAAAACGCAATGTGTTCAGCCGTCCATAGCAGTCCGATGAACACCATAACCGGTTGTGACAACCGAACTATCAATAGCAACAACCATCTCCCGGGTGGATTTACGATGACATAAAATCGTATTCCGTGGACAAAAATTAACAATCAGAGAGCTACAGGTTGTTCTCTTGAAAACCCGTAATTCTATTTTAATTCTGATTTGCATTCACATTTTTGAGCCGCATTGCAGTAAACTACAAACTGCTGACAGGAGGGTCGGTGATTAGTGGGTAGCCGCTCGCGATATTCTATGGTAGTGGAAACACATGCTTACAGAAATAAACATGAATACAAAACAATCTTTTTGGCGGGGCTAATCTTTTTGGGTGGGCCGCCCAAATTAAGTCAACGTATCGGAAACACTGGATGCTACGTAGATTGAGGTGGAGGTCGAAGTTTCCCCCCTCCACTGAGAAGTGAAAAGGCCCTACACAAATTAGCATTCCTGGCTGCTGCTGGCGTTCGGGTGTAGTGAGCAACTCTTCCCTTAGAGAGAGACAGACGGACAGAAAGGGAGAGAAAGAGAAGAAGAGATTTGCTTTCTTTTCATTAGCCAGTGTATTTTGAAGCCTCTGTTATCCTTTGAGTCAGGCTGTTCCAAACAAGAGATGCATAATTCAGCGGTCTCCTACCTTTCAAAGAGAATGGTTCTGAAAGACTAAACTTTGAACTCTTTCGTGAACAAAACATACGCCACCCACCGTCGCCTCAAAAAAAAGACAGGGAAACATGCAGAGAAACACACGCATGGGAACAGTCAGAAAAGAAAAAGGACCAGCGAAATTTACACCACACAGAGCGTTACACAAGCAGCGACAACAACAACGCCACAGGCCTCCAGGAGAGGAGGCAGCCAGGCTGCGCGTCTGGGAGTTTCCCCTTCCCCGCTGTTCTGCCCTGCGCCGAGAACAGCGGTTCTTCACCTCTCAGGCTCATTGCAGCAGCGGGCCCAACTGATCCTGGATCAGAAACCTCCAGCTCCGAACACACAGAGGTGCTGCTGGATGTGGAAAAACCTCGGCGAAACAAAGGCTTAAAAAAGCTGCTCACGGCCCCCAAGTGCATGTCTAAAGACAGAACCAACCCTCTCCACCCCCCCACCCCCCAGCCCCCTCCCGACAACACACAGGCAGGATTGGAAGAAGTGCAAAGTAAAAACTTTCTGAGTGAAACTTTCTGTACAACTATTTTCATATCCCTCCATATTTCATGTCTGAGAATTCATACGGCGGAGAATGATAACAGCACAGAACATTTTTGATTCTTGTTTTGATAGCCGCAGACCATCCACCCCCCACCCCCCAGCCATATCAGAGCTGGCTGGTATACGGGAGTGGGGAACCAGCAGCAGGGCTTTGGGCAGGCTTGGATCAAAGAGCCGGGAGGCAGGCTGTGACTGGCAATTGCTTCTCAAATTTGTGTATCGGGGGGGGGTGTAGTCTCACCCCAGGTCTCACCCCATGCGACTTTTTCCCGAGGTTCAAGAAACTGATGATCTCAAAATCAGTGACTGTGACCTGTGTTTACGTATTCAATTTGCGATTAAGCAATTTTAACATACCTCAACTCAACGTATAGGGGAGTGACCAAGTACAAGATGGTTTCAGCGGACAGTCCAAAGTATCACACGCTCCTGCTGCATAATAGAACCTCCTATAGATGTGAAAGCAGAGAGGACTGGAGCCACACAGGAGCTGAATGTCTAGTTAGTCTATACGATCTAGGGGCTGGATCTCTGTCATTCAGCAGATGCTCTTATCCGACTTTCACAGATTACTTTTACAAATACTCTATTTAAATAATGACATTTTTCTACTTAAGCAATTCAGGATGAGTACCTTGCTCAAGGGTCCACAGCAACACCCCAGCTGGGAATCAAACCGACAAAGACTGAGTCACAAGCCCAGTTCTCTGACCACTGAACTACACAGTCACTAATGACACAGTCAGTAAGGTGTGTTGAACTTTCCAAGACTTACTGAGGTTTGACTGCTACAGCTCCACCCAGATTTGGAAGAAGCAAGCAGCCACAAGCTACCAGGCTAGAGGGTGCAGCTGCAGTTGGACACCCATGGGGGACATTGTCATTAATTAAGCACCCAACTTGTAAGAGGGACCCTGAAAATGTTGCGGATTCCCCACAAATTGAAAAATGAACCCCCTAGTGGAACCCAGATTTGTGGAAGCGGCAGCTGTTTGTCCAGCTCCTGCCATAGCAAAGCGGTTAAATAATTTCAATGGGACATTCTTCAATTGTTAAACAAGTGCCACGTCTGAAAGTTCTCCAATGAGCGCCTTCTCCGAACGCGGCAGGGGCAGAACTTTCAGAAACGCTACGCCTCAGAGCGAACGCTACGCCTCAGAGCGAACGCTACGCCTCAGAGCGAACGCTACGCCTCAGAGCGAATCCGTGGTCTCGTCGCTCCGAAAAGCGGAGCGGGCTAAGGGGGTCGCCTCTCTCAGCTCTCTCCTGACACTAATGCGATCAGGGCCGGGATCGTCACGACAGCCGCAATTATCCCATCGCCGAGCCCTTCAGACCACGTCGCCGCACGAAGAGTTTTAAACACGCACCGTAGGCTGACATCCACTTAAGTGCGCACCCTCTTATTCACGACTGATTCTGTGATTCTGTGATCCTACGATGCCCGCTTTTGTCGCGAAAGATATGAACTCTCCTCACAAGAGAGAGGGGCAAAATTAAGACTCCTTCACAAAACACGGAGCTTGAACTTCAACCCAGTCAAATAAAAATGGTTTAAAGCACGACTCTGTTCTTGAGGAATAGAATTCATGGTTATTTTCCAAAGGGTTTGCTTTAATGAGCCGACTGTATACTCCATTTCAGAGTCTGTCCCCCTAACCTCCCCCCCCCCACGCACGCCGGAGGAGTACAGTGATTAAAAGTTACCTGCAATTTCTTCCTGAGTTCTGAGTGGCCTAGAATTAGCCTTGAGAACACGCTTAGCATTTTACTTAGCAACGACTTAATTAAAAATCCCGCGAGTTGAGACTATGCTGAAATAAGAAAGATAATAGGTCACTCAACAGATAGTTACTGTCGGCAGCCTTCATTAAAAACTCTCTAGATGCAAATTACGGAATGAAGGACTTTGAAAATGTTTGCCACGTCGCTAACAACAGCAACAGCTTCATCCTCTGAAGCAAACCCAGAGCCGCCGCCATTTTCCATAGCGAAACAAGACGTTCTCACGTTCCCCCGCGGTCCCCACCCGCTACTGAAATGAATTGCCCCCAAAGCTGTCGTTTGATTAGCTCTTTCCCGCGGCTAACGTGATCCGGGCAATTATCCTATCGCCGAGTCCTTCAAACGACGGTGCCGCATGAAGAACTTCAAATACGCACCAGTATCAGTTAGATGGTCCACAGGGTACTGGGCAAATGGTTTTTAATGTAACTATTTTTGTTTGTTTTGTCTGTGACCTTTATCTAACCTGGTAAGTCAGCAGAGAACTGCAATTGTTTTGCAGTGATGGCCTGGGGAATCAATGAGGGTACATTACATTATATTATATTAATATGCTGCCCTACACACCAACCTCTCCGTTCTGCCACCTCTGGACACTTGGCACCTCCCCCTCTTCGTGTCTGTACTTCCCGTTCGCGTCTGCTGTCTGTCCTGGCCCCTCGCTGGTGGAATGACCTTCCCGTGGCGGTCAGAACAGCAGAGAATCTGACTACCTTCAAGAGCAGACTAAAGACTCATCTCTTCAGGCTGCATCTCTCCCCCACCCCTCCCTAGCCTCTAGTTTAGCTCAATGTACCTAGTTAGGCTAATGCGATCACGGTAGTATTTATTTGGCAGGATTATTTTTTGTCTGATTCTGATTAGGCAAATGTGATTTCAGTGCTAGTTTTGTACTGGTTGTTTGTTTGCTGAACAGGTTACACTACAGGGATGGAGTCCTGATCTATGTGGTCACTTCTAGCGCTACGATCTTTACTTCACTCTAGTGTGTTTTTTCTGCAGCTCTGCACCTTGAACTGATGCACTTGTTGTACGTCGCTCTGGATAAGAGCGTCTGCTAAATGCCTGTAATGTAATGTAATGTAATGCTCTTTTCCAGAGCAACCTACAGCCTAGGAAATGCAAGCCAGTGTGCAGCCAATGATTATGAATGTAGAAAGAAGGCTCCAAAAATGAGTACAAGTGGTGCCCATCCATTGGACAAAGTCAGGGTTGCTGCAGCAACCGAACCACATGCGTTGTGGTATGATGGTCGTACGTCGGTTTCAACATGGGAGAGAGAGGAAGAGAGAGGGGGAAGAGAGAGGCAAAGGAAGGAAGGAGAGGGAGCTTGGAAAATGGACCAGCACTCAGGAGACTGGAGTTGCAGGGGGCAGCACTGACGGCCCACTGACACCGACTCTCCCTCCCCCAATCCCTTCACCAAGCCCCCATTCGGGCCCGTAATAAAGTTTGAGTTTCAGCCCCTTTCCCTGTAAATATTTTAAGAACTTCCACCCTCCCCAACACACAAACACATGGTACTCAGTACATGTATGCGTATTTAAGTTCGCAGCTGCTACGATGACGAAGTGTGAGTTCATTAGTGTGAGCTGCCAGCCACCTTTGTCAGGTGCTAATGCTGCTCCTGTTCCATTGGTCTGCACTGCAGCCTCAAAAGGCCACGGACACCGAGGGCCCCTCTCAGTGCAGTTACTATAAGAGCTCTGGCGCAATGTGGGAGCGCGTGTGTGTGTGTGTGTGTGTAATTCTGAAGTGACTGTGCAGAGGTTCAGAAAGAAAACATTTCTGTCCTCACACAGCACACACACACATACAGAGAGAGAGAGAGAGAGAGAGAGAGAGAGCAGAACCATACTAGCAAAAACACAGGCCGATGCATCACGCAGCACACAGCACAGACACACGCAGACACTTCCAGAAAAAAGTCTGAAGTGAAAATAATACAAATGACTGGTTTGCGGGGAAAAACGTTCTTACATAAGCGTGTACATTGTACACAGCCAGCAGCGGGAATGATTAAGACAGGCAGGTATATTACCCAGATGTGTGGAGGCAGTGCACTGCTGTCCCAGATGAATAAGGCTGTTTATCTGAATTACTGTAAATGGCAGATAAATGCTCGGCGGGGTGTTAAAAAAAAGAGCTCCCGGGGTGTTAAAAGACGGCTGCTGTCTGTCCACACGTTCACCTCCCTTTCTTTCGGAACACGGAAGGTAATTACCTTGGTAACGTGGGACCATACCCAGCTTTGTGGTTGCCATGGTAGCACCACACTCCACATCCCCGTGTGTGTTTTTTTTTTTTTTTTGGTTTTGTGCAGTTTTTCTTTCTTTGTACCACTGTAACTGCAGTCCTGTAAAATATACCCCAAAAGCCAGCTCAAGTGTTTCAGTCTTTCTCCCTCCTCCCTGTTCGGCTGGACCGCAGCAGCGGGGCCAGCCCTACAAACACCGAATGTCTGTGACTGACTGAGTGAGTGATGAAGTTACACCATTGGTCGGCCGAGTTATGAAGTCACACCATTGGTCGGCCGGATCAGGTGTGTTAGGTCCAGCCATATACTAGGTTTTAATCTGGTCTTGTTTTCTAACAATCTCCATTTTTCCCTATCTTACTTTTTGTCTCTCTGTCTCATTTCTAATTTTATATTAAAATGTGTTACTAGCATGCTATTTTGAGATATAGGCCTATAGCAAAAAAAACACTACACACTCTATCCTTCTCTCTTGTGCCTGAATGCTCTCACGTCATTCTAGCTAGTCCCTTTCATCATTTCCGGCAGCTAATTAGACAAAAACATAACAGATGAACGAGGACGGTGTGGAGGTGGCGTATCCATTATGAGAGTGACTAAACACAGCATCACACTGCCCGCACATCAACAGCTGCACTGGGAACCTGAGCGTGGGGTTCAGAAGCACCTGACCACTTATGACTGATGTTCAGAGAGGCTCTGTTTCCGTTAGTTTAAAGTGGACATAATCCAGGTACGTTTAGATTTAATCCACATAAGTGTCTTACTTTGCCTTGTTATTAAGTAATAGTTCATATACATTTTTAGTCTCTGCAAATATTCACTAATGTAGAAATTTCTCCAATCACTGAAATAATAATTATACCAACGTATGATGGTTAGGGAACTGAGCATGTAACTCAAAGGTTGTGGGTTCGATTCCCAGCTGGGGCACTGTCATTGTATCGTTGAGCAAGGTAATGAACCTGAATTGCTTGTGTAAAATATCCAGCTGTATCACTGGATTGTGTGTAAAAATGTAATCCGGCTAAGTCGCACTGAATAGACAGTCTGCTGAACACTCTGGATAGGAGTGCCTGCTAAACAGTCGTATGAAATGTAAAGCAAGGGATCTTGCTTTACATTTCATCCCTGATTTCATCCCTGATCATTTTCCGTAGAACTGTCTGCTGTGTGTTCTGTGGATTCTGTAAATTCTGGAGACATGATCGGGTCATAAATATTCAAGAGAGAACAATAGCCACATCAAATCAATCAATAAGGAAATAAATCCATAAATGCCATCTATGTTTCATCATCAATGATCAAATCTGAGAGGCATTCTAAGGAACACCACCATTATAAAAAAGAAACAGTTACAAAAAAGATAAAATATCCAGTGAAGATCATCAGGGTCATTGTTCTCAATTAAAGAAAATTCTATAAGAATCCAATTAAAAATTTAAGACATCAATGCCCTCCTGCCCTCACACAATATACATGCACATGTATACATGTACTAAATTCCCCATACATACAGTGCTTTACAGAAACACACACACACACACACACACACACAAACACACCATAAAATAAAGATGTAAATACGTACACACACTCTTACATATTAACACACAAACATCCACACAAACCTATATACTGCCCACACAGGCAAACAAGGTAACACACTTATCTACATTTTAACGACAACGCGCTGTGTGTCACTGCGCATTTGACGCAGAACGACAAAAAAAACACCCAATGACTCGCTCCATGCTTCCTTACAACTGACAAAATGTCAAGTGCAGCCTGCCATCCTCAACAAACACAAAAACATGCAAACGCGCACACCCATTCTGAATCTTTTCATTATATTCCAGGGAGAGGGTAGCCATTTTTTGCGCGCAACTTGTCTTCCTGGAACAAACACAGTCCCCGATTGCATCAACACACCGATGACAATTCTTACCATCCTTTTATCAGAGTTCCGTGCCGAAGCTCAAAGATTCTGTTTCAGCATTGTTTTGTCTGCCTTTCCTTTTCTACGGTTTACACTCTGTGATAAGGAAGCCGAGGACTCTAGTTGTAGCTGACGATGGAATGGGAGTTTGTCTCGCTCGACTAAAATTCTGTCTAAATCCGCACGTGCCTTCGCAGTTCAGGGAGGTCAGAAATCGCCAGTGGCTGGCCAAAAGCGCACCAGAAGTCTCCATCCCCCTGGGTTGACGAACGATGCTTTCCAAAAAAAAAAACTATTACCGGGTATTGCATCTGACCCTTAACCCTTTGAAGCATAGTCAGTGTTCTAAAACTGCATTGCTTTCAATTACTAGTAGTGATTGTGACATCAGCATTAGAATGTTCAGTTAGGATCAGTTAAGTTTGTGATCTTGCACCTTAATGGATTAAACAAGCCTCCATATAAAAAAATGAGTGAACTCTGATTACAGTAAACCCATTAGCAATGACACCCCTGCTGAGACAGTCTAATTAACCCAATTCACACCCCCCCCCCCCCCCCCCATCCCCCGCACTCCAGGTTCCACAGGCCCGATTCGAATCAGACACACGGTGCCCGCACTCCCTCTAGGTCAGCCTGGAACCCCTGTACCCTGCAGCACAGTAGGCAAACACACAGATGACCCCCCCCCCCCTTCCCCAAAAAAAGTGCAGTTACAGACCTCATGTCCTGCCCTTAGTTGGTTTGCTTTTGAATTTTTAGAAAGCCCCTCCTCTACACCTAACAGCTTTGGTGCACCCTGCAAGTGCTACTTTTCAGCTCCAAACAGCAGCCTTCTGAATAGGATCTTTATCTACAGAGGTGAGGGGAGAAGTCTCACGAAAGGTTCTTGTGAAAACAGCCCATATGGTGGTTTTCATAAAATAGCAGCCACATTGGGAACAAGCCTTCAACAGAAATGCTCAGGATTATTACATTTTTAAAAATAAATATACAAAGCTCAACAAGGTTACAACACTTAAAGAATCTGCCAACTTTTTTAAAATGAAAAATTGAAGTGCACATTGCTTATGTGTTTTGCTGTACATTAAAAGATCCACTACAAGCCTTAATAAACCATCATGATTAGTCATAAAGGCTTTATAGAATACAGTTTAATTAGAGTGTTAGTGTATATCGTATTACTGATGAATGCCTGGAATGTTGTTTTTGTCAGTGCTATTTATCATTTTTTAAAATTTTAATATTTCCTGCCAAGCGCAGGAGCGTGAACAACCTGAAAAAGACCAGCGGACCCGTCTTCCCGCCATCGTTTCCCTTGCTTGCCACATCCTCCTCAACTGTGAGTTTAATTAAACACTTCATTTTTTTTTTTTTGGCTGTGCCGAAATTCCATTAGGTCTTACAACACACGGCCAGGGAAGAAAAAAAAAAAACACTTTTTATTTTCGCATCAGCGTTCATTTTTATGGGTAAGATTATGGCAAGTTTTCTAATTGCAACAACATAACAGCTGTTTCATTAAGAATTGCACAGATATCCAATTACAAGTGCATGGCTGTAGCCGTTTCATTACAAGACGCGCAAATCTCATCTCGATCAGGTAGACGCGCGCTCTCTCTCCGGTGTGATTCCGCTGGAGTCCCCCAGCACAAAACGCCTCCGAAGCGCTTTCATTCATCTCAGAAATGAGAAGCGGAGCAACCGAGCTCGCCTGCCTCAGCCTGGTTTGTCTAGAGCTTCGTCCAATGAGGCGTATTTACATACGGCGCATACGCTTAGCCGAGATAAGACTGGCGTAGTGTTCTAATCTGAGAGAGGAACGAGGAACAAGCAAGACATTCTCATTACCGTTGGCTGTGCTGATTCTTACAGTGCGGCAGGAAGTGCCAGTGACTTGATATATCAAGGCGCACCTTTTGCGTTTACTCCCGTAATGAATGCCTTTGTGATGCAGGGGCAGCTGGTGACTCAAAGAATTGAGGACAGGAGAAAAACCAACACATCGCATCATGTTATTTTACACTAGTTGGCTACTTCTCTACTTTCTTATGTTCAACAAAAAATTAAGCGGGAACAAGATTAAAACAAAGCAACATATTTATTCAATGCTGTTGCTGTTTCCAGATTCATCATACAGGCCTAATGCTATAAAGATAGAGGTGTAACACGTAACAAAAAGTAGGACAGAACATAGTCTTTTAGAGTTCTGCCAGCGGGAGGGTTCCACTCACTTTGCATGCTGGGAGATCATCTTCGTAGCTGCTGTGCGGTGTGTTGTTGATTGGTTTCCCATCAGAAGCCATGGCCAATAGCTGGTCATAGGACTGCCCGTTAGCCGAGGATATTTTTCATACCTGGGCCCTGTTTCATGTACATCGCTTAAACAATTCAGGATAATTGAATGCATACAATATCCAAGGATATCTCGTTAATTAAATTTGGGCTTTTCACAAACGTGAATTAGGATTATGATTCAGTCTACCATGGAATCATCCCAGATAACCGTGTGCCCCCCGCTGTGCTATAAAGGCAATATGAATTGCACATCAAAAACAGGATCACACTGCTTACACAAAAGGGAAGATTACGCTGCTCTTTGAGAGATTGTGAGACATTTGAAAAAAGCAATATTTTTAAAACTCTCATAAATGTAACCAGTGTGGCTTTTGTATTTTGTTTTGGGGTTGTCGATCACTTATTAATCATTGTGAAACTTTCTTGCTAATTATATCAAATTTACCTGCAATTCTCCATAAGTGTGTCCACAACTGCATAACCAGGAAATCTGTGCACACTGATATGCCTCTTTAATGAACACTTTACACTTTCCAATTGCTTGGCATACTGTGGCTGATATTTTAATTTCCATAGCTTTAATGATGTTTCTTATTTTGTTTATTTCTTTGTCTCCGTCCTGTTTTAAGTTCCATTATTTTTACTACTCTATTTATTGTGTAATCTATGACACGTTCCCTTCTAAATCCTCATACGATGATAGCTTGTTTAAATGTCAAAAACCACTCACAAATGGTTCATTTCTGCTGTTGGTATATGTGTGTGATTTTACTGTGTGGCTTACAGTATACTAGAAAAGTATATCAAAAAAAATATATATTTAAAAAAATATTTTTTTAAAGTAATTTCTTTAGTCCTACAAATTCCGATCCTGAGCAGTTGTCACAGCTGTCTTTAGCCTCATTCCAACTGACATTCAGATTGCCTGCCGGGCACTGCGTTTTCCTCTGAGGAGGGCTCTGTGTGCGAGGCGACGCTGTGACCGTGGCTGCTTCTGCTGCTTCTGTCTTCGGCTCCGTGTCATTTTCCGGCAGCTCGCATGCCAGGTCCACGATGAAGTCGTTCGTCAGCGATTCCCGTGCTGTCTCCGGTCCCATTCGCTCTCGCGACTTCGCCATCCTGTAGTCTATTCAGAGTTCATCCGAAGTCGCCGTTTCAGCGAGAAACCGAAAGCACGTAAGGAGGTGCTATCTCCATGGAGTTATTAACCCGTAATTTCTATGACTACAATGCCCACAATTATTGGTCCCCTCGCTGAAGTCAATAATTAAAGTAAATCGTCTTCATCAAACGATTGCAGTCAATTAAGTCCATGTGATTATATGTGTGAAATTAGTTTCGATAGCGCTTGACCCGGCAAATCAAAACGTTGATCACTCAGTTGCTGAATAGAATGCCAAAGGAGAGATCAACTCATTCGTGTCTGGGTATCAGGACCTGTAACCTATTGTCTGGCAGGGATGTTTTCTGAAGAAAATGGCACAAAATGCCTGTATTTCTTTAATAAGTCGATTTTTTTTTAATTCTAAAAACGCAGTTAAACCCAGCTAGTTAGGAAAGGGGAATTGCATTTGCAGTGTTGGGAGTAATTTGGTATTTAAAGTCCAAATGCTCGATGGCATCAGCTCTGGCTTTTCTAGTGTTATAGGCTACATCCATGTTATCCAGCAAACTGAAACTTAAACCTGGGGTAACCTGTTACCCTGGTAACAAGTCCGACTAAATTGTGAACTCGCTTTGTGAGTCTGAAAATCCTGGGTTTATCACAAAATGTCAATAGACTAATTAGGTTAACAATTAGGTTAGCCACTTACGTGAAACGGGGCCCAGATCTTATTTAGCATCAAATCTTTCTGGTGACACGATTTAGCATTTTAAATTATGGTTAACTTACCTGTGGAGCTGGTCCTCCAGCAGGTCCTCCATTGATGTAAGAACACCCACCCTAATTGAGGAGTGAGATTTTTCCTCCTTTCCTCCACACCACCCCTCCACCACTTGACTGCCCTTTCCCCTCTTGTCTGCAGGTGTCGCCGTTGAAGTTTTACAATAAGAATTTAAATGATGGATTTTTTCCAAAAAGAGAAAAAGGATTTTATGCGACTGATATTAATGGGTTCTTAAATTCAACCATTTACTTTTTACATATTTTGATCTCCCTCATGCCTCCCCCTCTGCCTCCTTGGACCAGCCTCCTCTGATGTAATGTATATAAAAGCACTACGTATGAAGCAGCTATATAGCTCTTTTATAAGTCCTATAATTCCCATGAGTTCATAATGCAGGGCAGCTGCAGTCAGATATCGCTATGCTTCAGTGACAGTAACCATCCCCCATCTCTCTCTTTCTCTCTCTCTCTCTCTCTCTTTCTCCACAGAAATGGATTTCTGTGCATGACTAGGCTGCAGTCACTGATCCTGAACGTGGTCGATATTTGTCTCTAATATCCATCTCTCAGTCTTTGAACACTCTCAGAGAGTGCGGTGTCTTTTGGAGCGAGACATATGATAGATTTTTTTTTTCTTCTGCATTTTCCAACTTGATTCTGCTGACTTCACCAGCAGTTTCCTAAATAGACCAGACAGAATCCCTGCACTGTGACTCTAATTCACTGCGATAACTGTTAGCAGGGCAGCAGAGTGGGTTGCGTGTGTGTGTGTGTGTGTGTGCGTGTGTAGGTGTGTGTGTGTGTGTGCGTGTGTAGGTGTGTGTGTGTGTGTGAGTGTGTGTATGTGGTATGTGCATATGTGTGAGTGTATGTGTTCATGTCCATTTGTATGCGGTGTGTGTAGGTGTGAGTGTGTGTATGTGGTATGTGCATATGTGTGAGTGTATGTGTTCATGTCCGTGTGTATGTGGTGTGTGTAGGTGTGAGTGTGTGTATGTGGTATGTGCATGTGTGAGTGTATGTGTTCATGTTTGTGTGTATGGGTGTGTGTGTGTGGTGTGCATGTGTGTACTCACGCGTGTGTACATAGTGTGTGTATGTAGTGCGGTGTGTGTTTTTTGTCTGTCTATATATGGTGTGTGTGTATGTAGTGTGTGTGTGTGTGTGTGTGTGTTTTGTCTGTCTATATATGGTGTGTGTGTATGTAGTGTGTGTGTGTGTGTGTGTGTGTGTGTGTCAGCTGGCCTGTCTGTAGCCTGTGAGAGGTAACAGTGCATTCTCAGGTGACTGGGGACCTGAGCGGAATGTAGCGCAGGTCCTCTCCTGAGGATCACATTGAGGCACTGTTTCAGCAGCCTGGGCCGGAGCCCAGACGTACCTGCACCACCTCCACGGCTCGCCGCTCTGTCACACCCGCAGGCCTTCTCTCTGCATGTGAGCCCAGGTGAGCCCAGGTCCACCAGGAGACTCAGCCTCACGTAGACTGGGCCTTCACCCATAGCCCACATGAGAAGGTGGGGTGGAAGCGCTACAGGGTAGCCATCGGCTGACTAAAGCAGCCAGGAGCCTAAAGCAGCCAGCCTTGGACAGCCATGAGTGGGTAAAGTTTTAATTCAGCCCAGTTTTGAGTTACTGCTGTATGATTTTTTTTTTCCCCAAAGAAATGATAGGCATCAACAGACTACCTACCAGTAGTCGTACATTTTAGTTAAAGGAAGCGAAGATTAAAGCATTTTGGCATGTTGCTTCATCAAAGAAATAGTGTCAGGACTTATTTTCCTACGGTCTCCAGTTTTGATTGGTTGTTCCTCTCTAATGATCTCAAACGCATGTGGTGTTGCTCGAGACATTTCGCTCACTGATCTCTGAACGCAGCCCTTTGAATTTCTTGGATCTACAAACCGGTTTTTTTTTTTTTTTTTTAACCGGAAGAGCAGACATACGAGCTCGCCCAATTTTCCCTTTGAAGAAGCACAGAATATAAATCTAAACACGGAAAGAATGAAGAAAGCGGTGCCATACAGCGACGAAGAGGATGAAGCTCCGGCCATCGCTCCATTATCTCCAAAAGACCAGAAGTTAATCAAAAAGAGTGATGTAATCGCCTTCATGGCGCATCTGCGGGGTCACGGGAGACGGGCGGAAAGCAGACACCCAGGCATTCCTTTCATTAGAAACGGGAAATTTGATCAATCCGATTAGCGGCTTTTTTCCCCCTCGTTATCCGCTTCGCGCGGCTCGTTCTTCCGCCCCGGGACGCCATGCGAGGACCCGGGGGGGTGGGGGGGAGCTTGCGCCTGGCCGCGGAGGAGTCAGACAGGTGGCGGCGGGAGAAAGGAGCGGACTGTAATTGACCCCACTCAGAGAGATATCAGGAGGAGAGAGAGCCGCTGTAACCCAGCCCTCTGGGGGGGCTGAAGCGGTTTCTGATTGGCCGGTGCGGTGTCACATCGGGCCCCTGCAGCCCTAGGGGGGCCCAGGCATGGTAAATGAAAAGCCGGATCCCTCTTTAAAGTGGAGGATCGCTGCAGGGCGCCATTCTCTCAGCAGACGAACCCAGCCGGGGAAAATAAGGAAAGCAGGAACTCACATACAAATTTAAACACATAGACAGGACACAGGCACAGGAAGCGGCTATAGTACACTTCCTTTAGAGCATCACAGATGCAGATTGCTAAAAACAAAATAGCTTTTACCTTTACTGTCCTTTTTAAAATGTACACGCAGCACTGGAAGCTAACATTGTTTCACGTGTGCACTAATACACACAAAAACAATGGCCCTCCCACTCTGTCTCAGTCTCATCTCTGTCTCTTTCGCTCTTTCCCTCCGTCTCTCTCTTCCTCAAGGCATAAAGCTGAATAACGTACGGACGACGGCAGCGCTGTCTGCTGAAACGGTGGGCGATGAGCGTGCCCCATCGGGGCCTGTGGCCTTTCTCCGCCGTGAGCTGAGCACTGACAGGTACAGCGACGAAAACCTGGGACATCATCCCCGCCCACGTCCCTGCAGAAGGATGCTGTAGGACTGTCAGCAGCTACGGCAACTCCATCAATGACTCAAACCGTGCCGTGTAGGCTACGACATGTACCAAATCTAACTTTAAAGAAATAAAAACATACACACAGTTACCCTATTTTTTTATTATTTTAGTAATGCGATTTGTTCGTATCCGTGAAAGGCACAAAGCACGTTTCCTTTGGTGATGGACAAAAGCAATGAAATAGGCTACATCAGCCCAGTCGCTACGGTTACACATGTTATTTAAATCATGTCCCATTGTTGTGCATGAGATTGCTTGGTTAATTTAATAAATACATTTTTTTTAAACACTCCATAATTTACGCCTCTTTCTATCAGTTTTCTGTGATTTTTAACAGCCTTCCTGCAACTGCTCCGTAGCTTTAGCCAATATTTTTCGCGACAAACACCCGGCCTTAATTATTCCATGCCTGCTTAATCTGTACTGTTTGATTATTTCTATCTTAGGGAGCTAAAATAGTGTGATTCTTGTCGCGAAGATTTTCTCTTTGAGTGAATCTTCTAGGCCTATAAATTGCGACTCCATCTTGCTAGCCTTGATTTACACCTGCTCTTTCAGCGGTGGAGAAATCAACCCATGTGAATTGTGCGATCTTTCGTGAATTCAACAGAACACGTAATCAGCCACACTCACAATATCTCCGCCCGTTGGCCTATTTGCATGGACCTCCCTCAAAGCATATTCATTAAGGAAAGATGTGCACCTACTACTCGTGTAGATGACATGCATACTGTGCCTCCAGCCTGATACATAATACACATGTTTCTGGGGCAAAATGTGTCATAGCTGAGCCTGAAACTAAGCACAAAAGGCTTAGTACATTGATTGATTGATTGATTGATTGATTGATTTTTATTTATCATTCAGTGTCATGCATCATAAAAATGCCCAGCCCGCATGAGCTTATAAGGCACCATTATTTTTTTTTTTAAAAAGCAAATCAAAGATATACACGATCCAAGAAGCATACATCACTGCAAAATAACAGTAATACAGGAAACATAGTCATCTCGTTCAAAAATACCAGAAGGAAAATAACAAAGGGTTATTTTAGGGCGTGTCCCAATGCATGCATGATCGAGCACACCAAGAGGGTACGGCTGGCCCTATGTTCATCAAAATACTGGGATTCCTTTTTAAATAAACGTGTTTACTGAGGGAGTATTCAGGTTATTTTCATTCTTTCATTCTTGGCAGCACACCACCTGGCATCTTAACCTACGACCTCCTCATTGCACGCCCAAATCCTCACAAGCTCAAGCACCTCGCCATCCATTACACTAATAATCAAGATCATGCCGCTTCTCGTTAAGATGCGCAACTTAAAACAAGAGCTACAATTCTTTCCCCCTCCGAGCGGTCTGGGAGCAGCTGGCGCCAGGTTGAGCCGTCTTGCCTTTAGCGAATCAGGAGTCGGCTGGGCATGCGCTGCCCTCCCACACACCGCCCTCTGCCAGCGCAGTCCTGCCCCGGCTTTGCCATCCTGCCTCGGCCCCCGTGTGCCGACACGCCGGGGGGGGGGGTTCCTCCCACGGGACCCTTGTTAAAATTCCTCGTCCTCAAAGAACTCTCTCGCCCTTCGATGAGCTGAATGTTTCTTAACAAACATCTTGTCCTCGAGTGACCGAACATCTAGGGCTACGTCGTCCTACCGCCTTGTGCCTCCATGAGTGTCTCGCTCTGAAAAAAACATTTTGTCTTTCAATATGCATCTTATCCTTAAAGGCATACTATGCAGGATTTTTAACTCGAAAATATTATTAAATAGCCATGCTAGGGCATATTTATGATGCAGTGGCAATCTCAGTCTTTACACTCTTTCGCCAAATGCATGCACCTTCACCTGTATTTGTTATCCTAAAATGGGTTCTGGATATCCATATTAATGCCCATAATTTTGGATGAGAGGTTGGATGTCAGATGTCCACATACTTTTGGCTACGTAGCGTATTTTTTGTCCACCTGTTTCAATGGTAGAAATCTTAACACCAACTGGCTCAGGCCAGCCTCATAACCAGTGAGTCACAACCACACTGCCGGTGTGGGGCAGAAGCGGCCCCCCCTTAACTAAATAAACCATATTTTATTTGCGGCTGGTCGAGCTCACGGGTTACGCGGTCTTGCGGGGGCCTTTGAAACAGACGGAATAGCCATTCTGGGGAAAGACATAATGACAAATCTGGGTTCCCCGAGTACTGTTTGTTAGGCAGTCAGCTCGATGTGTAATGAAAATAGATGCCTACACAAGCGAGCTTGCGGGTTTTTCCAGGGGTTCCCATACAGCCCATTTTGGAACCGGTCCAGACCGTGGATCATAAGTAATTCTGACAGGCAGCGCACAGTAGTTGGGGGGAAACACTGGTTTAATGATGTCTTTAACCTGCAAGTAATTGACCTCAAAATTGAAAAGGGGAGGAAAGAAAGGAACTATTCGATGCCGCAGGCAGATGCATGTTCGAAGCGTCATGCATCATTTTTGATCAGAGCCCCACTGGGGGGGGAAAAAGAAAAAAGAAAAAAAGAAAGGTTTCTGTAGAAAGGCAGCTTTTTATTAATGGCATGTAGGGGAGGGGAGTGGTCAGAGAAAATGGGAAGAGCCATTATGATTCACTACCGATCTGAACCAGTCGTAGCGTATTGCTTTTCGTAGAGTTTTTGATTGGTTCATAAATAGTTAGCCACTGCCAGCATGTATTAGCTCCACCCACCGTATGGCTCAAAAATTCCTACTCTTTCTCATGATTGAATACAATGGCAGGAGGGACTTCAAAAGTTACTCTAGAAAACATCACCTCTATAAGTAATGTTATGCAATTTAGTGTCATTTAGTTTTTCACTATTGAAAAATAAAAACTCTTGTACAGGAAAGGTTTTCCTTTTTCTTTATTTTTTTGTTTTTGTAAAAGGTGTGTGGACAACCCTCCTCCCTTCCTCATTTTTGCTCTATGCAGACAGGTAAAGCAGGGACAGTAACGGGAAGGGGATTGAGGCTCAGGAGGCGTCATTGCGGGAGATGGAACCCCCTGCCGAGGCAGTGCCATTTTGGGAGACCCCCGACTGTGCTTGAGGACTTGCAACCAACTGAAGAGCCCTATGGGTTCTTTTATTTTTACAATGCACAAACATTTTAAATGCGAAGGCCTGGACTTCACATTTCAGATGCTGTTATTGACATTTTGGATGATCCAAAAGTCTCAAGAGTTCAGTTTTCCGGCTGTCTCTATGTCTCCTACAGAATAATATGAACAGCCATAAGGTTGAATCCTTAGCCTTAACTGATTGGGTCTCAAGTTTGGCCACGCCCCTCAGTCACAGGGCCTCTCCACTCAGGTCTGTCCTCATCCTCCCTGACTCATCTGCTGCATTCGACACTGTGAACCGTGGGGTTTGCCTCACCTTGCTGAGCAGTACTACCAGGGGACCCCTTTCCTCCCACAGGGCGTGGTTCCTGGTCTATTTTACATAAAATCACTTGGCCCATTTATGTCTGCTTGTGGGCCATCACATCATTACACTGCTAATGACACTCCACCCTTTTTGGACATCCACCCACAACCTCGCACATCCACCCACAAGCTGAAGCTCACTTTGAGGAAAACAGAACTGTTCCTCCAGGTAAATTTTATGCTTCAGCCACTCTCAATGGCTCCACAGTGTCACCTTCAGGCACGGCTAAGAACCTTGGTGTGACCCTGGATGACCAACCGGCTTCTTGGGGCACATCCCAGCATCTACCTGGTCCTGCAGATTCTCCAATCAGAACATGAGGAGAATCTGCCCCTTCCTCGCCCAAGAGGCCACACATCCCTCATAATCTTCCATTTAGAATGCTAGAATCGCTTAATTGCCCAGCTAACTGGCCTGTTCCTTCAGACCAGTACAACGGGTCCAAGATACCACTGCACCTCTTGGTCTTCAACCTGCCGAATTCACACGTACCACACTGCTTCACTGGCTTCCATTCAATTTAAATCACAAACCTGCCCCTTCCTGTATACAGACAATGATTACAGCACACACTCTGGACCTCTCTGTTCTGCCTCTCTGGCCATCTGGCTGTCCCGTCACTTTTGACATTCAGTAGCTGCCCCTCACAACCCCAGCTCTTCCTTGCCCTCATCCCTTGATGGTGGTAACAACTTTTCCCCATCAGTAAGGAAACCAAATTCACTGGCTATTTTCAGACCGTGCCTCAATTCACGTTTCTACTTTTCAAAAACGTCCACGGTAAAATCTTCACAGTAAAACAAACTCTGATAAAGTACTTCAAACTCTGCTAGAGTACATTTTGTCCCTATTGGACAGTTTCAGAGCTGATTTGACACCATGCATTTGGTAGAGTGCTCTCCTGTTATTTTGCAGCATCTTGGCAATTTATTGTAGCGTTGCTTTTCTCCGACTCGAGTTGTTTGCTTGCCACGTTGAAGGCATTTTGTCAGTCGATTTGGCTAAAAGTGCCTGCCAAATGACTCACCAGTAAATTATAAAATTAGAGCCTTCTGTTTGAAGGAGGGCTTTTCGCAGGTTTTTTGGAGAGTGGTTTCCTAGCCAGTTCCCACTGTGAGGTGTTAAGGAGCTCCCCATAACATCAAAAAACCTTTTTTACCGAGCAATTAATCAGCATGTCGTTGCTGTCAAACGCAGGGCACTGTTAAACACGGAATAGGACAACGCGGGGAGGGCCAGACGACTGCGTAGTTGAATAGAGTGGAGTCACCCCCCACCCCACCCCCCGCCAAGCCCTGATATTGTGGAGCGCGCGGAGCGTGTTTCGCAGTAATTAGGCCGGTGCATTGAGGTTTCCTCCCAAATTGTGGAGGAGGGTCACATGATCGATGAGAGGGAGGGGAGAAGACCCTGCAGTGCGGCTGCTTTGGAGACCGCAGGCTCCCAAACGGCGCTCCGCTGGTCCACCAATGCATAACTTACCCAACACGCCCTGCTGTCTGCCTGAAATGTGCAGTGTTATTATTTAGTTTATGTGTTTTTAGAGGGTCTGTTTGTCTGTGTGTGTGTGTGTGTGTTTGTGCATTTCAGAGCGTTTCCTTGTGCGAGTCTGTTTTTATACCTGTGCAAGTTTGCCAATATCTGAGAGTATTTGTGTGTGGAGGGGAGAATGGGTATGTATTAGACATCACTTGTTTGTGTGTGTGAGGGGGGTATGTATGTGAGATCATGTGTTTGGCTGTCTGTACAGTATGTGAGTGATGTGTGGTGGGGGAGGGTATGTATCCAAGATAATTTATTTGTGTGTGTGTGTGTGTGTGTGTGGGTGTGTACAGGCATACATGTGTTTGTGTGTGCGTATGTGTTTGTGTGTGAGTGTGATTTATGGGTGGATATGCATTTGAGATCATTTGTTTGTGTGCACACACATGCTTACCCTGTAGATGATATGACACTGTCTGGCAGTAAACGTTTCACTGAAAGCTCCATCTGCATAATTAGTTCATTTCACGACTTCTCCCCAATGTGGTTTTACTGGGGAATCTGGCAATGAATTAATAGGGAGCAATGTATTTATCAGCATTTTTACAACAGTATAACAAGGCCCTTGAAACAATGGATGACCATGTCCTTGAACAGACAGACAACAAAACTAACCAGTCTTGGCATCTGTAAAAAAAAAAAACTGGCCTTCAGCCTCAAACAACTGTTGCAAATGACCACACCGGAAGAGGGAAAAGTCAAGGAGCCTACGAGCTAACGAGATGGGAAAGCATAAACGATGCGGCACATTTTCCGTGAAAGGGACGGTATGACACGAAAGCGTAAAACGGAGGGCCGCAGCACTCAAAAGCACTTTCCCCACAAACGCGAGCGTTCCCAGGAAGCGGCTGAAAGGCGAAGGCACGGAAAGGCTACGAGGAAGCCTGTGCGCCAAGGCTAAAGCCTCACCGGAAATCAAAGGGACACTCAAAGGAAACAACACAAACACAAATGGCCTTACGTAAATAAATGCGTTTCCCCCCCCCCCCCCCCCCCTTTGGAAGGAATTACGTTAAAATGAAAATGTTTTCAGCGGGAGCGGGGAACATTCTGCGGGAGTAGTTTACTGTGGGGTTGAGGTCGCAGAGCTGGAGTACTCTGTGTGTGTTTTTTTTTCTCTCGTGCTTTTTTCCCCCCTGATCTGCAATGCTAGTAAGTGTTAATCGCGGGACTCCTCTCAAGGAAGCGAAGCCACTGCCACTTCTTATCATAGCGCAGTTCACCAGTCAGGCCTGGAGAGCCTGGAGGAAGACAAAGCTGTGTGTGTGTGTGTTTTTAGAGGGAAGGACAGCGAGAGAAGGTATAAGATCAGGCCAAAAAAGTACCTCGAAACTGAAAAAGAGCACCCCACTGTGTTTACCTTGCACAGTATGGTGAACCAAGATATATTTATGACTTTTTTCATGCTACTTTCTCCAATCTGGAATCCCCGATCATGTTCATGCCACGACACTCATTATCATTCCAGGAAAAAACAGGCAAGCATGTTCTCCAGTTTAAAGCAGGTGAAGTGGTGAGCACTTCCTTTCATGCCACAGTTCACAGGTCAAGCTGGCACAGACACCAGTTTGGAGGAGAACGCTTTCTGTGAACTGCAAATGCCCGATCGACATGCAGCGGTCACTGATGCATGAAGACACATCTCCCTGGCTGATCCTAGTGGCAATTACGAGATGACACTGGTACAATCCCAATTTAATACCAGACTGTGGGGCCAATCCATGCACTAGAATAGAGCCTTAACAGATACCAGACTGTGGGGCCCATCCACTGACTGAAACAGGGCCTTAATAGATATCAGACCATGGGGCCCATCCACTCACTGAAACAGGGCCTTAACAGATACCAGACTGTGGGGCCATCCAGAATGCCTCACCCAAATAAAGAGTCCAGTGTTGGGGCAGTGCCAAATGTGGCCGAGAGCCCAGTTAAGAGAGACAGAATCAGCACAGGGATGTCATGACTGAACAGGGTAACCAACTAACTTCACGTGTTTATCATGCAGCTGAGAATCGAAATTTACAAGAAGACATACACAAATGAAGAAATAAGACATGAAACATAACTACTGAATATATTAAAAGCAGAAGTCAAAAGTCCACGTCAAAAGTTTTTTTATATCACGTGAGACGTGCAACTTCAAAAGGGTCACCCTAACACTTCCTGTTTCTGAAAGAGAGTGAAACTCCCCGGCAGAAACCGAAGATTAAAGGTTTATAACCGACTTGATTGATTCTGGTATTTTTACACATCCAGCCGCACTCTGCTTCAAAAACACATAAAACAAGCAAACCGAAGCAAGCGGGGCGGCCGGGGAGGGGGCTGTAAAGTCTAAAGAACGACACTTTAAATCATACGCAAACAGTATTTACGGGGTTTAATTATTAATGCGCCTTTCCAAGATCATCTTTTTCATCTGCTCGCGCTGCAGAATCCCCCCGAGCAGCCAGTGTTTGCTTTTGCCGGAGTCTTCCGGCTCTCTGTACTCCCCAGGAAGTCTCTCTCCGATCAAACGGGCGATCGGATCCCCGGGGCCCTCCCGCGCCGCGCGCGGTGGAAGCGCGTTTAACACCAGACGGAGGCCACGTAACGAGTTCAGGGCAGATCCACCGCGCTCGCCCGCACAGAGGCGTTCACCCGCTGCCACTTTAAAAGGGCTGTGTGCGGGGGGTGGGGGGTGGGGGGTAGGGGTGGGGGCTGTGATCAAAGCAACTAATTGCTCGCTGTGTTTCCATTGTAAGTACACCAATGTGAATTTACCTCCGCGGGGGAGAAAAATAATAACCGCTTATAGCCACGCCCCAAACAAGGCAGTGAGGCAGGGAGAGCATAGTCATGTGACCTGAGCGTGCTCAACATTTCAAGAGTGACCTGAATTACGCGTTTTAAGAAATCGTTTATGTGAGAGAATGCTGGATTTTCTTTTAAGAATGCTTGATGTACCCAAGTAGCGGGTAGATTTTTTTATTTTAATTTGCTCCAATGCACATTTAGAGTAGTTATTTCATACATTCCCTAACTGCCCACGTTATAAAAATTTTTGATAAAATTTTTAAGCGCACAATTTGTATTTCCGTAGTGCAGATGGCATTAAATAACGAATCAGTGCGATGAAAAACAGATGTAGCCAGGTGGTATATTTACATGCAGGGGCACAGGGAGATGTTTTGAGCAGGGGGTGCTGCCGACGGAAAAGCTAAATTGTGACATCGCTGTTTAAATATTTGTTGCTTTGACTGTTTTTTTTTTTTAACAAGGAGGGAGGGGCTTGAAACTAAATAATTCTCTATTGCATTTTAACTTCATACACACAATCATCACTATGCAAAACATAGATTTATACTATGTGAACTTTGCACAAATGCATATATAACGCTGCCGTAAAATTTCTTCTTACCACAAAGAGTCCCTGACTTGTTTATGTTTTTGTTTGCACTCTGGATATACTGTATGTGGCTCTAGAAAATAAAACTTACCCTTGTTACCCTTGCAACACTTTCGACACAAGCAATGCCGGTGTTGTTCAGTTTTTTTTAAATCCTTTTGACATGAAGCACATCAAGATTCATGTCAATAATTTTTCAAAATAAAATTACTGTACGCTCACAGAATGTGAACGTGGCTAAATTTAACACCAATAGTGTTTAATTTCTTTAAATAGGCTTGCCACTGGACATGGTGGAAATATGTCTTTCTTTATGTTGTAAAATTGCTTTCTTTCGGTATTGGCACGAGTTGCCAGAGGCATACAGAATTTAACAGAGTAACAAATATCGGCATTTTCGGGCTTTAGGAGCCAGAACTTCATTCAAGCAATTTTCATTCAAGCATCTCTTTTGTTAAAATCTAAAGAAGCAGTTTATATTCCTGGGCTACAAAACAATACTAGTATAAACATAGCTAGTGGTAGCCTACCGTTAACCGAAAATATCAAACAGGAATCAGTGAATCAATCTACTAGCTTAATAGATCTTTGCCATTCAATGACTGTGATGCTCGTGTGTTAGTGCAATATGTAAACGGCCAAGGACGGGAATCTTGACCCTGGCACATTCTAGAATCTACACTGTCACGTATCGATTCTCCCAGCATTTGGCAATATGGTGAAAATGCAATAGGCCCCGTCTATTGGCAACTGATCACACTGAGTAGGCTTGACAGTCTCGATCCCAAACTGCCAAAAAGTCATGGAAGGCACTAAAAATCGCAGAAATAGCAAAAAATAAATCTATCAAAATTCCTCCATCCCCAGGGAGATGTACTGCAAAATCACCTTTTGTCCTGCTTTATAATGATTGATGACATTTTTTCTTAGATTAAATATTTTAAATGAAGGTAGAATTGTGCGGCCTTGTGAACTGCGCTTTCGCAGAATTTTATCACAGATGTCAGAAAGATGGACAAACTGTACAGAAAAAAAATCTCAATTTCTGATGAGAGCAAATGTCCCTTCTCCCCACCCTTACTGCACTGTTGGCAATGAGCAAGAGCAAATGGCATATATTTTATGTACTTTGAGATAATATCATATTATGACCAAATATAAAAGAGTCTAAAATATTTATTTTGGCAGATAAGGCATTTGATTTAAATTGAGAGGAAATTAAGCTGCAGCAGATACATGCAATTGATTCAATTCCAGGCATTAACAGCTGAAACCCCATAAGTCAATATATATTGAAAGATATTTTTTAATACGTATTGCTTTATCCCATGCAGGAAATGGCTGGAACACAGCAATGAATCGTCAAATAAGTGACCTTTCAGAGGGCGATTTATAAACGCACGCTTCACTCCGCCAAGTGTTTGGTTTTCATTTCCTTGTATGGAACGACCTCAGGCAGCTCTCAATGCCAATGCTGGCACTTATTCACGTTTAATTCCTTCCTCAGTTAATTGAGCACCATCTATTCAAGCTTTAACTGCAGGATGTAAGAGGCAGGGAAATAGTGGCATTGTAGAATGGGGGGGGGGGGTTTGGACTGGGTTTGCACACCCTTAGGGTGGCAGTGTGGCCTAACTGTGAGGACGTTGCATGTTGGGTAGTACCAAGTCAAGAGGTCAGTATACTCACCGAGCTTCGTGATGATCGACTACTGCTAAGTCTGTCAAATGGCTGCAGATATCTTATTCACTGATGGCAGCCGTGTTTTTCTGAAAGATGTCTTTTGGTAATTGGGACCATTGATGGGGTCTTTCCCACAGATGTAGGCTATGAAATTTCAGCCTGATTGGTCAAATGAAGAGTTGAAGAGTTATAGGCATTTCAATTTATTTGGTTCTTATAGTGCCACCTTTTGGCAGAGATGCACCAAGTTTTTTGTGCTACCTCAAAATCACATGCTTTACTTGTACAGAGGTAACAAACCAATTTAGAGAACAAAGAATCTGAGGTGAGGGGCATTTAGCAAATCAATAGCCCTTTCAGCAAACCCCCTGCTGTCATAATTCTGAACCTGCTTTGTCTTTTTTTCTTTCTAATTAAAAATAAGAATGCATCTGCCCAAAACAACCTCAGTGAAAATTGGGACCATTGATTTTTCTTTTCAGTCTCAGAAAACAACGATTTATGTACATTTGCAAAAAGAGTGACCGAAAAAAAAACCAACAATAGAGAGCTCATTTGAGTTCAAACAAAATGTTGACATTTTGACAAAGGCCAAAGCCAATGATTATTTCTGTCTCTCCCTCTAACTCTTTTTTTTCCAGGGGGTAATGTTTTGTTCTGTGCCAAGCTGGAGAATCATTTAAACACATTTTTCTCTGGCGTGGCAGTGAGAGAAGACAATAGACTCCGTAGATAGCCTAGGCCCAAATCTGGCAAATGGAGCCATCGGCTTTTCAACACATGAACAAGAATCTTGATGAATCAGATTTTTATATCATCATTACTATTATTATTATTATTATTGGTTTTTTTATTGTTATTATTATTTCTTTTTTGCAGTGTTCTTGCCCTGTTCTAGGTGTCCATATAAGTATTTCTGTTCTAAGTGTAAAAAATTGTATTCAAATAGATAGTTCACAAAAGAACAAAAAGCATATCCACATAGCCTTGAAGTTTTTTTTCCTGATAAAGGCTGAAGATGAAATGATAAAGAAAAAAGCATTTTAGTCCAAGTTTTTTACTTTTTTTTTTTCATGTGAAACTTGTGCTTTTTTGTTACTGCTGGACTTTGAAAGCACTTCCCCTTGAGCGAAATAACAAAAGAGCCATTGCTCACCTCCCTCTTAAACCCCTGTCTGCCTGGTGACCTTAAATCCAGCCAGAAACCTTTTCATCAGTGCAGAATGCGTGCCTGATGTGCGCGGGTCAGGCGTCCATCTTTTGTAGAATATCTTGATTGAAACGGCGAAGAAAAAAGAGCATGATGTAAGAAATGGACTATTTGTCACTTCGCTCCATACTGCGTTTAAAAAAACCTTTTGTATCACCAGGTAGTTATTTTCCTCTCTCCCTGGTTTTTAGTATTCACAGCTGTGATCTTGTGTTGAAAATGTTAATTGCCAGACTCCCATGATAAACAGTGATTTACACAATCGCTGTATGCTCTCATTTTTACACAATGTATGCTCTCATGTTTCTCTATTTTCACGAGATGTAGAAAAAATATATGCTGTGTTTGAAAAGTAGGACTGCTTGGGTAGCCCATCATTTTCAGGTACTGATCCACTCTGTGGATGGGCCCTGAGGTTACCCCCAAGTAGTTCTGGGATCAAATCCTAATTCAGCAAATGCCAACTGTGCCCAGTAGCCCTTCCGGGGCGATGCACACTTGGATCGACCTCCAAAACCTCTGCATGGGAGGCTTCTAGCCAACTGCACTGACAGTGCCTCAATATGCACCAGCAAACTGCCGCAGGTTGACCTGGCACCTGCACATCCACCTGCTGAGTTGTACTTAAAGTGTCTTCCTCTGACCCACGTCTGTGTGAACCTGTCCCTGTGGAATGATAAGGAGTGGTGGGTGACAAAGTCTATTGTAATCACGGTGATCTGAGAAAGAGAGAGAGAGACATAGAGAATTTTTTGGAAGATATCTGGGAACGATCATGCTTTAATTAAAGCAATCATAGAAAGAGCTCCTGTGAGAGAAATCCAGCACCATACTCTGTTTTTATACCCTCAAATTCTGCATTATAAAACCAGGGATTCGGCCTGAATTTATGCGTACAAAACAAAGGGCTTTACAATGTTAACAAGTCAAAAAGAGATAGGCCGGTTAACGTTGTGAACCAATCAGAAACGATTGACCTCGGGCATTCGCATGACATGTAGGTAGATGCATTGAGAAAGGAAGAGTTTCACCAATGGCAAACAAATGACCAGCTCTGGCGCCATGTAATGCCAATGAGAAGAAATGTATCTGCGCGGTGGGCGAAGTTCCAGAGTTTACCTAGGCTTGCTAAGTAAATGGACTGCATTTATATAGCGCTTTTATCCAAAGCGCTTTACAATTGATGCCTCTCATTCGCCAGAGCAGTTAGGGGTTAGGGGTTAGGTGTCTTGCTCAAGGACACTTCGACACGCCCAGGGCGGGGTTTGAACCAGCAACCCTCCGACTGCCAGACAATCGGTCTTACCTCCTGAGCTATGTCGCCCCAGTAAGTAAGCTGAAGCAGACTGAAATCCCTCAACCGCCCGATGAGCTCGCACCCTCACCCCGCCCCTCCGACGCTCTGCTTCAGACCAGTCCACGGGAACACGACATGCAGGAACTCCCGCGGCCCCTTGTTCAGGTGGAGGTCATGTGCCGCGGGGGTGCTAAAAGCTTTGGCCCTAACGGCCCTGTAACTGGTCTGCAGCTAACTAACTGAGTGACACCAGACACACCTAAGGACCTGGTGTGAAACACAACATGAGGCCCCAGCTGTAACACACCTGCGCAAGGACATACACGCACACACACACACACACACACGCGCCCGCACAGCACCACTCGCACAACACCCTAGAGAAAGAGATGAAATTGGTATGCCACCAGTAGCATCAAATGGCCTCCAGGAGAGAACAATTTGGGTGCGAGTGCTTAGCAACTGCCATGTTTCCGTGGATGGCCTTTGCAAGCCTAGCTTGTCGCTGAAGTGAAATGTCAGAGAGAGGGAATGTCGGGCGGTTGATGATTTTATTTAAAGCATGCCTATGTTGGTATAAGAAAGCATACCTCATATGTAGTTATATTTGTATTCCCTGTTTCCTTTCTGTTCTCTTATTCTGTGTTCCACCGTTTTGCTTCTCTCCCCACGGTAGAGTAATAAATTGGCACCTTGGAATGCAGAAAACCAGATCAAAATGTCACCAAAACATCTCCCTCTGTTAGGGATTTTTTTTTGTCAAACTCCCCTACAGCACAAATCAGACACATGGTAGTATACTCTGACCCAAATTGCTCTTACCGTAAAATAAATTATTTGCTTTCCTTCTAAATATCATAGAGCAACAGTGCAATTTTTTCCACTGCGAAGTAACAACAGCCTCCAATTGACCACAATGGGAATGCTAAAGATTCCTGGCAGTTAAAATGCACCTTTGAAAAATGATGGCACTGCTATTGTCACTATTGCCAAGTAATATGGCTGTAAGGATGCGTGTTAAACTAAATTCACATCTATTTTGAACAGTTGTTTTCAGTATTTCAACTTTCATTAACCTAGAATAACTGTTCATTACTAATTTAAATATGCGAAGATTATTTCCCTATCTGGCATCATCCTTAAATTATCCTTATTATTATTCCTGTTTCAGTTAATTAACAATCTGTTATTATGGTACAGTAGTTCATAGATGTTAGATTGCATGTATTTTTATTACTTCTGGTCGACTTCAATTATTATAATTCCTGCATTTAAATTTTCTTATTTATAATAAATTGTATATTATACTAAAAGGCTGTTGTAATGTTTCTCTCTCTTTAACATTGCATGAGTGACAAACCAACAAAGACCCTTTTTGATATAAGAAATTCAGTGATTTAATTGATGATTTTTATTCCCAGTAATAATTAATTAAATCACGATATAATTCCTATGTAGGTTAAGTGAGTGGGTTTAGCACACAATGACACTTTTGTGTTCAGTATTCAGAATGCTGAACATTGCACAAGGGTATTTATCTGTTAAAACAGCTGGGTTGAGAAAATAAAGATGTTTTATTTAATCCTCACTACCACAACAGCTAAGAGCATATTGGCCTTCCCACCACACTCCCAACGCCGCTTCATTGCTGTTATAACTATTTGTCTTCTGAAAATAATAATCAAAATTGTTTATTAAGAAACTCCAGCATTATTGCCTGTTTTATTTTGTCCCTAACCTCGTACATATAAGGATCCGGTCCATAGAACCTCCATAAACTAATAGAGAGGAGGGAAAAGACAGAGAAACAGATGGAAAATAAACCATAGAGAAGCTAGCCACATACTCACGTATTGAGTGTTTTAATTGGTTTAACCCTTCCAGTGGGGTTTACACTCTGGTCTTTCTTAATTGTAATTGCTTCTTCTTCAATGGAAATGCTTCTTCCAATCAAGGGCATCATAACCAATGATATTCTGTGCCTTTATGGCTAAAAGCACAAAATGATCAAACTCATCATGAAAAACCTCCTAAGTCTGATTTTGCTCTAGCTTTATCAAAAACGGTCCAGGACAGGACAAACCTTTGGCTAACCCATACGGACTGTTTTGGACATCATTAAGAAGAATGAGAGCTCTGGTGAACTCAGGAACCACAAAGAGCCTGGTAAGCCAAAGAAGATCTCTATGGTGAATATAATTAATTTGGATGCGTTTGTTTGAACTCGAGCAGACAAGATGCTTCAGTACACTTCAGTATTAATTCTGCTGCTGCTTTCAGCAGTTGCATCATCAGTGAAGACAATTGAGCCAGTATCTGTGGCAGCCGTACATACCCAAACTATAACACCCCCCACCACTATGTTTCACAGATAGGAGGGGGAGTGCTTTGGATCTTGGGCAGTTCTTTTAGCCTCCATACTTTGCTCTTGCCATCACTCTGTTAAAATTCAATCTTGGTCTCATTTATCCATAAGACCTTTTTTTCCCAGAAGTCTGTAGGCTCTTTTAGGTGCTCCTTAGCTAACTGTGACCTTGTCATCCTGTTCTTGAGGCAAACCAGTGGTTTGCATCTAGCAGTGTAGCCTATATATATATACACACACAGCCGGGTGACATATGTACAGGGAGCGACATAATGATTCATATGGGATGTTATACTCTCTCTTTTAGTTATTTATATCTGATAAATAAACATATTAAAAACATCAGCTGATCAGCAGCACTGCTAATTTAAATAAATATGTCCGCATCAGGGCCACAAAGCGCTTAGAATTACTGTTGGTCCGTCAATATGAAACAGAGAACATGTAGGCCTAAGTCACTTTAGGTCTTACAAAGTTATTGTTTATATACTTGCTTTTCAAGTGTAAAAACACTTTCCAAGCATTTATAACAAATTCATTAAGATGTAATAAAATATTTAGAAGCCACTAGCAATGTTTTTTGAAGGGTGATATTACATAGTGTGGTATCTTAGATGATATGACACATGATGTCATTTCACTTAATGTGAAACTCTGTGGACTAAAATCCCAGAGCAAAAATGTGTGAATGATTCATCAAAAAGCCAAAGACAGGGAGAAGAAGGGAAAAGGGGAACCGCATCATTTTCAGACATTAAGTGTTGTATTCTCGCAGCGATCTTGGCGTTGTGCTTCCACTTGTGAGATTGGAGGAAATATTGTGATGCGGAATCTTCAATATGTCGAACCACGGCCCCTCAGGATGTGCCAATTATTCACAAATTGTCCAGTCTGATGAATTGCACCTTCTCCTGGCAGTTTTTTTTCCCAAGCATCTGATAACAGCTGAAATGGCTGCCGCAGTCTGAATTTTTATGAAGCGATTTCTGTCATTTCTTTGCATTTTGAGTCAGACGGCGGGACCTGCCTTCTTTAGCCTCTCCTAAATTGGACGTGAAAGCGGTCTCCTTCGGCAAACTTTCAAAAGACACTTTTTTCATCATCAAAAGACTTGTGCTAATGTTTTGGTCCTTATACAATTTGATCTTTCATTTTAGGCAGTTACTGCTGTCAATGGCCTGCTTTGTTCTGTAACAAGGTCAACTGTGTCAGCTCTCTTCTCTTCTCTCTCTCAGTTTTTCTCTCAAAAATTCAAAAATGCATTCTTGGCATGACTGCATATAACAATATTGACAAAGCAAATAACGATGAAACAAAAATGACACATAAGACAATTAATACAGTCTAACAATAAATATATAAATAACTACAGACAACCCACAAGCTGAATGATTACCACTAAGGCCAGTAATAAGAACAAAATCTACTAATAATATAAAAAATGGAGATGGTCTTACCCTGTGTGTGTATGTGTGTGAGTGCATATGCATGCACAGGCATGAGTGTACTGGTGCATACAGTATGTGCACGCATGCACATGCATGTGAGTGAGTGCATTTATACTTGCATGCACAGGTGTGAGTGTGCTGGTGCATATGTGCATCCATGCACATGAGTGTGAGTGTGAGTGCATTTATGCATACATGCACATGCATGTGAGTGAGTGCATTTGTGCTTGCATGCACAGGCGTGAGTGTGCTAGTGCATATGTGGATCCATACACATGCATGTGAGTGTGACTGCATTTATGCATGCATGCACATACATCTGCATACGAGTGCATTTGCGCATGTATGCACATTTTGTGTGTTTGTGCGAGTAAATTTGTGCATCTTATTTTAAAATATCACAGCAATTCTCTTTTCCTCAGCAGACCCCGCAGGTCCCTTCAGGTCACATAAAATTGAAGGCCTTGTTTTCAAAAAGAGATTTCTCCCACGAGGGCATCAAGAAGACCGACTGTCTGATTGCACTGAGCTGACTGGTCTCCTAAAGAGGGATTCCTTTTCGCCCCATCCCTGCAGCTTCATTAATCCCAAAAATTCATCCCTGTCCCAAGCTGGGAGGGACTGCCAGCAGCCACCCCCAACTTTTTGCACACCCCACACCTCACGCCCTCCCCAACACTCACCTTAACAAACAATAGGGAAGACTGACCTGACACCAACCCTGTGCATTTTACATCAATTACATCCTTTCACCTGTCTATCTTCTTTAACTTCTTTCCCCCTGTTCACACTGTCACATTTGTCATATCATTTGAGGTGCTGAATACATTTTGTGTTCTATTTCTGGTCATTGCAGCTGTCAAGGTCACAGTTTTAAATGCATTCTGTTACATATCTTACAGAACCCTGTTCATGGCGTAGAACAGTGATAAAAACCTGTCAGTCAAGCAGCACACCCAGCTCCTTTCCCCACAAGCCACCTGTAAAATAGCTGTTCCCTTTTAGATTTCTCCTTCTGTGTTAATTGCCTCTTTAAGAAGGGGCTCATTCATGTGTGCTACCTTTATTCCCCATAAGAGAAAGGAGAAGAAGAAAAAATCAATGGGCTGAGACTTGTTTGGTAGATCGATGCTTGGAATGCGTGTGTGTAAAAAAAAAAATGGATGCAGTGTTGCGTAGCCTGATCTGTTGGGTACTTCTGTACTACTGTCGAACCTACGCTTTAATGCCTAAATGTGAATCTCACTAAATTACTTGAGTAATCAGAAAAAATGTATTATAATCATCATAATCATTTACAATCAGTGATTATTGATTTAAGATCAGTGAATACTTTAATACACATTTAACTCAAATAGGTCAAGAGAATTGGTTTCCTCAAACCATCTATGTAAACTGAATCCTTTTCAAGTGCTTTTTTTTGTCAAAATGTGTGCATCGGATCTGAGCACAAAAATGATTGCATGGACAGTCATGCCAACAGGCCAGACCTGTCCATGGAAATGCCAGCGCATCCCAGCTTTATATCGCCGATCAGTGTTCACATTGCATTTTACTGTACCTTACCACAACAACGGAGAAAAATAAGGAAACGCTATTAAGTTGTTCCAAAGTCACATGCTCATTTAGTTAGAAAACGAGATATTGCAGAGGGAATCTAGGCTTTCCCGTGTGAAGTGTAATGCGTGCAAGAAAGTGTGTGCAATTCACAGAAAACCCAAGCATACTGTGAAACCGACACACTTTTATGTCTCACACACACACACACACACACACACACACACATTGGGTCAACAGACAGACCCACAGCACTACAGTGTGTGCATCTCTCTCGCAAACAGACATGCAAGACCTTGACTGATTTGATTTAAGAACAGTAAGCAGCACTTCATTAACTGTTCATTATATTACAGAGAAAAACACATTCAAAAAAGGGGTGTAAGCAACTAGAGAAATAGTCAATTAGACACAGTGAGTTAAAAGCTTGGGGGGGTGGTTACCGTGGCGAGGGCGGCACATTTTGGGTAAACATGTCGCCGGGGCGCTCATTAGGCCCGCTGCTCTGACGGGGGCTGGCAGAGGGAGCCGCCCGCCATCGCCTCCGATTACATGCAAATCAGCCCGGATGATCTCCAGATCTCATTAAGGTCTTCCTAACGACGCCGTTTACGGGAAGGGCACTTACACCGCTGGCCAGACGTCTCGCAGCACGCAGGAGGAGCGGCGGCCATGTTTAATCAGTTCCAGTCCTCATTTATGGATTCGTCACTATTACTGTCTTATTTAATTTTATTTTATTTATATTTACCTGTGCGAAGGACTGGACAAGGACATGGGTTTAAGGTGCAAGCAGGTCTTTTTTGAACAGGGGGGCTTCGATGGCAGTTGGAGTTTAAATGGAGAGCGCTTGCTCTGACAGAGTGAGAAGCCTGGGAATGCGAGCGTACAGAAATGCCCGTGTGTAATAAAGGAAAGAGCTGAACTCAGCAGCCGTACTTTTCAGCTGCAAACCAAACTGTGGTTGGAATGCAGGTCGATCTTGTCGGTTGAATTGCACTTTCCCCTAAGATTGAATCAGTGAGCTCCAATAAATCTTATATAACTGTTTAGAATTTTAAATGCTGTCCTGAAGTTTTCTAAAAAAAATAAATAAGGGGGAGAAACTTGGTGAATACTTGGCTTATAGACTCACAGTCAAAGACTGTATTGCTCCTAACTTATAGCTTCTTCTCCCCTTCTCTCTGGAACAAAGTGACATATTGCTATGCAGAGCTAGAGTCTTCACAAATCAGAGACACACACACACAACTACCCAGTTTCTAGCCTTAGGTGTTGGGGCACAGAAAAACTTTACATTCCACGTAGGGGGGAATGTAGACAACATGCTTCTCCAGAGAGAATGTTTTTGGATACATTTTTTAGTTACTCTAACTTCGAGTGGACTTAATGAAGAACTGAAACTATTGTGTTTGGGCATGTTTTCCAAAGTAATACTTATGATAGCATGGGTTTATATATTTACTTACGTTCTTTCAAAGGAGATTTGTTGTTCCATATCTGTTCATATTCATTCCGTCATGGACATATTTGTTATATGCACTATTGCTATTCATTGTACAACATTATGATGTATGGCTCATGCACCTCCCTTGAAGATTACATGGGAGGAGTGCACCTCACACACCTATGGGAGACTGAGGGCGAAAGTTTTAAAATGACCCGTCTGAATATCAAGCAGTGTCCTGATGAAGAGCGAACATGGTCGAAACATTAGCCATTCTCATGGCTAAATAAATGCTGTCATTTGTTTTTTGGAGCATCAAGCGAGTGTGCGAGCATTTTCTTTTCCCATTCCCTATATGTTCCTGTGACCCACCTCCTTGCGCAAGCTTTTGGTGTGCGTTTGTTTTTTCTAACACTGTGTTTAATGAATCCATCCAGCAAAAAGCTTCCCTGGGTTTCACTTAATCAAAGAACGTAGACTGCCTGTGCCATTTAATGACAATGGAAAGAAGTGAACGGTGAAAAGGAAAGGACGGACCGCTGAAGGAAGGGTACAGAGAAAAGAAGGATGAAAGAGAGGAAAAGCAGGCGAGGGCGTTTGAAACCTCAGCCGTCCGTCCTTGTCGAGGGAGAAGGTTCTCTCATCATCCCATTCACCGTGCTTAGGAAGACCCACGGGCCCTGGACCAACCAATCCGAATGGATTTGGAGAAACAATGGCTGCTCCTACAGGCTGGGGTAAGGAGAGGCTGGGGGTGGCGGGGTGGGGGGGGGGGGTTTGTATGTAGAGACAAAGACAGCCTCCCCCAAGGTGACAGAAGAGAGAAGATCAGACGGGAAGATTCGCAATGTACTCCTACACACAGCCATGGATAATCGCACACAGTCACACACTGACACACACACAAAGATGCACACACACACACACACCTGCATGCGTGCACACACAAGCACACTGACGCACACACACGCGCACACAAACACGTTGCACACACGGACACACGCAGACACATTGACAAACACACACGTTTGTGTTAACCCGCTGCGCAGACAGTGGATTACACCGATTTGCCCAGATTAGGGGCTGCCAGTCAAGTTCGAGTTAATAGTTTAATTCACGGCAAAGTGAGGGGTTCAAATGAATTCATCGAGTGTGGTCCATTAAGCTCATTAAGCAAATCTGTAATCAGATCCTTTGAAAATTACAATTAATTAGGAGGCTCACTCCTTACTTTTTTTTCTGTTTCTTGGGCCTGGCAATAGATTTAATACAGGCTTGGGATTGGCTAAAACACAGTGTCATTCACACAGGAAACCAGTTCCATTGCAGAGTTCACAAGGAAGATTCCACCCATCTGCAGGCTTTTGGGTGTATGTAATTACAACAGCAACTATAAAATCAATATTACTGTGATACTATAGCTCCAGTACAACACTGTTATGATGGTGGTGCTATTATTATTATTATTAGTAGTAGTATTGCAGAGACGATGATCTATTATTGTTGTTTTTATCTCAATTGTCTTTCTAACTATTGTTATAACCATAAAACAATACAACAAAGTTTTAAAACAGTTTCAGTGCCTTTTGGAAAATTTCCTTTCAGAAAGTGGTGGAGCCCAATTCAAATGATATAATGGAGTAACAAAGTGGAAGACGACAAGAGAATGGTGTCCATAAAATTCTCTGAAATAAACATCTTTATTATGTTCTTAGCTGTGAAGAATTAAAGTTACTGTCAGCACAGCAAACAGTGTAGCTATAACTCATGTGGACATGAAACTCATATAAGGCAGCCATGTTGATTCCCTCAGCTGGGCCATTAAGTAGAAGTTTGTCAGCTTTCAGGATCGAGTCTGAATATACATATAAAATGGGAGACTTCATATAAAAAAGGTCTACAGTTCCTATATGGTTCACTTGATGTGAATGTAGATACACTCAAATTAAAGCAAGGAATGAAATGAAATTGTTTGAGGCTGTGAATAAAAACAGATCAAACAAATCAGTACAGAGGTATTAATATACCAGTCACTGTGTATGTGGATCGTCGAGTGGTGACTTTCGATATATTTCTGCATTAATACTTTGAGCACGGTCCTACGATATGCATACATGAATAAACCAAAACATACACGAATAAACAAAAATCTAAAAAAGGTAGGGAAAGAGACACTTAAATAAGACTACCAGGGAACTCTTAATAGAACATCAGTCATGACAGAGTTTTCAAACACGCACAGCTTTTAAAAGAAATGGATGATGATGGGTTGACCGCTCAGTTGGTCAGTGGCTTTGACCGTGCTGTGCTCATTTTATAAGCGCCTGTGTGTGGTGGCTCCAGCCTGGCAATCCAGAAGAACAGATACCTCAGATACCAGATACCTAACTCAAGCAAAGGCCGCAACCGCCCCAGCAGGAGACTTTACACCTCGAGATAGGAGCAGACCTCGGAAACCATAACCTGGAAGGTCAGCTGTTACTCTCCCTGGTTTTGTGGAGCCTGCCTGCATGCACGTGTGGATGCTGCTGGTGCGGCTGGAAGAGGAGCTGATTGTTGATGATGCGCACCTGTGTCCAACCCGGTGACCCAATCGAATAAAAAGCCCGATGGCTCTGCCGACCCCGGCTTCCCGGTTCGCCCTTTTGATCAGGCAGCAGGGTCCACCTGTTGACCCGCACGCCAAACGTCGTCCACCGAATCGTAAAACGAAGCGCGAGGTGCTTCGCGTGAGCCTACGTGCGCTCTCTCAAATCGATAGCGAAGACCGCAGCGACGAGAGCCAGTAAGTACACAATTGGGAATTCGAAATTATGGAGAAAAAAAGGGGGGGGAAAAAAAACAAGGCAGATGCCGCCATGGAACAGCTTGCCACTGCAGACACGCCGCACGCCCGTGCCAGACCGCGCGGTGCTTTTTCAAAAGAGCCAACCGGCAAACGCGTTGCCCCTGGAAACAGATTAACAAACATCATATATTAATTGATGAATGAGCTCGGGGAAGAAAGAAAAAAATAAACAAATCACAACGACAGCGCCGGTTCAAGGCCACAAAGCACCGGCGAGACGCGGCCAAATTAATCAGGGACCTCGTCTCTGAGCGGGAGCCGCTTTCCAACCGCCTGTCTTTCCAAAGACAAACAGAATAAAAAAAGGATTTGAACCCCTTTGAAACGGGACCGTTTTTCGTTTCGTTTACTTTCGAAAGCGCGGTTTCGTTTGGTCTGTTTTCGCTCGGTCGCCGACGGACATCTCCCCCAGCGGCATGCGCACGTGCGGCGAGGCTCTCAAGAAGCCATTTTACGCAGCGGGAAGCCGCGACAAGCCGCGATTCGTCTAAAAAGCCGACATTAGCACCCATCTGTCTCCGCCTCCTGAAGCGGAGGCGTCCGGCCAAAAGCGCCCGGCCGAAAGCGTCCGGCCGGACCCGCGCGCCTGTGTAATGAAGGCCGTTACGGGGGACCAAGGCGCTTTTTTTATGGAGCCCGCGTCCGCGCGCGGGCACCGCTATTATCTCCGCGTCTGCGGCCGCGTGCCTGCCGGGCGAGCTGGCACACGAGTACGCGATGAAAACCGCGCGAATAAAAAGCGTGTCCCGTGTCAGAGCCCCAGCTGGGCTCCGCCTCCCCCCCCCGCACTACCGCTGTCCCTGCTCCCGTCTGCTGAACACCAGTAGCCCTTGGAACCACCCCCAGAAACAGAAGCATGAGGACGCATGGGTGGGGGAGGGGGAGTAGTGGGAGGGGCAAGAGGGACCTAGACAGTCATGGCATATGGGGACCCCCCCCCTTCTCCCACCCCCTCGTCCCGAACGGGACAGGGCCAATAATATCAGGGGCTGGGCAGGACTGTCTGATCTTCCACAAAAAACTGTCCCTCTGTCCCACTTCTGCCTGTCCCCTCAAGGGCAGGCCCTAGACAAGGGGGTCTGCTGGGGTCCATAACCCTGTCCCCGAATTTCACCACTACTGATGGATTACCACAGCTGATTACAGTTAATCACCTCTCCTGGTTTCTTAGGGTCTGGCCTGGTCGCAGAGTATAAAGTGAACCCTTTGGCTCTCCAGGGTCAGGTGTTAGGGGCTCCTGCTGTAGACCCCCAGGCTGGGGGACGGGCTTCGCCCCAGTGCAGCGGCAGCTCTGCGGCTCCTCTCCCAAACTGACGGGAGACGTCCCAGTGGTTTCAGGCATTAGCAGGTTAGAGGATTAAATTTAATAGCACATTGATCCATTGCGGATATACTGAAGCAATTGGTTAGTACTAGGCAGGTAAGCAGTGTCTACGGGACGAACCGGACCTTGGTTACAAGTTCTCCTGTGCTATACTCCGTCTCGTTCAGGACGAGGAGGAAGAATGAGCAACGAAAGTCAGAGAGGGAATGGGCAGGTTATGGGACAGAGAGAGAGAGAGAGAGAGAGAGCGAGGGAGAAAAGGATGGTGGAAACAGAGTAAAATAGACAGGTGTCACCTGTTGCAGTACTTGGGCTCTTTCAGAAATGCTAATATTCCTGCTCCCTCTCTCTCTCTCTCTTTCTCTCTCTCCCTCCCTTTATCTCCCTTTCACGGATTCACATCTCGCTTCTCAAAGCCGCTGTGAATTCAGCTAGCGAGGCGCGGGTCAGCCAAGCCCCCGGAAAGCAGCGGAAGGGCCGCTCACGTACGCCCGGGCACCCTCTCCTGTTTAATTCAGCGCCTTCCAGTTCGTTTGAAGACCCAGAAAAAATTTTTTTTTTTTTTTTTTTAAAGTCGGGCCGCTACCTTGAGGTTTCACCCTCCGCCGGCGTCCAGGTCTCCTCAAACGCGGTGATGAATGCGGAGAGGGGGCCGGCCGTGCGTTTCCCCTCGAACAGTGGTAGAGTGTAGCGCGGGTAAGAAGCGAGCTTACCAAGGTCGCGGTGTCCCAGTAAGCACTGCCGTCTCCCTGAGCAGTCTACCAATAGCGTAGTATCGCGTATAAAGGATAAATTAAAAGCATGTAAAGTGTGTAATAGTCTGATAAGCGCTGCTAATGCCGTAAGTAATGAATCAGCTCGAGAGTCTTCTCGTGTCACGAATCGCCTCCTCCCTCAGCCAGTCTGCGGAAAAAAACAGCGACAAGCTGTCACCGTCTCGACGTTTGTGGTCCTCCTACGGCGACGGGAATTACGTCGTATGTGTTGCGACAGGGAGGGTGGGAAAAGTCGCTCGAAGGCGAGGACGGGCACGACGCAGCTCGACTGAACATCGGCCCTCCGGGGGGCGTGTAAACTCCGTGAAGTGCGCTTAACTGCCATGACTCCCAGATCCGACATTTATGTAGACTTTCCGCTTCGTTGCTTCTTCGTCGCCCTGCGATGAGTCACAAATTGCGAGAAAGTTGTGCTCAGGTGGTTCGTTTCGTATCGTATTTCGAAGTAAAAGGTCCCTGGTCATAGTGGAATCTGTGAGTCGCTGCTTCAAAATGCGGAAGCAATCGAATCGAAAGTTTATTTTCGTGATGCACAAAACTAGGCTACTACTTTTATAAAAAAATGATGGTCAAGGTCCATAAACCCAGCTTTTCATTCAGTTCCCATTAGACATTTCACCCACATCACTGGAACAAAAAAAGACTTGCAATGAACTATGGAAACTGAAGACAAAGTAAACATACACATTTTCTTTCAAGATAAAGTTTGAAGGTTAAGAAATATCACGTTGATATTCTGAACTTCTTAACTGACATGACAGACTACCAACACTCAGCTGGTTTTGGAATGGTACTAACAATGTACATACGCGTTCTGTGTTTAACAGGGTGTGGTATTTTCCCATCTTCATAACGGGGAGTAATCTGTTCATAATCTTAAAAGTGCCATTTGTCAGGCAGAGTATCAAACGAATCGTGTTCTGGGTGTTTATATCACCTCCCCCGAACAGTAAAATATATACTGATATTTTTGGCTGAATTTATGCAAATAGATTATTGTGCAATATACTGTAAATATCTGGGCTTTTTGGAAAATGTAATGGCGTCATATTTCACAGCAGTGTAAATTATTGCAATAAAGTGGCAGTGATGTATGTATGTATGTAATAATATATCAAATCAAAAATGTTGTCAATATATTGCCAAACTTCATAAGTCATTTTTTATTTGATATATTTCCTAAATTTGGCATTACTGTTAAAATGTTTAGATGGTAAGTAACACTCACAGGTATGTCTACAGCATCACCACCATCTTCCTCCACTCCTCCTCACTCCTTCCCACTCTCTCCTCTCTCTGTTCTTCTCTCTGTTTCTTTCTCCCTCTCTGTCTTTTCCTCTCTTTCCCTCTCCCACTCTCTCCTTCTCTCACGTACTACCTCTCTCCCTTTCTCTCATACTCCCGCTCCATCTTCTTTCACTCCTCTCTGCCTCCCCCCTCCCCTCCCCCATAGAGCGTTGCCAGGGTGACCAGCAGAAACAGCCAAGCTCTGGAGGAGTTTGTGAAATGTAAATCGTCTGGTGCAATTTTAAACATAAATGTAAATTCTAATCCCCCCCCCCCCCCCCTCCAAAAACAGAAACTAATACATGGACCTCCATGTCCACATACCTGTAGTGACTTGACTGTAGTAACAAAGGCTCCTTCTTCCAACACCTATTTCCAATTATCTCTTTGCCACTTCACCTCACACCCCCCCCCCACCTGCATACATGTGCACACATATAGACAGACACACACACACACCTGGATAACTAAATCGGCCTTCATCCCCCCAGCAAAAACACACACACACACACACACACACATACACACATAAGAACACATACACACTCAAACTCACATTCACACACACACACAAGTTGGCAGAATCCCTTTTCCCAAGTGGGAAGAAGAGAAACAGGAATAACAGAAGACGGAAAAGAGGAAGAAGCGATCCGCGGGCGGAGCGGGGGGAGAGGTGTGAAACTCCCCCACGCTGGGGGGGGGGGGGCGAGCTGAGAACGCTCGTAATCGCGCGGCGCGCCGCCGCCGCGCACGCAAAACCAGCGGCAGCGGGGCGCTAAAACCACACGACCGCGGAACGAAGAAAAACGACATGAAAAAGGGAGAGAGGAAAAATAAAGACAAGATGACGAGCACAGACATAACGCCGCGGGGGGGGGGGGGTTAATATATTAACACAAGCACTAACGAAGCAAGGGCTGCCACGTTCAGAGGCGGAAAAAAAATCGTCTTGTGGCCGAGCGACATAATTTCTGATTACACTAACAACATTTTATTAAATTTTTCTTTATTTCAATATCTTGATTGTTGTTAAATACTGACCACACACTAAGACTTAGTGCTGAGGCACAGCGAAGATAATCCCGTTTGCATTAATACACTTAATTCACTGCTCATTTTAGTGCACATATTTAATATCAGGAAGTGGCAGAAGAAGAAGAAGAACTGTGTGGAATTTACTGGTCGTAGGTCTTTCAGTGGTGTTCCTGTAGCCAGTGAAAGCACAGGAGATTTGATGTCAGAGATGCAGAGGTATATAATAACTTCTTCCAGCTGTATTGTTCAGAGCTTTTAAATGTTACAGGTCACCAGCGGTGAAGACTGCTTTATATCTGATGTATACACGAGGGCTCCCCTGCGTTTATGTTTTATTAAAATTGTACCGAGCCGTGCTTTTCCAAACAGAAAAACACAGTCAATATTTATAGCGAAAGTACAGCAAGTATACGTCTCAGTAAAAATGTTATTTTACAGATACGCAGCCCCCCCCCCCCCCCCCCTTCCTCCCTCTTCCAGTTCCCATCTCTGGATAAGATGTATTCTGTATTGTTTTTCACCATGTTGCTAAATTCACATACCTGTCACTAAAAATGCTTATTTCTATGCTCTAAGCTGCACACACTTTTAACAGCGGACACTATTTCTTGGATCTTTACATTTTTATAAAATTACAGTGACCAGGTTTCCATACTTCTATTAAAACCTTGCTGAGTTCACCTGTTACTCCATTGCTAGGGCCACCACTTTGACTCCACCATATGGCCTGCAGGGATTTAAACTTGTATTTCAATAGTACCTCCAGGGTCACTAGCACTCAAGTCACATCAATGGTAATTCTAATTGAGACATTTATAAAAAATAAAAATAAAAACAATGAGTTGATCTAATACGGGGAGAGTCAGGAAGGAAAGTGAACATGGATGGAAGTTTAAATCCAGTGAAAAGCACGTGTTTGAGCCAGTGGTCCTCACTCATGGTGCTGGAGATCCATTGAGTCAGCTGGCTTTTTTGGTTACTCAGTACTTGAATAGCACGGTAGAGGTTGATGCATCCATGTAAAGAAGGGGTGTCTAATCTTATCGGAAAAGGGCCGGGGTGGGTGCAGGTTTTAGCCCAGCACTAAGGCACCTGATTCTACTTAAAGTCATGACTGGTGACCATGATTAGTTAATTAGTTGAATCATTAATACATTTTTTTTTTTTCACATTTTTATGTGCAAGTTAAATGTTATAAAACTGCTCTCATTGGTAATGGGGGCATTTCCCACTGCTTCTAACAGCACAGCACCTCAAAACACAGTCAGTGCAGCACTTCAGCAAAACACAGCACAGCAACTCAGCAAAACACAGCACAGCACCTCAGCAAAACACAGCACAGCACCTCAGCAAAACACAGCACAGCAACTCAGCAAAACACAGCACAGCAACTCAGCAAAACACAGTCAGCGCAGCACTTCAGCAAAACACAGCACAGCAACTCAGCAAAACAGTCAGCGCAGCACTTCAGCAAAACACAGCACAGCATGTCAGTACAACAGTCAGCACAGCACCTCAGCAAAACACAGTAAGCACAGCTGTGATGTGGCCTCACCCCAGCCTCATCACGCCACTTCCAATTTACACTCACTATTTTTCCACTCTTTTAGTCACCAAAGGACTTCATATTGTTTCCATTTCAACTGTTCACTTTATCAGTAAAAACACAGGTAGTCATTCATTTACTTACTCACCGTTTGTTAAGTCCACCATCCATTGTTCAGCTGATTTGTTCTTTCTGTTTGGCATTTTCTCTTTCCACCGTTTTCAGTTTGAATCCATGTTTGCTCTGCCGCCATCAGATGCGAACGTTATTTCGCCTATATCTGGGAAATACCAATGTTTAAATTTCAAATTTCACGGGTTATTTTTAAAGTGCACCTCAGAATGGTGAAAAATGATTTACTTTATAATAAGTTTAAACGTAAGTTTAATAAATTCATTATTAAACTTATATTCTGTATTGCGTGGTGATGTTTGGACTAATTCCTAAACAGAATATCCCAACCTTAATGCAGCTACCCTGTCAGTTATTTGGTATAGTCCAATGGCGGGAAATTCAAATTGTACTCCGTATTTAAGAGAGTCGGTTTTAGGACTGCAGGCGGGGGACTGGTTAAAGTAGAGGTACCATGATACTTATGAGATGTTGAAGCGAACATTCATTATTGTACGGTCTAGTTAAGACATTGTGGCTGTTAGCCTGTAAATTTATTGGGGTTTTTGTTTATTTATTTATTTATTTATTTGTCTACTAGTCTTTTGTTGTTTATACTTACACTTCTGGTCACTGTAAATAAACCTGGCACTTCTTGCACTGGATTTTGTTGTCCTGTGTGCTTCCCTACCACCCTTGGCAACTCGACCAACTACATCCTTACAACAGCCCCTCAGCAAAACTCAGTAAGCACAGCACCTCAGCAAACACGTCGCCAGCTCCAAACTCAGCGACGCAGTCAGCTGGCTGAGGTGCGCTCACACCAGCAGCTTGATTGAGACGGGACAGCGTGGATCCCCATCATTAGAACTTAATGAACTCCCTCCCTTCTTGTGCTTCCTGTGACTGCACAAAGCCGAAAACCTGGGGTTGAACTTACCTGGGGCTGTCTCCCGGCAACAGACCCTTGGGCCGGATGGCGAAGAGTAATGACAGACGTGCTGAGATGGAGCAGAACGAATGAGCGATTCGGACACCAACAGCGCGAGAAACACGGGATGCGCTGTGCCAGTGCCGGCGGGGGGGTCATCAGTTGAGCATTTCAAATTTTTGAAAGGAAGACATCACTTGTACACTTTCTTTACACCCTCTTTCCCATCTCTTTGTCTTTCCTTCCCCCCATGTCATATTTCACATCTTTTAATATGTAATGTGTGAACGGGATGGAGGTGTAGTGCAATGGGTAAGGAACTGGCCTTGTAACTGAAAGGTCGCAGGTTCAATTCCCGAGTCGCACATTGCCTTTGTACCCTTGAGCATGGTACTTAACCTGCATTGCTTCAGTATGTGTGTATATATATATATATATATACGGATGCAATGGAATGCCATGTAAAAAATAAAAAATTGTGTACGTCGCTCTGGATAAGAGCGTCTGCTAAATGTCTGTAATGTAATGTACTACCAAACTACCACAATATAGGGACCCAGGTGCCTGCACACACACACAAAGAAAACCTGCTACTCTTAAAGTTTTACATTAAATATTTCAGGTCACCTGGTGGATGGGAGGGGGGTGGTTGTAAAAGTGAACTCCAGATGAACTCTTTTCTCTGCTTCATACTGAATCCAGATTCTTAGATTTCCCGCTCTGTTTACAACACATTTCACAATGCTAAAAACAGTCCCACAAATGGTTGAATCAGTGCAATCCGGTGAATACCCCCCCCATCCAACCCTTCGCCCCCCTCCACCGCCTCCCCATCAGCCTCCCAATAAACACATCCTGAAGCCCCACACCCACAGATCATTTCATGTTGCATCCTGCCATTTCAAACAACATTTTCAAATGAAACTCACTGTTAGCTCTGCAGTTTCTCAGCTTCTTCCAGATGGAAACTTCTCAAGTGACTCACTCAGCCACCAGCAGGACAGAAGGTCATTACTTACAGCCTTCCACCAGGGGGCGGTCATCCCTGAGCCATTTATAAACCTGAGCTCTTTTCACGCTGAGCTCAAATGAGCTCATGGGTGGCTCATCCTAGCAGTAGTCCTGATCCACTGCATGGAATGGACCCCATGGTTTGGTATGGAATCCGGCTTTCACCAGCAGCCCTGCAGGGCAAGACACAGTTTTCTCTGAGCACAGACATATTACGCTGGCATCACCCAGGGATGGAATGGTTTCAGTAGGTGAAGACAACAGTGACCCCTGCTGGTTAACTGGGCACCTGCTAGTGTGACTGGTGAGCTGCACCTTCTTCCTGCAAGACCGAATTGCGAACTGTGGTGCAAATGGAAGCAGCAGCTTATCTAGTCTGCACTGAAGGACATGATGAGCATGGAGAGCATGATTGGGCAGCTACACAGGTGAGTCATAGAAAGTTGAATGCGAATTAGCAGTGTGAGTGAGCTATAAAAGAGGTCTAACAACACTTTGATATATGAGTTTCCAAGGCAACATGAGATAACTTGCACGGCTACAAAGAGGCCAAATAGTCAAACTGCTGGTCACAAAAATGACTACATTGTTCAATGTGGCAGGGGGGAGCGCTGTCAAAAATTATTATTATGAACAAACTGCACTGGCAAAGAGCCCATTGACACTTAATACAGTTAAGCTAGACAGCCCAAAACTACTATGTCAAAAATTATCGCTGAATTGAATCAATGCAGTCAAAACAAATCTGTAATGGCATGAGCTTCACAGAACTGATATTTATGGCAGGGCCGGCATTGAGAAAAGCTTGTATCAGTGAACAATGCACAAAGACACAGAGCCTGGTGTTAGGAGCACAAACCCTGGACCCCTGAGCAATGGGGAAAGTAATATGGTTCGGTGAGTCGTGCTTTACTGTTTTTCCTGCATCTGTGGGACAGAGGAGAAGAGTAAAAACCCAGGAGTGTTATTCTAGGAAAAGCCCCCTCCCACCCCCGAACCAGTCACTGATCTGCCTCCCAATCTGTCTGTCTGTCACCCCCCCCCCCCCTCCCGCCCGTCCTGCTGTCTGTCCGTCCGTCACGGGCTCGCCAGGGACACGCCCCGAGAGGACAAACAGACCGCGTCCAAAAAAAACGGCCTCCTTCCCTTCCTGGCGCCGGCGGGACCGTGAGAATGGAGCTGGGAGCTGGGAGCTCTGCCGCTCGCATCAACAACGGTCGCTTCAGAATTTTGCCGCGAGGGCATGGCAGCAAACCAGTGAACAGACGAACGCAGGCAAACCCAGTCAACAGACAAACGCATAAAACTGAACGGTTTGGCAAAGACAAGGAAAAACAGACCCCTACTCAATTATTAAAATCTGTCATTTTCTTAAACAATGGAAATATTCATCCTCAATTAATCTTGAACTGAACTGACCATTTATTTAAGCAAAAATAGGCGACATTTATGTGCCTTAAAAATACACAATGCCAATATTGATAAACACGAACACGAGACATAATTTGACATTTTTTATCTGGTTATCATTTGGTACCTACAGAGCCTACATCCATCAATGCTGCATATGTGCTGGCAAACCTGTGGTCCATTTTGAAAGGAAAAAACAAAACACCCAGCATCAGATATAAAATCTGCTCCTCATAGCCCACCATGTTGGAATATATCTAAAAGACACAGGTTCCCATAATGCATTGTATTCTTGATGACAGCATTTTGTTTACCTTGGGTTGCTAGAGGCCATATAAGTATACTGCTGCTCTACTCGGATCATGTTCAGTTTATCTCACATATATTAATGCAAAAGGGATGTAAGTCGCTGCTGGAAGAGATGTTGGTTGGCCAGCAGGGGGCAGTCTACGTTCAGTCTACATGATGGGGATACGGTACTGTAAGAGGTTACTGGTCGTGATCTCATAGCACATAGGGTAGAGAGGTTAACCCTTTGTGTCCTGCTCAAGTTCCCACAAACAATGGAGCTCTGCATCTGGCAACCCAATCACTTCCTGCTTCAGACTGGCCACACAATCCCTTGCATCCCCACCTACTTCTATTCCCCTGGTGGTCACGGTGAAAGAGTAACTGAGAGTTCTCAGTCGACTGACCTGGTTCAGTAAACGTTGAATTGAAAAGGAATAATAAAAAAATCAAGTGATATCACATAGGGCTAACAAAAATACCAACCGTAGCAGTTGTTCAACCTCACATTGAAAATCTCTCTCTGCCATAAGTGAGATTTATATTCACATTTGCTGCCTATGTAGTCGTGAAAAGATGTGTTTGAAGACAAAATATCAATAGCTATAACAACGGCGGGGACAGAATCAGAACGTCCTGTTACCAACCAGAACCTCCTCAACCCAGAAGGGTAGAGGACAAAATTCAATTGAATATCGGTATGATATATAGAATGCCTTTTCATTTAAATGCTGTGACATCGTAATGTTAGACACCATTAAGCACTGGTATTTCTCTAAGTGAAAACTGGTTAAGCGGATCAATGGAAATCAATCAGAATTGCACTTTAAGAAGCTTGTTCAGCTGGACATCGGAGTGAATCTATAAAAACAATTTATAATAATTGCTGACATAAGGATAATCAAACCCACACAAAATTTTAACTGAGATAAATGGAAGTGCATAAGGAAGAATCAATGAAGGAGGCATTTACACAACAGCCTAGTCCTCGAGCTTGGCTACTACTGTACAATGTGAGCTATGGTAATTAAGCCTCATTAAGCCATGGAATAATTGTCATTATATACATTTTTTTCAGATTTTTCATTTTTCGACTGCACTTGGTCTTATTTATTCCACACAACCACAAAAAAAACACAAAAAATGCAATATGTGTGTTCAAGTCCACATTGTTTTACTCCCCATAAGAAAAGCAACACAAAAATCATACCGCAAAACCTGTCCTTTGTAATAAATCTCATCATTGCGGATTCTCTCTTTGGTTGCAGTGTAAACAGGGTGAACCTAAAAAAGAGAAGCTGGTAATGGAACATTGAACCCATGCTTTGTGATGACTATTACCCAGAAACAAAGTAAAAATCTTAAACCTGCAGTCATTCATTGGCTTTAAACTTAGTATGCAATCACATGAAATGCATCACACACGCATGGGAATATACCCACCAGTGAGTTGGACAGACTGTATGGTGACTTACTCAGCTGTGGTTTAAAAAGAAGTTGCACATGGCAACCACGTAAACAAGGTTAGGACCGTCCCAGGCAAGTGAGTAATGCAGCAGCTTCATAATGGTGTACAGAGTGGTGTGCGGTGTGCAACCCTAATATGCTCAGTGCACAGGTGTGGCAAGGGGGGTGTAATGCTCATCTGTAGAAGGGGCAGGGGGGACTACAGTGAAAAAGGTAGAAATAAGAAGGATGTGTTACCTTGTTACTAATGTAATAATGAACTCAACTGTCATTCAGTTTTACGCATTGTGTTTGGTGGGCTGGGTGGGGCTGAGGAGAAAAGAGGAGCATAGTGTTTGGCTCAGCGGCCATTGCACATCCTTCAGGCCGCACTAGCGACCGACCGGAGAGGCAGTGCTGATTGGAGGAGAGCCGTATCGCTGTGACGGCAGCAGGCCTTTGCAGGAGGAGCTAATGCAGCAGTAAAACCAGGGAACCCCAGCCAAATTGACCCCGCCCTACTCCTGGTGAAATAAAGCGAATTGTGTGTAACTGCCACAGCTGGCTAGGGCTATATCCCAGGCTCCACCCATCAGCCATTGAAAACTAAGCTGTTGGATAGGAGGAAAAGCAAGGACTTGGTAGGTCAGTGGGTCTCTGTATTCTTAATGAACACTGGAATGAAATTCGGGACTATAATGCCCAGGATGCAATGGGTCCATAAAAGGAAATGTGGGTGTGCATTAACTGGACTGGAATAAGACCACAGTGTTCCTTGATTTCCAGTGTTCTTGAGTTTCAAGCTTCAATCACCTTGATTTTGGCAAGATTCATATTTTACTCCCTGTCTATCTTTAAAGTGATTCCTCATGAAATATGCGGTCTTGAGAGGATATGTGAAAGGAGCCATTTGATGAGCAGTGAAGATATTACCATTTTACCCATCAGAGACCACATGCCAGCTCCCTAAGTGCCAAAGCATATTTTCTCGCAGTAAGTATTCAGAGCATGATATGATTCCATTAATCTTTTCAGAAATTTGATATTATCCCAGATTCCTTGAAAGACAAGGGTGAAGTTCATTCAAAAAAAATAAAAGTTAATTATGGGAAATTCATCTACCCCCCAATAATATAGAAAATATAAATAAATAAATAAATAAATAAAAAATTACAGCACACCAATCTTCTAGATATCAGCCTCATAACCTGGAAAATTCTACCCAAGTAATTTATACCACATCGCCGGCGCAGTTACACAGTGCTACACAGCTCAAACATCTTTGTTCTCAAGTATAAGGCCACATCTAATTGCTTAAAGGAATTCATTTATTGTACTCTTCAGAACAATTAAAGCAAGACACTTTCAAAAAAAAAATAGTTAGTCTAATCTAATCTAATATCAAGGAGTCTGGGGTCAGTAAGGGGTTGGTTTTGTAGGACCAAAGAACTGGAGTTAATGAGATAGAAACAAAAGAGAACTTATTCCTTTTTCATGCAGCCTCCTTGTTCTCTGTTAAATTGCAACGACAAAGGACACCCCTAAGCAGTTTTTTTTTGTTTGTTTTATTTCTACGTTTGTCATTTCCACAAATCTCATCTGCTGTCTTCAAAGCGCATGAACAGATGCATGCTGGTGGCAGATTTATTCGTCTGAATTCGATCCTTTGATCAAGACTGAGAAAGACAACCTGGAGTTCATCACAATGTAAATAAATAACACCAGATACAGTATGTGCCTCTTGCAGGATATGCACAGGGCTTTTTTATGAGCCGTTTGATAAATTAGCTGTAGGGGTTTAGCATTCTAGCCTATTGAAATCTTTGACAGAATTAGCATTTCATATTAAAACCTTGTTTGCATGCAAGACTTGAATAGTCTCACTTGTTCTGTATTTCTTGACTTTTATATTTCCCACACTGGATCCTTTTTGGCATGCTTTTCTAGCATTACATTACTTAACATCTTAAAAATCTTTTTTTTTTTTTTTTTTTTTACACTGGATTACATAACTGGATAATTTTAGTTAAGTTTAAGATTTTAGGTTGCTGTAAATGAAAAGAAATACTAAGCCTAGGGTCCCCAGACCTGGTCCTGGACACAGGACCTGTAGGTGGTAATTTTCATCGTCAGATCAGTGGTGGCCATCCAGTTACATGTGTCCTACCCCCTATTGCATTAAAATTCACTGCAACACACACTAAAACCCACACTACAGAGCTACACTGTATTATAGCTCATTTACAAACAACATTTTATCTTTTTCTGTTGCCTGCGCACAAATGTACCATGAAGGACAAGACAACACCGCGAACATAAATCATTTTGGTTGCCACCACCGCAGATCGATACGCACAAACCAAAGCACCATCGAGTGGATTGAGTGAGACGCAACAGCGCTATCTTTTGATTTTTACAAATCGCCCCGTGTTCACATGGGAGACGCTCCGGAGAGTTCCACCGATGCGGCCTTTCTCTGGCCTGAGGTAAGCCGGAAAAAGCCATCAGCTGTCTGTGCAATGTCTTGTACTCCGGGCAGTTCCTCCGCTCCCTAATGGTGCAGCTCTGCTGCATAATCGCTGCTATCCCATCATTCTTAGCACGCAATGCGGCTATAAAGTCGCGTGTCGTCGTCGTCGGGGGCTGTCAGGACGTGGCCGCCTCCCAGAGCCCTTGGGTTTAACCCTTCCTGAGCTCCGTGATGCCCTCACTTTACAGAGCTGGGGTTCTGCGGACAAACAGACAGACAGACAGGCAAACAGACAGACAGGCAAACAGGCAAACAGACAGACAGAAAGACAGACAGACAGACAGGCAAACAGACAGACAGAGAGACAGACAGACAGGCAAACAGACAGACATAGGCTCTTTCTGAAATAGAACTGTGGAATACTGACTGTAAGTATTCTGAAATATATAGTAACTGTGGAATACTGACTGTAAGCCTTCTGAAATAGGACTGAGGAATACTGACTGTAAGTGTTCTGAAATATATAGTAACTGCGGAATACTGACTGGAAGCCTTCTGAAATAGAACTGGGGAATACTGAATGTAAGCATTCTGAAATAGAACTGTGCAATACTGCCTGTAAGCATTCTGAAATAGAACTGAGGAATACTGATTGTAAGTATTCTGAAATATAACTAGACTACTGACGGTAATCATTCTAAAATTGAACTGGGGAATACTGGCTGTAAGCATTCTGAAATAGAACTGTGGAATATTGACTGTAAGCATTCTGTATTGACTGTGATACTGACTGCGAGCATTTTATATAAAGCTAGGGAATAGTGACAGAATTCTTTGACATCGAACTGTGGAATGCTGATTGTAAGCATTTTGAGGTTGTATGGTGAAAATTGAAGGTATTCTTAAACATAATCGCAGTGGAATTCTGATTGCACATTCTCAAATGTCAGAATTCTGCTTTTAAGAATACAGGGACACTGAGTGATACACAGAAGGCTGCGGAATGTTGATTGGCCATCAAGCTGCCACTGGAATTGCCTGCACAGATTGGCAATACAAAAATATTAGACCTGTGGGATTTGAGTGAAAGCATAAAATTTAAGAAGAAAAAAGGATAGATATTTTCTCCTCTCATCATCATTTCGGCCTAAAACACGTGGGAGTAACACACACTTAACCCAGTCATGCCAGACCCCCTAGTGGCCAGGACGCCAGGATCCTGAGATAGCTCAACTCAGACATTCAGTGCTCCTGCAACCAAACTACGAGTGGAAACAACAAGCTCTGTGTTCTAGATTTATGAGTAGACAATACGCACAAAACAACTATGCAAAGTACAGAGTGTTTCTAAGGGCCACCATTGTCTCGTAGGCCATCCATTTAACAAGCACCCCTTCCCTGCAGTCTCACCTGCAACTATACCCCCCAAACATGACAGACTGGACAATTGCAATTAACTATCTGGGAGTTAATAAAAAATATTCTTTCACCTCCAAAAATGTGTATTTCATCATAGCAACAAGATAAAGCCAACAATAGCCCGAAAGCATAGCAGATGAAATATGCTGTGCAATAGCGCAATAAACAAAAGGAATTATTGTGTAATTATACCACGTCATTCTTCTATCAATATACTTCAAATAAATGTGGAATACATATACACTCTTACCATTGGTTTTACACATAAAGATGTCCTTTTCAAGATTCAGTGGTCATTTTTTAGTCTTGAACAATCCATTTGGGAAATAAACATGCAGATGGAAAGGCGGGGATAGGCGTTTACATCGACCATGCATCAAACCCCACTTGCTTTTTAAGCCATTATGACTCTTTTCTGGTTTGATTGATAACTCTTTTATCCAGTAGTGGACGGTATAGCAGCCAGATTACAGACCACAGAACCGGAGTACGGAGGCAGCAGTGGGATTACAGACCACAGGCTCTGAGTACAGACGCAGCAGTGGAGATTACAGACCACAGGCTCTGAGTACAAGCGAGGATACAGACCAGGCTCTGAGTACAGCAGCATGGGATTACAGACCACAGGCTCTGAGTACAGAGGCAGCAGCTGGATTACAGACCACAGGCTCTGAGTACAGACCCAGCAGCTGGATTACAGACCACAGGCTCTGAGTATGGTGGCAGCAATGGGATTACAGACCACAGGCTCTGAGTACAGAGGCAGCAGCTGGATTACAGACCACAGGCTCTGAGTGCAGAGGCAGCAGGGGGGATTACAGAACCACAGGCTCTGAGCACAGAGGCCCAGCTGGATAACAACCACAGGCTCCTGAGTAGAGGCAGCATTGGGATTAAAGACCACAGGCTCTGAGTACAGACGTCGCAGTGGGATTACAGCCACAGGCTCTGAGTACAGACCAGCAGTGGATTACAGACCACAGGCTCTGAGTACAGAGGCAGCAGCTGGATTACAGACCACAGGCTCTGAGTACAGAGGCAGCAGTGGGATTACAGACCACAGGCTCTGAGTACAGACGCAGCAGTGGGATTACAGACCACAGGCTCTGAGTACAGACGCAGCAGTGGGATTACAGACCACAGGCTCTGAGTACAGAGGCAGCAGCTGGATTACAGACCACAGGCTCTGAGTACAGAGGCAGCAGTGGGATTACAGACCACAGGCTCTGAGTACAGAGGCAGCAGTGGGATTACAGACCACAGGCTCTGAGTACAGAGGCAGCAGTGGGATTACAGACCACAGGCTCTGAGTACAGAGGCAGCAGCTGGATTACAGACCACAGGCTCTGAGTACAGAGGCAGCAGCTGGATTACAGACCACAGGCTCTGAGTACAGAGGCAGCAGTGGGATTACAGACCACAGGCTCTGAGTACAGAGGCAGCAGCTGGATTACAGACCACAGGCTCTGAGTGCAGAGGCAGCAGTGGGATTACAGACCACAGGCTCTGAGTACAGACGCAGCAGTGGGATTACAGACCACAGAGCCTGGGCGTGCAGTTCAGCGGCGAGGGCTCTGACGTGTCCGAGAGAGGGAGCAGAGAACAGCAGAGTCACGGCGAGCTGCCTGTCAGCGCCACACAAGTGCCCCACGCTGCAGAAAGCAATCGCTGCGGTCTGTTTCCCCTCGTGGGCGTTATTGTGGTTATTATTATTATCGTTGTTATTTCATTCTTTTCTTTTTTTTAATCTCCGAGTGCAACACGCCACAGGCATTTCATTCAGGCTAAAGCTGTTGACCTTTGCAAATGGAAAGGCGGCCAAGCCTTGGATTTTATCCTCTGTTTAACTCTACGGAAAACACTTATATTTTTTTTTTTTAAATGGCAGACCGAGGGGTGGGGGAGTTTGACGAGGGGAGGGCTTTTATTTTTGCATTTCCACATCACGTTTTAGACTTTGACCTTGCTTCCTGTCCAAACTGTCACACAGAATTGATAAACATTTTAAACTCCAGAAGCACTGAACACAGGCAGCAGCGTAGCATAAGGATAAAGGAGGTGGGCTTGTAACTCGCAGGTTGTGGGACTGATTCCTAGCAGGGATGCTGCTGCAGTTCCCTTGAGCTGGGTACTTAACCTGGATTGCTTCATTTAAAATGGCTTCATAGTGTAAATCAACTGTAAGTCTGACTATGAGTCTATGCTGAAATGTAAATGCAACGTAGTAACAATTCAGGTGTTAACCTGGTCTTTCTCTTCAACATGTCTGTGTGACAGTTGCTAACAACGGGTCTTTACCAGTGGTGCCTTTACCAATTTTGTTTTAATTATTTTTTAAGTGCAACATTACAGTGGTTCACTCTCTCCATTCCTCTATCCCTCTGCTTTACTCACTCTCTCCTCTCTGTATCCCTCTATCCCTCTTTTACTCACTCTCTCATCCCTCTATCCCTCTCCTTTACTCACTCTCTCCTCTTTCTATCGCTCACCTTTACTCTCTCTCTGTATTCCTCCATCGCTCTCCTTTACTCACTTTCTCCTCTCTCTATCCCTCTGCTTTGCTCTCTCTCCTCTCTGCATCCCTCCATCCCTCTCTTTTACTCACTCTCTCCTCTCTGTATCCCTCTATCACTCCTTTACTCACTCTCTTCTCTCTGCATCGCTCTCCTTTACTCCCTCTCTCCTCTCTGTATCCCTCTATCTCTCTCTTTTACTCACTCTCTCCTCTCTACATCCCTCTATCCCTTTTTTTTACTTTCTCCATCCTCTCTGCATCTGTGTCCTTTTTTACTCACTCTAAACTCTCTCCCCCTCTTATCCCCCTTTTATCAGTCCATCTGTTTATTTTATCTTTTTTTATCTTCTCCTCACTCTTTTCTTACTCTTCCTTTCCTATATCCATCTTTCTCTCTCTCTCTCTCTCTCAGAATTCTTTACACTCAAATTCAGCACAAGAGCAGATATATTTCCGCACCTGGCCCTCATGAATGATAAAGTGGCTTCAGAAAGGCACTTCTCTTCCACAGCAGCTTTGCTGAGGCGCGTCCGGGTGCTTCATTAATGCGAAATGCGTCTTCATATCGAGCGTCGGTATTTGGCCAGACACCAACCACTTTCAAAACATAACTGACAAAAAAACTGTGTGCCAATCAATAAATAAATGACAACATACATATTAATGATATCATTTTTTGCTTCACAATAAATGATGCTAAAATATGAATGAATTTCCTGCCGGCTTTTCGGGAAGTGTTCAAATCAAGAGGATAAAGAAGCAATTGAAAGTTATAATGACTGGGTAGGAAAGAGACACACAATCACTGTCATCATTCATACACAATCTCACTCACACATTCACACATGCATAACACAGGAATGCTTGGAAATGCATGTGCAAGCGCATACACACACACTCAAGCACATATACAAAGTGTGTGCACACATATTCATAAACACATGCATGCTTACAAGCACACACACACTGACACACTTGCGTCAGGATTGAAAACTGATAGAGGTGGGGGGAGTGGTACGTAAATAAAGGGAAAGAGGAGAGGGGGGAGGATGCAGAGAGAGAGAGAGAGAGAAAAAAAGAGAAAAATTCCCAGTGTACTGAAATCACATGACCACTCTTATTTTGACAAATGTTATTCGCTGTCAGTCCTGCTGCTGTCAAGCAGTAATAGGGCAGCCCTCACGTAAGAACCACCAATCACACGGGCCTGAGGGGGGAAGACAGAGCTTTGCAGAGCTTCTTAAGAGGCGGACTTTGCCCCAGCGGACAAGGGGAGAAGGAAAGCAGCCAAACTTGTGATGTGTAGAGGAAGCATTGGCATGGCAGCACAGGACTACAGCTAAGCCCAATAATCATCTGAGGAAGAGTAAGAAGAGCATGACCGGTGAGACGTGCTGTTTGTTAGCGAGCCACAGCTGAAGCGCACTTACGGCTGTGTCGGAGTAGTGTTGTGCCATATTGGTAAACTGAAGGAGGAAGCTTCCGGAAAAGAGCAGAAAAGAGCATGAAAACCTCTTTTTCTAAGATGAAATGAGAAAGGCTCGAGGAGAGGGTTGGCCTTTCTCCCCATGCAGAGAGAAATACATTACACTTTTAATTGTGCTTCTCTCCTAAACCCATCCCCCCATTCAGGGAGTTGCCCTCACCTGGGGGTGTGTAGTGCGGGTTAATGCAAAGCTCCCATTGTGACAGACTGTCAATACGAAGCAATTTTGGGGCGCGTGAGGAATCGACCCCCGGATAACAGGTAATTTCTCTGCTCCGGTGGGTCGCATGGTGCAATGGGGTGGGGGCGGGGGGGGGCAAGGGGGGGTGTCAAACCCTGTGATTGGGGTTCATCACCAAGCTTCAGGGAGAGACTACTTTCTGTTGGCTCATGGCAGGAGGAAGAGAGGAAGACAGAGGGGGAGAAAGAGAAAGAGCAAGAGAGAAAGAGAGGGGAGAAAGTTCTCACACTCATTCACAAACACAGCGGACAACAGGACAACAAAACATACAGACTGAAAGAAAACTGAGGATGCAGCATCAGTCAGCAGCCCTCTGGCCAGCCTAGCTATATCCCAAATGAAAAGGGGGAAAAATAATAAAATCCCTGTTCCAGCATCTCGATTGCACTGCTGCCTGGATCCGTTCCCCCAGTCAGGGTCTTCCGTTCCCCCAGTCAGGGTCTTCCGTTCCCCACATCTATAACGCCTCACACGAGCAGCCTGCATTAGCCAGCGGTCCTCCCTGCCCGACAGCAGACACACACACACACACACACCGGGTCACAGCACAGAACCTCTTGCGTTCCTGACCGGACCGGGACCAAGTTCCTACACTGCATTTGGTGTCCACTCCAGGATTTTGCGTGCGCGGTCCAGTCATTGGTTTGCCAACTCTTCTTTTTTTCCCCTTCTCCCCAGGCCTCACTGTCCCCGCTGCGACAAACACAGACTGTCACTTACACCATGCAGACGTAAGCTCAAACGAAATGGGAAAAGACAGGAAACGACTGATTGTAGCGACTCGACTCAACACGACTCGACTCAACACGGCACCCCGGGGGCATTTTTCTCCCCCCACAGCCTCCCCTCCCAACTGTGTTCTTCCCCCGCTGCGATTACAACCCCATTCAGACATGTCCCATTCTCGCTTTGCCAGACTCCTCCCCCAATCCACCCCGCAGCACGGTTCTTCTGACGCATCCAGTGCAGACCGTTGGTGCCCTATTGACCAACAGGGTTCGCTAAGGACAACATTTAAAAAACAATTTTTTTTTCCCCTTTCCTGGCCAACTTTTTCTGATGCAAGTTCTAGAAAGACGGATTACGCAAGAAACCCAAGCAAGGAACTGACATCAGACCTCATTAACCGTCTGTAAATGTGTAACGGCACAAGAGTTCGGGAAACACTCAGAATGAGAAATCGTACCAACTCAGAGAAAGCTTTGAGTGACATATCGCAAGCACGATTTAACACTGCCGGAATTCAATATGTGGCAATCATCACAGAAAGCATTTCCGCCGTTCTTCATTGAGAAGATGACGGGAGACGCCTATCCCGGAGACAGGAAACTACCTGGCAGGAACTGGCTTTGTGGGTGATAACAGGAAACATGTCAAGCAGGGTACTTTAGTAATACAGTCAGGCGCGGGAGTACGTGCCTGCTGAAAATACGCCAACGCAACCGCTACAGGCACAAACCCCTCTAATAACTCTGATAGACAACAGAGGCGAAGCGGACGGAGCGTTTACCTCCAAGGCAGCATCCATCTCTGGCCGTACGTGTATTTCATTTTGAAGCCAGTGACACAGGCAATTTTGGATGAGATGCAATAAAAAAAAATACAAAAAAAAGACAAAAAGGATGACAGGAGAGTTCTAAAGGACATCCTGAAAGTTTTAGTAGAATGTAGAAAGTATAACGTCAAAAAAAGGTAAAATGAATCAACCTGCCATGAGGACCGCCTCCAGAACACACCTCTCATTAGGACCGCCTCCAGAACACACCTCTCATTAGGACCGCCTCCAGGGCAAACCTGGTTTCTAGAAAACGAGGCCGTCCTCTATTTGAACCCAACCCATTCTTGACGATCAAGAAGCAGATTATAAATGATCCATACCATCTCCAGCAAATTCGCATCTAGCGAAAATGTTTTAAGTGTTTTTTTTACAATGGGGACTGGTTAACATGTCAAGCAGGCCACTTTGGATAACCCGGAGAGACATTTTCTGAACAGAATTGTGCCGAAAGCTTGTGGAGGTCCAGGGCCGCACACTTATTCAAGTCAAAAAAAGCATTTCCTCTGTACTCATTAAACTGATTTTAAAACATTGGGCTCATTAATACGTTGTAATTTGACACGAAGGAACACGCTGCCACCACGTGAAATTAGATTAAGAGGAAGGAAATTGCGTGCCCATGGGTGCATATTAATCAGCTAATTGGCACACTTGTTGATTAAACAGAAAAACAATGAACAGGGTCGAGTGCAATAAATGGTGTAAGGGTAGGATTTCTAACCCCTTTATGGGAAGCTTGTGAGCTGTGACCTGCAGACAGTATATTGCTATGCGTTAATCGTGTAGCAGAGCAGTCGTAAAAAGAGCCCCCACAATCCACCGCCCGTACTGAAAACACTGCGTTCCGCTGCGATTAATCACAGAGAGCGGCGAGATCCTCCACAGCACTGATTTCGAACGCGCGCTGTTCCCTCATCTCCCTGTTATTTCGCACATCTGAGTCAGAAGTTCCTCGTCTTCCTGGCGGACCGCCATTAAAGTGGAGATCGACAAGAGAGGCAGATCAAACGCGAGTTCTCAAACTGCGCGGCACGCCCTGTTTACCTGCTATCTTCCGATGCCTTCGCTTTTTTAGGGCTTTTGCGTACCGCGAATCGTAAAAGGCGCTAGACGGCACGTCGGGTCGCATAAATACAACACAGTAACCATGGAGACACAGGTAGCACCTCCTCCTGCGCTTCCTCATTTAGAAACACCTCGCAGCTGGAGGCCCACACCTCGAATAACTGACGCAGAAGCGCCAGCTTGTGTTTGCTTTCTCCCTCCACAGGAGCACAAAAAAAACTCTGATTTCACTCTTTCTAACCTCCCATGGGAATATACCCCACTTTCCCTAACCTACCCTGGGGATGTACCCCACTCTCCCTAACCTCCCCTGGGGATATACCCCACTCACCCTAACCTACCCTGGGGATGTACCCCACTCTCCCTAACCTCCCCTGGGGATATACCCCACTCTCCCTAACCTACCCTGGGGATGTACCCCACTCTCCCTAACCTACCCTGGGGATATACCCCACTCTCCCTAACCTACCCTGGGGATATACCCCACTCTCCCTAACCTCCCCTGGGGATATACCCCACTCTCCCTAACCTCCCCTAGGGATATAACCCACTCTCCCTAACCTCCCCTAGGGATATACCCACATCAGGGGCTTTCCTCCCTCATTTCCATAGTGTTTTGGGGGACCCGGTGCCCACTTTCTCTCTCCCCTTTTCTCCAGATGTGCGAGCAGAAACAGTGAAGAGTGCGCCGGCGGGGGGGACACGGCGGCACTCCTCCATTAAGGTGGCACGCTGGATGGAGATTGATGGCGGCGCCCCTCTCCCAAACCGGCCGTCGCCCGCTCTTCCCTCCGTCCGCCGCTCGCTAATTGGCGTCTTTGAGCCGTGCTCCGGTGGCTGTCACTGAGGCACTCGGATGACAAATAAATAGCGCTGTGGCACAACAACCCCACCCCACCCCACTTTCTGTTCCTCTCTCTCTCTCTCTCTCTCTCTCTCTCTCTGCTTCCATCTCCATCCTTCCCATGGCCTCTCAGTCGAATTACTTAAGGGGAGGAACATAGCCTGTGTTCTGACGGCCCATCTCCAAATCCCCACGGAGGACAAGGAAGCAGACGGCAGTGGTTCCGCCGGCCTCATTCGGGGTGTATGGGGGTCCCTTCCGTACCCTCATAACCTCCTCAACACATCAGGGGAGGCCTTACTGTTCTTACTTTACTGTTTCACGCTTTTAAAAATACTTTCACCGCTTGTTCTGTGGTGAAGAATCTTCGGACTGGACGTGTGTGCGCGGTCTACTTTTCTAAATGGTATTAATGCAGCGCATATTCCTATGTTTTTTCACATTTATCAATTGATTAACATCAGACTTCTGTGGCAGTGTGTGTGTGCACGTGAGCGTGCGTGAATGTGGCACGCGTGCGTCCGTGTGTGTGTGTGTGTGTGTGAGTGTGTGTGTACGTGTGTGTGTGTGTGTGTGTGTGTGTGTGTGTGAATGCGTGAGTCTGTGTGTGTGTGTGTGTGTGAGTGAATGTGTGAGTCTGTGTGTGTGTGTGTGTGTGTGTGTGTGTGAGTGAATGTGTGAGTCTGTGTGTGTGTGTAAGTGTGTGTGTGTGTGTACATGCATGTGTGTGTCTCCTCTCTGCCAGCCCTGTATGGACTCCCTCACTGTGTCGGTCTCTCTGGCAGGATCATCTCCCCGCTGCTGAACAGAAGCTGGCTCACAGGAACATGATTAACCGTGAAGAGCTCAACAGGAAGATTTGGGCTCACGGTGCAGCTCCGGGCCTGAGGAGTCCACAGCACGATCCGCTGCACCCTCGGCCTGGCTCAGCTGTGTCACCTCGCTGTGTACCTCCACAGTGCAGTCCCTCTTCGTGCCCCCTGGCCCACCCTTATACAGATCGCCCTGAGGCCCATCCCACTTTATCGCTCTGGAGCACCTTATTCACAGGAGACTCCGCCCCTCCGTTACCCTGCCAAGGTAGCTTCATTCTTCCTTCAGATCTCTCAACCTGTGCCTTCTCACTTTTTCACCTGTGTTTGTTCCCCTTTTTCCTCGCTCCCTCTTTTCTACGCATCCAGTTCCTCCCCCACGATTCCTTTCGGCATCTCCGCTCACTTCTCTCGCTCTCTCTTCCCCCCCATCTCGCTTCATCCCGCCTTCCCCCTCTCTTTTCCTCCGGTGAACCTCCTCCCTCCCCTCCCCGCCCCGCCCCGCCGCGGCGCCGCTGTGTTCTCTTATATATTCATTAAGAGGAGGGCGTGACTGACCCCAATCTGTCAGACCGCATCACGGACCTTCGCCACACTAATGCCGTGGCACCTTGAGAAAGACAGACTGTGTGCATGTCATCTATCTCTCTCTCTCTCTCTCTCTCTGAATATCCTTCCCTCCTTCTCGCTTGCTGTCTCTCTCTCCTTCTGTCGCTGTTTCTCTCTCTCTTTCACTCTATCACTCCCTCATTGCTTCTCTGGTATTCCTCTATATTCATATCGCATACACTCTGTGTGTTTGTGTTTGTGTGTGTGTGTGTGTGTGCAAGCTCGTTTGGGGGTAGTGTGTGGAATAATTAATATTACCGCTGGCAGTGTTCTGTATTTGCAGTGTGTAAGATGCCTGGTGTGTCAGGAGTAATTACCCAAGCCGGCACCATTGATCAGAGCATTGCCTTTCCACACTTCCTCTTTGATGGCACTGACAAATCAAAGCGCACGGAAGGAAAATAAAAAAAAGAGGGAAAACACAAAATGTAAACAATCTCCATGAGGGCGGCACGTGACTGGCGCCAACCCGGGGCCAAAACCAATCCCAGCAGTCTGCGGACACGCTCGCGCCCACTGCCAGCCAGTTTTTTTTTATGTCCAAGCAAATGTGTGTGAATAGCGCAGACTAAATATGTGATACCGCACCTTTCCTCATACTCTATTTCTGAATTTATGAGAGACATTTGTGCATTTTCATCGGTTTTGGGAGAGGCTAGCTTACAGATTCAGTTATCTCCACTGACTTTTAGCCACCCTGGGCTGTGCTGTTTACTGTACTGCAGAGCATCTCGTTCGGAATGCGGAGCGCTGGACACACAAGAGTCACGAGGACACTTCAGGGTTCCGGGCTTTCTTCCGTGACCCAGTTCTGCTGAAGGACAGGACACAGAAATGTAATAACATGCAGTTATGTGCCGGGTCGCTAGTCCTAAGCACGGAGCTCGAACTTTATCGATCGCCCTGAGTCAGACGGACACGTGTCACCATGAAAGCGGAGTATAATCACAAACCTTCACTCAACACATTTGGACGGTCGGCCATTTTAATACATTTAGGCGGAGGGCAAACGAACAATGCAAAGGTTTCAATTGGTCAGACGTTCTGGCTGGGGTGGGAAGTGTGTGTGAGGTGTGCGGTAGGTCACACGGGTGGCGCGTTTCACTGAGGTCAGAAATCCCACAGAATCTGTACAGCCCCCAAACACTCAGCTTCGTAACACTGCTCCCTCCTTCTACCGCTGAAGCTGAAGCATTTGCATTCAGGACTTGATCTTTCACATTACACTGCACTTTATTTGGCAGACGCTTTTATCATAGCGAGGTACAATAAGTGCAGACTGAAGGTTGTTGGAACAACTACAGGACACGGGTCAGATAAGGTACAATTCTCATGAAGTATCAGTTATCCATAGCCATGAACATCAAGTCTGGTTCACACAGAAAGAACAACTACAGGACACGGGTCAGATAAGGTACAATTCTCATAAAGTATCAGTTATCCATAGCCATGAACATCAAGTCTGGTTCACACAGAAAGAACAACTACAGGACACGGGTCAGATAAGGTACAATTCTCATAAAGTATCAGTTATCCATAGCCATGGACATCAAGTCTAGTTCACCACAGTAAGCATAAGCTAAGTCAGTAAAGTTATGGCAAGTCAAACAAGATGTGAGGCGTGATTGCAAGAGACATGATGAAGAGTTACAACATCAAGATGAAGATACAAGTGCAAAATGAAAGTGCCAGAAGATCAAGATGCAAGATACTAGTGATACTTAAGTGTGATACTGAATTTGGAGTTACCCTCTGGAGGAGTAGTGTTAGAGTTAGTCTAGGTACAGTCTAAATAGATGAGTCTTCAGACCATGATGAAAAATGTGCAGTAACTGAGGGGTTCGTATAAGAATGGGGAGTTTGTTCCACCACTGGGGAGCTAGGGTGGAGAATATCCATGGTGGGGACAAGTGAGAACCATACACCCGGATGGCAGGAAGTGCAAGTCATCCTGCTGCAGCAGAGCGGAGTGGTCGAGCTGGCGTATAGGGTTGAATTGTGTCCTGTAGATAGGAAGGGGCGGTCATGCTGGCTGCAGTGTAGGCCAGAGTCAGGACTTTGATCCGGATCCAGGTGGAGTGACCTCAGCAGGGGAGTGACATGCGAGACCTTTTCGGAAGATGGAAGACAAGTCAGGCAGAAGCATTCTGAATGAGTTGTAGTGGCCAGATGGAACAGGCTGGTAGGCTTGTAAGAAGGGAGTTGCAGTAATCCAGATAGGAGATTACAGTACCATGGCCTGGACGAGTAGCTGGGTAGAGTATGGGGTCAGGTATGGTCAATTCTTCCTGCTGTTGTATAGGAGGAATCTACTGGACTGTGATGTTGCTGTGATGTGCTCCTTGAAGTGAACCACTGCCAGGTTCTTCGCAGAGCAAGGGGCAGCCACTGTAGTACCATCAACAGTGATGGAGAGCTCTCATAGCAGGAAGATCTTGCGAAGAATGAAGGGTAGCTCCGTCTTGACAAGGTTGAGCTTCTGGCGATACCTGGCCATCCACGTTGAGATGTCAGCCAGGCAGGTAGATGTTCTCTCATTAACCTGTGTGGCAGAGGGAGGAAAAGAACAGACTTGTGTATCATCAGCATAGCAGTGATAAGAGAAACCATGTGAAGTATTGACCACGAAGGATCTTATGAACATTCATGAAGGGTTAAAGCCAAGAATGATACTGTAGCAAAATATTTTCTCAGGCAACACCAGCACCAGAACCTCCAGCCACCAACAGGAGCCTCTTTCCATTTGGAAACAGAGAGGATGGCAGGACCTGACCATTTGGTAAATCTATAGAATTTGTCATAACCTTGGCACAGAACAGGTACACTTTATTCAGCATGGCCGTCTTGCCACTATGTTGGTTTGCCAGACTCGTATTGGAGCAGTAACTTCAGATAATACAGAATAAAGCAGTCATAGTTATGGGGTACTGGACTTGGCACAGAGGGGACCTGTGGCACATTGCATTAATGATAATAAAGTGTATTATGGGACCGATGATTAAGGATACTTCACCTACACTCATCCTGCTATTCATTGTGAGCATGTGCCCCAGACACACACACACACACACACACACACACATCCGCAGGCATCCACTCCTGTCCATAGCTCAGCACAATGACTCCCTGTTACCGTTAATCAGCGGTTGAATTTAAAGCATTAGATCTTTTAAGAACTTTTTAGACCTTTATAGCCTTCTCTGTTCTAATGTGCTTACTCCTCTCAGTTTGGCCTATTAGGTGCCCCTTAATGTAAAAAAAAAATCTTGCAAAGTACTCTGGGATGTAAGGATGAAGTGTGCTAAGCTCACTGTATTGTATTCTGAAGTCAGTTCAGTCTCGATAAGGGAATTATAATTATAATGTAAAGTACATATCAAACCAGTGAAGGTCTGCTGCAAGGTTAAGGGTTAATTTGCTTTCGCAAGTAGCAAGACGACCTGTTCATGACCCTCAAGTTTTGTTATCGCCTTCCTGGGGAAAAAAAAGACCAGGAACCACATGCTACTGCCTCATGGCAGTGAAAGAAAGAAGTATATATGATGAAAAATCTAATTAAACATTGATAGCATCCTAGTAATGTAGCAGAATCCCTTAACAACCCATGGGCAACAGCACACGCGTGCCACGAGACCCCGCAATACAGCGGTTCTCAACTTTGGCCCCGGGGCCGGCCTGCGTACGCTGGTTTTCCTTCCAACCGCAATCGAACTCCCAGAATTTTAACAAGCTGTTAAACTCGAGAACCACTGTCGTAATAAAAGTCAGCTGCGGGGCTGAAGGGTGGAAGAAAGTACATTTGATATTTGTGTTGTACCACACTATATTATTATTATTATTATTATTATTATTATTATTATTATAATTATTATCTTTTCGACACATATTCAATCTGCACGACTGCAAATTCATGAATTGGAGTCAATCTGAGCCCGGTGCCGGAGAAGCCCCATTCATTCTGGGTGAGCTGTTGGATCCCGCGCCGCGGAATCCTAGCGGCTCCGAAACACTCATCCGAGAGTGTGGGACGAGGCGGCTGGCGAAGACTCGGAGGCCCTGACAAATTCTCAGAAGCCGCTGGAGGCCTCCGGCGCCGCGGCTCAGATAAATAAGCTGTCTGCGGTACAGCGTGTACGACCGCCACCAGGGCCTTGAACCCGCGACCCAGCGGTAATCTGTCAGGAACCCAGCTACCGGCGAACCGCGGCTGCCTCTGTAGATATGACAGTGAGGTGAAGCGGAAGACGTTGGGGTTGGGTGGTGGGGGGGGGTTCTGTCTCATGGGCGACAGGATAGGAAGTCTCATCAGCGTTGAGGTTATGCTGTCACGCACGCCCCCCTCACCCTCACTCCCCCCCCCCCCCCCCCCACACAACTGCTCAAACCCCAACACGGAATCATAACCAAAGTACCCCTTCCGAGGGAAAATCCATCAGTGCGGCATCTCGTTCCTCCGCCGAGCCTGCTTCTCTACGGACCGGCGCATTTATTTGGGTTATCTCCAGCAGCCGGCGCGCGGCACGCGAACCGCCCCCTCTCCCCTCAGTCTTATCGCACGCTCATAAAACACGCCGCTTACGCGCCAGCCCGTCTCCGAGCCTGCCGCAAAAACGAATGACAAACACCGACCTGTGAAGTCACAAAAAAAACTTCAAAGTATCTGCCTCGACAGATACTTCCGGCATCCACAAAAAAAAAAAAAAAATGCAGCTTTTTTTTTTGCTTTTTCAGCTCTGGCCCCATCTGCGGCCCGGTGTTCAAAAACGTGCCGTCTCACGCTCCGTTTCCTCACGAGCGCGTGCAGAGCGAAGCAGCTTCAACCGAAACTTTACAGACGAATCTGCAGGTAACGGCTCACACCAGAGAATGACACCCCTCGCATAAAGCCATCGCAGCTACAGGAACATGGCCTAGGGCCATTTCAGGAGAGCTGGCAGCCCCTTATTTCTCCCTCTGTCACTGCTGAAAGCCACCAGCCCCTGCACTCTGTCACATATCGGTGAGGCAGACCGACTGCATCGGGGACACACTCAGCTACATTATCCAATACTGAGGCTGGAGATATACTCAGGCCACTGAGGTAAAGCTGCTGCAACTCTGGGAAATCATACAGCGCTGTCAGAAGGGGAAAAATGAAAAACGCACGCACTGTGTAAAGCCATTCCTAAAATCTGTCACGGTAACCAAAATTTTGATGTCAAAATGATGCCAAACAACAACTGAACATTCGCCAATATTTCTCACAGAAGTAAGATTGTATTCCAAACCCATGTTACCTGCACTTCAGTGCCCCCCAGATTAACTTACACCCATAATGTAGTGTTTTCATATACATTTAGGAATAGTGCGGTAATTGTGTCCATCTTAACAGTCACACATGGGCACCAAGGAACATAGCCTATGTTCGCTGGGATGGCTGTTCACTTGTTGCTATGTTGTAGAATGATAGCGAAGTGTAGTTATTAAATAAAGTTATCTATAACCCGAGAGACAGAGTGTGTCCCTCCACATGCTTCTTTGTCCTATGGGCCTTCGCTCTCTCTTTCCCCATGGGGAGGGGGGGTGGGGGTTAGGCCAAGGTGTCCTTAGAGTACGTTCCTTGGCAACACGTCCTCTAGGCAGCCTGGTGAGCAGAGAAGAGAGAGAATGGCATAGAAGACAGTGTGTTTATGGTAGTCTTGTTACAGGAAGTGACATACTGTACCCAGTCCCCATTTGATCTTTCCATCCGTAGTCACGAGAATGTGAAGCGATTCAAGATGGATGCACAGACCCTCCATTAGTTACACAACAGCTAGCTGTCACTGCCATGGGGAGGATGGTATTTATTTGTACTGTTTCACTTTTATATTCTACAAATGTGTTTGTCTTGCAAAACACCTGCTGATTTTTGGTTCTGGAGTGAACATACAGAGGATGAGCTATTTCACGGATCCAAACAATCCTGGTGTGATTCAGTAGTTTTGAGCTTTTCAGGAGATCTAAGCAATCCTGGTCTGATGCAGATTCCTCAGCTGGTGATCCCTGTTAGCAGACTTTCAGGGTTCTTAGTGTTTCTGTATAAAAAAGATTCACATGGAAGCACTTCCTGGACATGCTGCTGCAGGTGTCAATGGCTTCAGGAGGAAATACCCCTGTACCTGCTCAACCTCCCCCCCCCCCACCCCCCCACCCCCTCCCATGAGTGGAACGTTCACTGTGCCTGGAGATAATGAAGTGGGTGTGACCTGCGTCATGCTTGCAGGAATAACAGTATTCATCTTGAGGATGCGTTGGAAAGCAAAACTGCAGAACGACAACTGGAACAGGAAAACTTTTCAACGTATCCCCCTCCTGCCAAGCCCAAAACTTTCCAATTTTGCTACATGAAGAACAAGGGTATGATGGTGCACGGGGAGGAAAAACGAACTTTTTTAAACATTTAATAATGTGATACATATAGCCCCCCCCCCCATTCCCCCTTCCCCCTTGAGGGTTTTCTTGCGTTAGTCTGAGGCCAGACACAGGTTTCTCGGGGTACTCTTTAATGCTGAGCTATAATCTGCCAAAATAAAATAACTTTTCTTGTAAAGCAGATGATAGGGCGACTGCATCGCACTCTGGCGTGAAAAAGCACGCTCGGGAGTTGAGAGGGAGCTTCTTATGAAAGCATTCCCTTTAATGGTTTATTCTCTTTCCAGCCTCTCTCTCTTGGGTTTGTAAGATGCTCTGATGTTCCCTCCAGCCCTCCCAGAGCAGGCCCGCTGTGGGGGCTGTAGACGCAAGGGGGGCGGGGGGTGGGGTGCGTTGGGTGTGTAGGGGCTGTACAGTAGATGCAGGGGATGTAAGGTTTGAGGGGGTGTGGTGCCCCCACTCAATGAAATAACTGATGTCTTTCTCCCTGGGGTAGCAAGGAAGAGGAGAAGATCAGAGGGCATTAAGAGACACTGTCTATTTCTCCTTCCCTCTATCCCTCGCTATCTTTCTCTCTCTCCCCTCACTCTTTCTCCCTCATAATCTCCCTCCCTCCTTCTCTCTCCATCTTTCACTCCCCTCTCTCTATCTTTCTCTCTCTCCCTCCTCATCTCTTTTTCTTTCTCTTCCTCACTCTCTTTCCCTCTCCTCTCTCTGTCCAACATTTCCCCTCTTCCCACTGCACTGACTTTCATTCTCCTCCTTGTTCATTCCATCTCAGTCTTGATTTGTCAATCCATTCATCCATCTCACTCGTGTCAATGAAAACACATGATCCACCTCCCTCTCGTTCACCGTTCACTCTCTCCATCTCCCTCTCACTGCCTCTATTTTCATTCCTCACCATTGTTTCTCTTTCTACACTCTCTTCCTCTCTCTCTCAGCTCCACACTAGAGACCGCAATCCCATCAATGCAGCCAGTTCCCTCAGTCAAGCCACACCTCCCACCCTCCGCATTCTCTCTCTGTATCTTTTCCAATCCCTCCCTCTCCTTTTCTTCTTCCCTTCTTCCTCCACATTTCTTCATTTTCGTCCGCTTCTGTGCCATTCCCTCTGCTCTTCCCCCTTCTGCTCTTCCTCTCTCCTTCGCTTGGATTTGTACGCACACCAGTCTTTTTTTTATTGGTTGTCATGCCCTTTTAATGCATCACTAGTTCTCCTCTGGCACACTGTCCGAGCATTGTGACTCTTCCCTTTCCTTTTCTCTCTCTCTTTCTCCCTCTACCCTGGGACTAATTAAAGGCAGAAGCTGCCATGCACAACATCGACTCTGGCTAAGGAAGCCAGAGGAACGGCTTATACTGCACTTGCTAAAACAGAATCTTAGTTTTATTATTCATCTAAGTGACTTTTCTTACTTTTGTTTTTTGGGCGGGGGAGAGGCTCATGAATATAAAACACATTTCTCCCACAATCAGTGAAGGGGTTTACAGGTCTGTGCAGTCTATCATTTATTCTGGCTGTTTGTCATTCCAGAGACCTGTGAAACTGCGTTTTGTGACAAACGCTCACAGACAACTCTGTCGCTTTGATGCTGGAAATAACCAAGAGGCAGCCGTCGAATGAGGGGAACAACGGTCAAGTAAGGGTAAAAAAAACATGTTTTGTGTGTTTATCACAAACATAAAACTCTTTAAAAACACTGATAAATCCTAGACCTTGTCCTTCAAGCCCTCGCCTGAAACATGCTGCAGTGAATAGAGATAGAGTTTGCAGGAGAGCTATACAGGAGAAACATAAAACCCTTCTGGGGAGGACAGCAGATAATACCATGGAAAACAGCTCTAAAGATTTTACCTGAAGTGGATTGTGTGTTGCATTCATAATACCTTAATAAGTCCTACATAATGCATCATAACTAAGGCTGGGTGTTTGTTTCTGGAAAATACTGACCGAAGTCTCAGAGCAGATACGGCAAATTTGTTGAAAATCATGGAAAAAATTGTTTTTTTTTAAACGTTTATTTTAATACATCTATTGCACAGCAGTGGGAAACAATTGAAAAAGCATATGCAAATTTAGCAACAGTAACACGTGTTTGAAGTTTCAAAAAATCAATGAGAAGTAACCGGCTGCTAGTAGCAAATACCCTAAGAGTAAAATACACTGATAGGCTGGTGCATTTAATTACTTAATTTGGTCCATCATGGAAAGAAAGAGCATGCTTTTTTGGCTTTAACTTAACAGAACATTGTAAGAAACAGAGCATGCTCAAATTGCATTACCAAAATAAAGCACTGTTATCATGTGCCCATTTTTATATCTTCAGTTTGTTTTGGTACAATGTTGTACATTGTACCGTAACTCCGATAGGAGCAGAGGGCATCAGGATTGTTGACAGGGGCCTTCAAACCAATAGTGGCGCCAGGATTTCAATTTCGGATGGGCCAAAGTCATTTTGGCAGGGCCTGTTAATTGCAGAATTTAGGCCAACTGTTTGCACACCCCATGTCCTACATTTCATCAATTTAAAGTAGGTGATATGGCTCTGTAATGCCAAATGTGCACCATTTGCTGTTATGGTGCTGCTTATGTCATAAACAGATGATCAGCATTGTCAACTATTGACACCTGTGTTCTACGTAGCAGGAAGCTGATGTGTTGCTATAGCAATATAGAACGCTGGGTGAAAAAGACCTGTTTCTGAGCAATGTCACAGCTGAGGTGCACCCAACCCTGGGGCAGCATTTTCAATATTTAGCAAAAGACAAAATCAATATCAACTTGTGATTGCAGAAGATGAAATGGATAAGGACACTTGTTTTATAAGTAACAAGTAACTAAGTAACATCAACACCAAGCTAGGTAAGCGGTTTGATGTAAATATATGCAAGATTTATTCAATTGAAATAACTTTATTTTGTTGTTACCATCTCATCACATGAATGAATGAATGAATGAATCATTGCATTTATACAGCACTTTTCCAAACGCTCAAAGTGCTTTACAGTGATGAGTGGGAACTCCCCTCACCCACAACCAATGTGTAGCACCCACCTGGGTGATGCACGGCAGCCATTTTGCGCCATAACCCTCACCACACATTAGCGAAGGTGGAGAAGGAGAGAACATTTTTAGCCAATTAAATCAGGGGATGATTAGGTGGCAAGTCGGAGAGAGCCAGATTGGGAATTTAGCCAGGACACCGGGGAACCCCCTACTCTTTGCGACAAGTGTCATGGGATCTTTAATGACCACAGTGAGTCAGGACCTCGGTTTAATGTCTCATCCGAAAGACGGCATCTCCTACAGCACAGTGTCCTCGTCACTGCACTGGGGTATTTGGGTTTATTTGACCAGAGGGAAAATTGCCCCCTGCTGGCCCCCCAACACCACTTCCAGCAGCAACTCAGTATTCCCTGGTGGTCTCCCATCCAAGTACTAACCAAGCCCCCACTTGCTTAGCTTCAGCCATTCAGCAGGAGCAGAGTGCATGGTGATATGGCTCCATGGATATGCCATCAATGTCAAAACAAAAATAACCATGATGAGATGACTTTTTAAGACGTTTTGGCATTAATTGGTTTTCATACACAGGCACTCAAATAAACAAAAGCAGCTTTATAATTTTTGTACAACCATAGATATAGCTGCAGTTTTTTAAGCAAATAGAGTAGGTGGCTAGCTACATAACAGAATTGGGAACTAATATATACTCAGAAAAAGGCACAAAAATCACAGAATCTGTGACATCCGCACCTTCCGTGACAAACACACAGGCTTAATCATAAGCACTTATTACATGCTTATCATTGCATGCTTCACAAACATGTCAGTTTTTTTATGAGGGCATCATGGAAAAAATTTTTTGGTCATTTTATTTTTCAGTTTTCTTTTGTTTGAATTGAGCGATTTCACCGATCGATTTTTTTTTACTGCTTCAAATAAAGTGTTACTACAGGGCAATGCACAATTGGTGGTTAATCCAGGGATTTCAGTCAGCTTGGACGACAGAAAACTCACCGCGCACCAGCGAACCTTACTGGTCGATTAGGTGTCCGCGAGCCCGTCTGCAATTTGCACGTGAAGCGTCTTCCCCTGATTCATGTCTACTTGAGCCTACCGTGCGAAAGGCGATGTGATTTGGTGGAGAGCACGTCCGCACTCTTTCTAACTGAACGCAGGTGAACACAAATGGGAATTGCAAATTGAGAGGAAAATGGGGAACGGCTTTTAAAAATTATTGCTATGTTGGCCTGGTACACTCTGACGTTTTCATATTTTAAAAATTTAGATGTATTGATTTGCAGGCCAACAGTTTCTTTCGGCTTTCTTACACTTCACTGAACACACCTGGTTTCTCGGGTCTAAATTGGTAGGCGATTTTTTGAAGTAAAAATGTAAAACCAGCGACTCTTCTGTGACCCTCCAGAACCAGAGATTTGAACACTTGATATCAGTACTGAGTGAAACGCTGGATTGGTATATTAACACGATAGCTGAAACTCATACATACTCGTGCTGGAAAAACATCTTGCTGACAGAGCAAGCCTTCGCTCTTCCTTTGTACTGCCATGGCTGTGAGCTCTGTTTACAGACTGGTCCCCGCAATGCAGAATCCGCAAAACACCCACCGCAGATCCCAAAGAGCCCCAAAAAATTTTAATCCTCCTTGACCCAAGTTCTCATCGTCTCTCAGCAAACATTACAAAGAAAAATAAAGTTTTAAAAATTCAAAACCTCGGGTCGATATTCATGGCTGTGAGCGTGTGCGAAAAAAAAACAAAAACATAACTACTTGATAGCTCGTTTAGATTATCCAAACAAAAACACCACCGGCTACGATAGCGAGAACTGCAAGTTCTCGGCGATATCGATCAACAGGAAGGGGGGAGTCGGGCGGTGCAGCTGAGTCTTTTATACCCCGACTTAAAAGAAACGCACTGTCCGATGCCCCCGGGTTTGCCCCAACACATTGCTCCTTAACCGAATTAATCTAACTTGGCAAAAACAAACACGTTAATGAACAGATCCCATTTACCATTTATCAACAAATAAATACGGGGACTGCGGTCAAGCTGAGGTCGGACGGTCAAGCGGTTGTGGGTGGTGTTTCAGCGTGGTTGGCATGCATCAACATCAGCTGTAACGAGGGACCGTGAGCAGGGGCAAAATGGGAGAGGTGACCTCTACAGCAGTAATTATGCCATTTTTTAAATAAATGTCTTTTGTCCTAAATATTTTATTAATTGAATTTAGCCTGGTTCTCTTTTGTGACTGCAGGTGCATTGCACTTCAACTGCAATCTTTCATGAAATGCACTTTATTGTGGATATAGATGATAAAATATAGATTGTGTGTTAATGATTATAAAAGTGTATTATAGGGATTGATGATTAGGGATACTGTACCTGTGACACATAGACACTGTGACACACACACAAGCACACCCACACACACGCACATGCACAAACACAAACACATGCAAACACAAGCACACACAAACAAGCAGAGGGGGGTAAGGGAGGGTGTGGGGAGGGGGGTTCGTGGGGTCTGAGGTGGCGGTCTGGGGGATGTGGGGAGGAGGTTAGGGGATGTGGAGAGGGGGGTAAGGGGGAGTGTGGGGAGGGAGTTAAAGGGGTGTGGGGAGGGGTGTTGAGGGTGTCTGGGGCACCTCCATCATTTGCGCAGATAGGGCAATGAAAGTACAACATGATGGACTGAACATCAAGAGTGAGTCACAAACCACAGAAGTGCCTGGAGCTATCATGCTAATTCGGGGAATGCTGGTTTGAGCCAAGCACAGCATGTTGCTCTGAAGCCTTGATTTTGCTCATTTTGCTCATGAGTGAGTGATTGGCAGAACAGGGTCCTCCTGTTCAGGGTATCTCACAGGAAGTGGATTCCAGCAGCTCAATAATCCACACGTTTAATACTGGAAGCATCATTTTAACACCGCTTGGAAATGGAAGTGGAACACACCCCGTTGAATAAAATGTATTAATAAGCTAGAGAAATAATTGGTATATTTACCAAAATATACTTTCAAATATTGCATTTCTGCATATTACTTTTTATTTCAAAGAACATTGATGAGAAATATGTTTTCATACATTTTCATTATATTTGCAGATTACAGTATACTGCAGTACATTCTGTGTCTTTCTGGTAAGTAATCTCAAGCTATTCTGAGTGCAGTTTTCATAATGTGACACTTATGAAAAATAGTCCCTCAAGCTATTACGACCTTGAGTAAACACATGGCAACTCTTTTTGTGTCTGTGTTTCATTAATTGTTTTCTAAACAAGGAGCCAGATCAAATACATTGCTGTGGATGACAACAACATCTGACCGCCACTGTCTGGATGGGCGGGGTCTCGTGAGGCACTCCCACTGGTTGTAAATGGAAAATGGACTGCATTTATATAGCGCTTTTATCCAAAGCGCTTTACAATTGATGCCTCTCATTCGCCAGAGCAGTTAGGGATTAGGGGTTAGGTGTCTTGCTCAAGGACACCCCGACACGCCCAGGGCGGGGTTTGAACCGGCAACCCTCCAACTGCCAGCCAATCGGTCTTACCTCCTGAGCTATGTCGCCCCTAAGCTATGTCGGTTGTGACGTAAGACCACACCCCCGCCCCCCTCATTATTACTAATAATTTCAGAAGCACTTACCTCCCCTTAACACGCCTGTCACGGTTGCCAGACGAATGAGGCAGCATTCTGAGGGGGCGTCCCAACACTTTTCACTCCTCACCTCCTTTCCTCCACTACCACCCTTCTCCTACCTGGAAGTATGTGGAGGAAAGGAGGGGAGAAGGGGAGTGGACGAAAGGAGCATCCATTTTTGGAGTCCCAGAACCTCTCCCTCACCTCCCCGCCTCCCCCCCCAGGAAATAATACTGGAGATGTGTCCGGTGGAGGGGAATTTCATCCATGGAGGTGTGTTGCATACAATCTGGCAACCACCGCTCAGACTAATGGTCTATTAGGTTGGAGAGAGCCGTATTTATAGTGCTGGCTCTCCCGCTGCGGTCCTGAGCTCAATAACCAGGTAAAAATACACTGCACTGAAAGCGATACCCTGATTTAAGGGGTGTGTTACCAAATAAATCAACTCTGGCAGATATTAAGATGGGATCCACGCTGACAAGCAAGCTGGGAGATATTAAATTACCCACACTGCACTGCATCAATAGAGCCGGTTTGTTTCTCCTTAATGTAGAGCGACCGCAGAGCCCTTATGGCCGTCTATAATAATAAACACTAATATTAAAGCGAAACATCATCTCTGAGCGGTATGAGGAGGGAACAGGGGGGTTTGAAGGAGAGCAGAAGCCGCAAGCTGGCTCTGGTTTTTGGGGGGTTCTGTTCGGTTTAAGCGCGTCGTAGCCCCGGTTCCCAAGCGCCAGGGCGAAAAGGAAGTGAGGGGGGTGTGACCCGGTCCCTCACGGGTGTCTGCGGCCCTGACTGTAGCCGTGGGAGACGGACAAACTTACTATACGGACTACTACTACTAGTTTAGTTGCCACCAATTTGATTGACGTAAACATTGACTAATTATGTTGCTCACCACTCGACATGCTGAGCTGACCAGAGGAGGATGGGTTTCCCCTTTGAGCCTGGCTCCTTCCCATCTGCCACAGGGAGTTTTTCCTTGCCACTCTTGCTTCAGGCTTGCTCCTGAGGGGGTTTAGGCCAGGGTTGTCTGTAAAGCGTATTGTGACAACTGCTGTAAAATACGCTATACAAATAAAATTTGATTGATTGATTGATACTAAATGACTCGGCCTGAACGTTTGGAACCCACTGCATGAATTTGGAGCATTCCATCACAGACTATTGCTGTGGAAAATATTACTGTGGTGAATACTGTAACCGGTTTGTACTGGAAGGTTGTATTCCGCTTTTAAAAAAACGTTATGAAGACAAACTTCAAATAAAGTTTTACATTTTAAATCTACCATTTGTACGTTTGACAGTAAGTATTGGGGGGTCTCTCTCTCTCTCTCTCTCTCGCTCTGTTCCTGGTAATCAGACGGACGCTCAGCGGTCCTGAGTGGCCCGACCCCATCATGTCCAACCAGCCGAGAGAACCAAGCTGCTGCGGACGACTCAGGCTCCCTGAGGAGGGAGAGAGGGGGAACGAAGGAGAGACAGATGGAAAGAAAGATATAGACGAAGGGGGGGGGGGGGTGGTGGGAGGATGTCAGGTAGGGGGAAGTGGGGAATGACTTCCTCAGTATAGTCCATTTTCGTTCCCCTCCAGTGGGCCTGTCCATCGACTGGAAGAGAGGAGGAGTGAAAGGAGAGGTGCATATGAACAAGTGAATGGAGGAGAGAAGCATGTGGAGGAGTGAATGGAAGAGATGTGCATGTGAAGGAGTGAATGGAGGAGAGGAGCATGTGAAGGAGTGAATAGAGGAGAGGAGCATGTGGAGGAGTGAATGGAGAAGAGGTATGCATGCGTGTTTGTGCAGATTTAGGCTGATTTGTTTTTCATATTTCCCTCAGTCATAGAGGCATCATCGTCAACCTCCACCCTGAAGGGAAAAGGGAGACAGAGTGAAATATAAAAAAGGAACTGGGTCCCCTTTCTTTGAAGGGGCAGGTGACTGTTCTCAGCCTCAAGGGGTCTGATTTTAACAACCACTCATTGATAAGAAACCAAGGTAAAGCACATCAACGCAAATCTAACAACCATTAGAGGCAATGCACGCTGATAAATACAGGATAGGGCATTCCAAACTGGGGAAAAAAGGGAAAGCATTTTTTTTTAAATCACCTCTGGATATCCTTTCCTAAGCAGGAGCTGGTCTCTTCCTCTCTCCAAAACGCATCACCGCATTACCGCTAAGCGGGAACATTTTCTCCAAGAGGAATCCTTCGCAGGGTCCGCGGCCTCACCGTGTTCGAGTCACTCCAGCGCTCGCCCTCCGACGGAACTTTAATCCAATTAGCCCGGGCGGATCGGCGTGGAGCAGCCGATAAAACGCCCTGCTTATCTGAGCTCGCCGAGCTCAGGGAAGGACTTGGGCCGAAAGCACTGCTGCTCAGCAGAGCGCAGGCCTGACCCCTCTAAGCAAAGCTTTGCCCGGGGGGGGGGGCAACTACCATAAAAATGCCCTGACCTTAAATTTCCAGCGACACGTCTCTGCGAATGATATCGCACTTTCTCGAACGCTCCTGCAATTTATAACTCGGGCGTCTGGCCAAAGCTTTCGGCCAAAGCGACACAAGCGCAGTTCGAATGGCTGGAAAACCACCATGAGAGCTGGAGACAGGAAAAGCTACAATCAAATCAGCGCTGTCGTGGTTATGCAGCCACGGTTTACATTAGCATGCTAGTGTGCTCTGAAATGCTAGTAGAACAGTTTACATTAGCATGCTAGTGTGCTCTGAAATGCTGGCGGAACTGTTTACATTATGAAATGCTAGTAGAACAGTTTATATTAGTGTGCTCTGAAATGCTAGTAGAACAGTTTACATTAGTGTGCTCTGAAATGGTAGTAGAACAGTTTACATTAGTGTGCTCTGAAATGCTAGTAGAACAGTGTACATTAGTGTGCTCTGAAATGCTAGTAGAACAGTTTACATTAGTGTGCTCTGAAATGCTAGTAGAACAGTTTACATTAGTGTGCTCTGAAATGCTAGTAGAACAGTGTACATTAGTGTGCTCTGAAATGCTAGTAGAACAGTTTACATTAGTGTGCTCTGAAATGCTAGTAGAACACCTTACATTACTGTGCTCTGAAATGCTGGCAGAACAGTTTATGTTAATGATTTATGTAACTGATTACATGAACAGTTTACATTGTTCTGTTTAATGATTGACAAAATTCACACCATTGTTTTAAAACAATTATCCAAATTGAAGGGGAAATTACCATAGCTGTGAGACGTATTTGTAGATCAACGTTAAGGACAATGCATTATAATATGGATTCAATCCAGGCTTGTATGTGTAATTGCAACTGTAGGTGGGGTAAAAACAAAACAAAGCAAAACAAAACCGAAATGATTTTCTTCAAACTCCGGAGCGAGAAAGCATGAAAGAGAAAACCAATCTTATTTAGCAAAAAATGTTTAATCTCTTCTTGATGCATGTGTTTATTTACAAGTAGTAAATCTGCAAAATAGGAAACAGCAGACTATTTACACAATGAGCATTTAACAGCCAACTTGTCACAGTTGCTTCAAGTCTGAAACTCTTAAAAATGTATCAGAATTCATATAGTATTAAAACTCTTTATTTTTTCCTCTTAAATCCATTTATTTACGCATTAATTTGAACTTATGCATTTTTTTTTAAAACGGTACTTTAAAATGACTGCTTCTTCTGTTGGTTTTTTATTTGCCACGATTTAATTAAGGGGGAAAAAAAACGCAAAGATCCAAACTCTAGGAGACAGGGCTTGGAGGAAGCGATGGCACAGCGGAGCACGGACGGGACGAGGCAGAGGTGCACGCTGGGTAAAGGAAGGAGTACCAGGCATTGAGCGACTGGGTCCCAGCCAGCCGGTCGATGAGAGGGGTGCACCTCGTTTTTAAAAGAGGGGGCAGGAGCCGACAAGGCACTCTGTGCAGGGCGAAAGCTCCGCCTTCCTCGGACGCCGTCGGCGTCTCTCTCCCTCGTCCACCGACGCGTCCCGTCTTCCAGAGCGGGCAAAAAAAAAAAAACGAAGAAAGCGGCCTCATCAATGTTGCAGAACGGACAGGGGTCGCGCCGCCGCCATCTTAGGGAGTTTACACTGTACAGTCCTTTCCTCTTTATACAAAGTGGCAAACAAACGGAGGAAAAAAAAACTTCAGGAGGTGTCAGCAGACATGCAAATAGTCCACAGGCCACTCCCCACAAACCCTCCCCTGCCCCGCCCCACCCCACCCTTAAACAACATCAAAAAAGAAAAAAAAAAAACATCCTGAGATTTCATGAGTAAATCTTCAAAGACGAACCTGTGTGCAGAAGGGCCTCATTCATCAAGATTTTAAATGCAGGGGTTTGGGTGGGGGGGGGGGTGGAGTCAAAATTTAAAAAAGGAAGAAAAGCAATTACACGCAGCACGAACACGTCTCTCCATTATGACGGCGCCGGTAGTCATGCGCGCTACGCAGGGGCAGGCGAAGGCAGTTAAACTGACTGAAATACGGCCCGGCCTGCGCGTCGCCGTAAAAAGCGAAGCGTTCAATTATCCGACACGCGACCGCGATGCAGCCGGCTGCGTTCGCCCAATCAGCGGACGGGACGCAGGCCAAGGTCAAAGCGACGACGCTAACTACCAGGGCTGGTCTGATTTTTAAACCGCAGAACACTCCTCCCTCCCACCAGGGGGGGGTGTTATCGACGACCAAACGCCCGCCACGCGACCCATCTTTTTAACGGGGAGGCCTTTGCTGACCCTGTTTGCGGACTGAGCGTACGTCCGTGTTTTTTTAAGCGCGGGTTGGTCCTGCACTTCATGCTTAGCTTTTTAAAGAAAGTAAGAAGGGGGTGAGGGAGAGAGTTTGAAATGTCCCTCCTTGCTGAAGGCTGAAGCAGCCAACGGAGGGAGAAAGAGGGAGGGAGGGAGGGAGGGAGAGAGAGAAACACACAGATGCAGAGCTGGAGACAGAGAGGCTTGGAGAGAGAGAGAGCGAACGAGAGCAGAGAGAGAAAAACAGAGGCATGGAGAGAGACAGACAAGAAGAGAAAGTGGGGAAAGAGAGAGAGAGAGAGAGATAGAAAAGAAAAGACCCTCAGGCTCTCCACGGTACAGTCTCGGCGGGGTGGAACTTTCATGCAAAGCCAAAATACTAAGTGCTGTCTAAAGAAAGAGGAATCATTTTTAATTACCAAGTAGTGGAGACCTGCTCCCAGTTGTGTAGGAGAAACTAAAACATGAAAGAGAATTCAGGAATGAGCCCAAAGAACTACAGGATTCTCTGTTAGGGCTCAGACACCTTGATGGGAACTGCAGGCTGAAGATGCGTCTTTAATACCTATGTGCTCTCTCCCCCTCATTCTGTCTGGACTGTTATTTAAATTAAAGTTTAATATTCCAAGGAAAAAGGTTTTATAATTGTATTTTTCTAATTCAGTCTCTGTGCACTTCTCTGGTAAATGGAGGAGGCTTTGTTCCAGTATTTTAAGGACGTTCCTGTTTTTAAGGAGCATATGACATGGGCAAAGCAAATCTGTTTTATAAGTACCACACGGCAGGAAAATAATAACCCCCCCCTCCCCCACCCATTCCCCCCATCTCCCCTGCCAAAAAAACCAAACAAATAAAAAAGAGACAGAATTACAGAATTAAGCAGCAATTCACAGTCTTGTCGCACAAGACGAAAATGTTCGTGTCTTCAAATTCGTAACTTCCGCTTCATCTTCGTTTCTGCCCCGACGCCCAGGGCAGGGCAGGGCGGAGAGTAGAGACAATACTGAGCGCTCCACCGGCCGAACGCACCGGCGTTGAGCTAACAACCGCCGCACGCCAGCCCCCCCACAGCTCAAAAAGCCACAATCAGAGGCTTCACCTCCGGAGGGAAAAAAAAATAAACAGAAACAAAAAAATAAATAAATACATCCGATTCACCACAGCTTGCACGAGGTTAAGAAGAAAAATGAACACAATGTACAGTCTTCACCACAGATTCAAACCTCCGAAAATGGTAAACAAAAAAAAAGAAGTACTTTTTTTCCTCTTTTTAAGAAAAATAAAATAAAAGCTCATTGAAGCCACTGGTGCAGTGTTGTGATCTCTGGGGCTTAGGGCTAAAAGAGCTGATTATTTTCAAATTCAGCCCTTGTCAGATAGCTACCCCCCCCCTCCCCCTCCCCCTCCCCGTTGTACCGCAGCATGGCATGAAGGTGGGCTGGCTCCCCATTGGGGGGGGGGAGGGGCATCTTTGGAGGTCCACTAAGCTCCGCCCTCCTCCCCACCACCCAGACGACAGCCAGCTCCCGCCTCCCAGATCCACAGCCAGTTCCGCCGCCCAAGTTTTCCTTCAAGTAACAGGGTATACTTCACATGAGCGTTACTGCCGTGATGGCGGGAGGCTCTGTGGCCGTACCGGTGAGGCCGGGGGTCGGGGGTCGGGGCAGCGGATTCAGAACTCATAGGGGTAACACCACCCAAACCATGTATCCTAGCCAGAACTCATAGGGGAAACACCACCCTGACCATGTTTCCTAGCCAGAACTCATAGGGGAAACACCACCCTAACCATGTATCCTAGCCTGAACTCGTAGGGGAAACACCACCCTAACCATGTTTCCTAGCCTGAACTCATAGGGGAAACACCACCCTAACCATGTTTCCTAGCCAGACCTCGTAGGGGAAACACCACCCTAACCATGTTTCCTAGCCTGAACTCGTAGGGGAAACACCACCCTAACCATGTTTCCTAGCCTGAACTCATAGGGGAAACACCACCCTAACCATGTATCCTAGCCAGAACTCATAGGGGAAGCACCACCCTGACCATGTTTCCTAGCCAGAACTCATAGGGGAAACACCACCCTGACCATGTATCCTAGCCAGAACTCATAGGGGAAACACCACCCTAACCATGTATCCTAGCCAGAACTCATAGGGGAAACACCACCCTGACCATGTATCCTAGCCAGAACTCATAGGGGAAACACCACCCTGACCATGTATCCTAGCCAGAACTCATAGGAAACACCACCTGACCATGTATCCTAGCCAGAACTCATAGGGAAACACCACCCTGACCATGTATCCTAGCCAGAACTCATAGGGGAAACACCACCCTGACCATGTATCCTAGCCAGAACTCATAGGGGAAACACCACCCTGACCATGTATCCTAGCCAGAACTCATAGGGGAAACACCACCCTGACCATGTATCCTAGCCAGAACTCATAGGGGAAACACCACCCTGGACCCTGGTTTTAGCACAGAGGCCAGCTAGAGCTAAATTACATGCCTTCAAACCTCCATTCCTGCTGAATGTTGGGAATTAAAAATTTTTTTTTAAACACAGTACGTACCATCCCAACCTAGACGTGGGGGTGTGCTTCCTCCCTCCCCTGAGGCGGGGCTTATATACTGCTGTTTATCTTTCCACTCCTCTCCCCCCCAACTTAGTTTTTCCCCCCCCGACTGGATTAATCTTTTCAGTCGCTAGGCAACGTTTCCCAACATTTAAATCATAGCACATCTCATCTAAAAAAAATGTAACTGCACTAAAACAACATTCAAATAAAAACATGGCACAGGACAGCTTCAGACTTCTTTGCCTTTCTTAAAATCTTTTTTTTTTTGACGGAAATATAGATTTTTTTCCCCACTGTGTCAATTTTCTTTCTGTCTGCTAAATCAAAAAAAAAAAACAGAATTACCATAATTTTCATTCAATTTTTAAAAAATGCAGTTGTATTTATACATCTATATATTCATCTCTGTTTTTTGTTTCAGTTCTGGTAAATTGTGCAAATTCAGCAGTGGTGGGGTGTCAGGAAGGTGTGTGGAGAAGAAGAGGAGGTAAAGTACCAATGTTCCTGCCCGGGTGTGGTCAGGTGACCGGGGGCAGTCAGGTGACAGGGGGCCATGTCTCCAGGGCAACGTAGTTCTCAGAGACTCTGAGGGCGTCCTGTCAGAGGCCTGTTTCGCCGTTCCTGGCTCCATTCATGGAGTTCCGTTCGGTGTGCGCAACGCGACAGATCCAGGCAGAGGAACGACAATGGCAACAGCGATAAGGGAAAAAAACGCTCTCTTCAGGTGTGTGTGTGTGTGTGTGTGTGCGCACGTGTGAGTGTGTATATGTCTGTATGTGTGTCTGCCTGTGTGTGTCTGCCTGTGTGTGTGTGTGCATCCGTGTGTGTGTGTGGTAAAAAAACCGAGGCACTCTGGGGCAGGTCCCACAGCATCCCAGCATGCTTTGCATTGCAGTGGCCCGTCCGCGTGGAGTCCAGAAGAGCGTCCAGCCCCGCCCCTCAGCTCGTCAGCGCCATGGTGTCGATCACCTGCTCCAGCTTGCTGCGCAGTCTCTGCCGGCGCGTCTGCTCCTCCTTCTGCAGCGCAGACAGGATCTGCAGGGTGGGGGGAGGGGGGGAGAGATCGCATCAGCGTTGGGTAGCAGCCAGCACAGCGACATCACAAAGTTTCACCCAAAAATCCCTTACGCTCTACCAAATAATTTAGTGGTTCGCCAATAATGTGGCCAAAAATACCTGGCCATTACAACATTCCGATCATCTATATCTGTCCGAATGACATCACCAGGGCAGCCACACCCACACCCTACGCAGTAGCTTTGTCAGAAATTCAGAGTGATATCAAGACGACCACAACTTAGAAATATATATATATTTGACCTTCCAATAGTGGAGGGGTTAATAAAACATAAAAGCAAGAAATTAAGAGGGAAGGTGGTTCCCTGCAATGTATTGTGCACCTGAAGGTTGCAGGTTTGAATCTCAGGGCTGAGGAAAAGCAAGTAACACCATGAAGCATGGCACCATATAAACATCACCACAGTAAAAATCTATCACCAGCATAAACTGTGACCAGAGCACACTCAGATGCCCCATTTCACAGTGAGCCACAGTAAGCCATACCCAAAACAATATAAAACCTAACAATGGAAGCCTTATCCGTTAGAACTTTAATTATGCAGTTGCGTCTGATTATTTTTCTAATTGTGTCTGTGGTTTGAAAAACAATATTTAATGTTGATTTAGAACTTCTGTCATTACTTAATGAACAAGTACACCACTTAATTCCATTATAACAAAATAACATGTAATCAACTCTGAAAAGCCTTAGTAAGAAAGATGCTGTGCAAATAGTTCTTACTGACTACTACTACCAACTGTTATTAAATGAAAATGAATTTGGAAAGAAATACGGAAGGGTGAAATGGAGGTCACGCAAACAGCGCTGTGCAGCGTTGGGGCTGCGTGCGGGGCTGCGTGCGGAGCGGCGGGAAGCCGCACCTCGTCCTTGTACTTGGTGATGTAGGAGTAGATCTCGTGCAGCGCGCTCATGCTGTTGAACTGGCTCAGGTGCAGCCGCGACTGCTCCGCCAGGTACGCGCTCATGTCCTGGTCGCTGATGGCCGGCATGCGCGAGATGTCCGAGTAGTACCTGCGGGGGGCGGTACCGAGGCGAAAGGGGAAGGGGAGAGGGAGAGGGAGAGGGGTCAAAAACACCTTTCCGGTTTATCCGAGCCTTTGTTTAGAACGGTGAACTGGTCCGTTCGGTGCACAGTGGTGATCTTGGGATTTTGAGTGCACAGGGAATGCAAGGGATTGTGCAGCCAATCAGATGCAAGGGATCGTGCAGCCAATCAGATGCAAGGGCCTGATGTGGTGGGCAAGGTACTGGAGCCAGTTTAAGCTCATTGGGTCTTTAGAAATTGTTTGTAGTGATAGCAGGCGCTGTGAGGTCTTGGGTGTGCACTACACCCACGTCCTCAAAGGGCTTTAGGGTGAGGATCTCCGCTCCCTCTCTCACCAGCACATTTCCCTGAGTGCTGCATGGCACCCATTCCACACCAAAACACTGGAGACTTAGCAGGGGAAATGGCTTGTGTGTGTGTGTGTGTGTGTGTGTGTATGGAGGAGAAGATGTTTCTTGTACCCATAATGTTTCCTGTCGGTGCAGTTGAGATGCAAATGTCTAACCTGCATTTTGTTTGCTTTATCCCTACTGGTATGCTTTCTGCTACTCAAGTGAAGGGCATCAGACAGCAACTGAAATATATTTGGGCCCTTATGATGTATTTTATATATGTGGACCTAAATAAAGAATCAAAATGTGTGTGTGTGTGTGTGTGATGTGGTGTGTGTGTGATGTGTGTATGCATGTGTGCAGTGTGTTGTGTGTGGTGTGTGTGTGTGTGTGTGTGTGAGTGTGAGTGAGTGTGTGTGAGTGTGTATGCGTGTATGCATGTGTGCGCACGTGCGTGTGTGTGAGATATAGGGCTGCAACAATGAATCAAACAAATAGATTTAATTGACCACAAAAAAATTAATCGATTACAATTTTGACATGGCGATCGAACACTAAATCAGCTGAAGTGACTAATGGTTCTAATCACAATTCACGTCCCCAAAGCCCACGTCAATGAACAAGCGCTGCTGCTCGCGTCGGGGAAAATAACTGCAATAGCTGGGCTAGAGCAGACAAATGGGTTCTCTTGTGTGAACATAATTATTTGGGGGTGGGTGGGCATTTAATACAATTTCCCTCGTAACAAAAGCCAATTTAAGAAATAGTTTTTGAGGCTGGATTGCTTGTTAGCGTATTGTTCCGATCCTTCACTCGGTCAATAAACAGTTCCCCGTTGCTACAGAAGACTGAAGTATTTTTATAGATTCGTCAAGAAAAAAGAAAAACAGGTGGAGTAGTCAATAACAAAATAATTGATAGCTGCGGGCCTACATTTAAGCTATGGGTGGGAGATTAGCCTGGAAGATTAAGGGAAAAGTACTGGAGGCTCAGACGTGCTAACGTGGCGGAGAACAGACGTCCGACCAGGGACTGCGTCCGTTGATGATGGGAGAGCGACGGTTTGTCAACCACATGAAGGTAACATGAACCAATGAAAGAGCCAGTCTGTGTCGAATCATTCATGTCCAATTGCGGTGAGTATGCAAAATAATGGGCGGTGCCACATCTGAAGACAAGCCCAGAATAGGCCCCTCCCTCTTGTAAAACAAAATTTAAAGTACCAGAATTCTGTGTCCCGGAAACAGAACATAGAAAATGTAGAAAAAAAAACCTTTTGTTTCTCGTAGAAGTCTAGAAGTGCTCCCCTACCTCTCCACCCAGTTCTTGTAGTTGGGGATGTCCTTGGCGTAGAGGAGCTTGTTGGAGGGCGAGTCTTTGCCCAGCTTGTGCTCGGAGGTGGAGCAGGAGTCCATGAAGGTCTGAGCCACCACCGACAGGCAGGCGTCCGTGATGCTGTTCTTGTGGATGTCAAAGACGAACTGCGGGTTCTTGATCACGTTCACCCAGAACCGCAAGGGAAGGCTAGAGGGAGGGAGGGGAGAGGTCATAAGAAAGAAACAGTATAAAAGGGGCACACAGGATGACCACAGAAAATGAGGAAAGAGGTCTGGGGAAGAGCATCATCAGATCCTTTTCCACCACTTGCTTGAGACCCCACCCCCATGACATCAGAGGAAAAATGCAGTCACATGACCACTGCATTACGCTGGTGAGAAGATAGGAGCAGCAGAGTGAAATACGATACAACAGACAATACACACACACCACACCTACACACACCAAACACACACAACACACACACACACACAACACACACACACACACAGCATCCGCACGCCCCACAGTCACTCACCAGTTGCTCTTCCAGGTGTGCCTCACGTCGGGGTCGGTGATCTGGTGCTTGTCGGCCTGCTCGTCCAGGAAGTCGAACATGTACTTGATGGCGAGGGGCAGGGCGCTGCCGCGGTGGGCCGTGCTGAAGATGGTCTCGAACAGGTCGTCCACAAACTTCTGCAGCGTGCCCTGGGGAAGGACAGAGAAGACGGGGGCCTGGTAAACAGACCGTACACCAACCCCCCTGGCTGGAGCTCCAGCCTCTCCCGACCTCTCCCAAGCCCTCACTGCCTCCCCCATCCCCCTGGCCATCCACTGCCCCTCCCACGCCTCCCCTGGCCTCTCCCACCTGGCCCATCCCACCAGCCACCGACCTCCACAGCTTCCCCCAGGCCCCTCACCAGCCTCCACCTGGCCTCCCACCGGCCCCTCCCACCTGGCCTCTCTCACGGCCACCGGTCCCATGCTACTATCCACCTGCCCCCACCCTCTCAGTCCCACATACCCGATCAGTCCTCAGTGCCCACAGACAGCAAAAATCACAACAGACCACGCCAGGACATTCACAGGCGATTCTGCTGCCACGGCAACCGGTGATGTAATAATTACTGCGGCTGCTAACTCCCCGCAGAGCATTTCTCAAACCTGAGCCCCAGAACCTGCCTGGCTCTGACTGAAGCAGCGGTTAAAAAATAACCACCAAAAAAAAACTCAAGGGCGAGCTTAACTGCTTGTGCCTACACGTGGCTCAGAGGTCAATGATGGCTGAGAGCTCGCAGAGGACAATCATGACATTAATGAGCGAGGCTGGTGTGGGCCATTACATTAGTGCACATGAATGTCAAAGCAACCCCCACACCTTTACCCAATCCACCTTCACAGCTGCGACAGCTCAGGCCTGTGTTAGAGCTGGGGCCTGTGTTAGAGCTCGAGGCCTGTGTTAGAGCTCAGGCCTGTGTTAGAGCCCGGGGCCTGTGTTAGAGCTCAGGCCTGTGTTAGAGCTCGGGGCCTGTGTTACAGCTCGGGGCCTGTGTTACAGCTCGGGGCCTGTGTTAGAGCTCAGGGCTTGTGTTAGAGCTCGGGGCCTGTGTTACAGCCCGGGGCCTGTGTTAGAGCTCAGGCCTGTGTTAGAGCTTGGGGCCTGTGTTAGAGCTCAGGCCTGTGTTAGAGCTCGGGGCCTGTGTTAGAGCTCAGGCCTGTGTTACAGCTCGGGGCCTGTGTTAGAGCTCAGGCCTGTGTTAGAGCTCGGGGCCTGTGTTAGAGCTCAGGCCTGTGTTACAGCTCAGGCCTGTGTTAGAGCTTGGGGCCTGTGTTACAGCTCAGGCCTGTGTACAGCTCGGCCTGTGTAGAGTCGGGCTGTTTTCAGCTGGCTGTGTTAGAGCTCAGGCCTGTGTTAAGATCGGCCTGTGTTAGGCTCAGCCTGTGTTACAGTTGGCCTGTAGGCTCAGGCCTGGTTGGCTCGGGGCCTGTGTACAGCTGGGCCTGTGTTGACTCAGGCCTGTGTTACAGCTCGGGCCTGTGTAGACTAGCTGTGTTACAGCTCAGGCCTGTGTTAATTCAGGCCTGTGTTAGAGCTGGGCCTGTAGCTCAGCCTGGTAAGACTCAGGCCTGTGTTAGAGCTCGGGCCTGTGTTAGACTCAGCCGGTTGGTCGGGGCCGTGTTAGAGCGGGCCGTGTTAGAGTAGCTGTGTTAGGTCGGGCCTGTGTTAGAGCTCGGGCTGTGTTGACTCAGGCCTGTGTTCAGCCAGGCCTGTGTGAGTCAGGCTGTTACAGCTCGGCCTGTGTTGAGCTCAGGCCTGTTTACAGCTCGGGGCCGTGTAGGCTCAGGCCTGTGTACACTCGGGGCCTGTGTTAGAGCTCTGGCCTGTGTTACAGCTTGGGGCCTGTGTTAGAGCTCAGGCCTGTGTTAGAGCTCGGGGCCTGTGTCTCCAGATAAGGGGCTTACCTTGGTGGCCAGCAGGCGGGTCAGGTAGATCTCGGACACCATCTTGCTGCCGCGGTCGCCCTCCTTCTGGTCGCCGTGCTCGTGGTTCTTCACCAGGTGCCACAGCTTGGTCCCGCTCTCCAGGTCGGGCGTGATCATGGGCGTGCGAGAGCGCAGGCTGTCCGGACTGCTGGCCGTGCGCAGCATGCTCTCTGCACAGAGAGAGAGAGAGAGAGAGAGAGAGAGAGAGAGAGAAGAGAGAGGAGAGAGAGAGAGAGAGGAGAGAGAGGAGAGAGATAGGGAGGGGGGAGAGGAGAGAGAGAGAGAGGGAGGGGAGAGAGAGAGAGAGAGAGGGAGGGAGGGAGAGGAGAGAGAGAGAGAGGAGGGAGAGAGGGAGAGAGAGGGAAGGGGGGAGAGAGAGAGAAAGAGAGAGGAGGGGGGGATTAATTATTGAACAGGATCATATGTGGTTGTGCTTCTCACCTTCCTTTTCCGGTTCTTTTCACCTTCTAAACAAGGAAACTGTGACTGTTCCCAAACTGCAGTTACAGGCTTTGTCAGACAGCGCCCAAATTATGGCTCAGGTCCCAGATAGAGCCCAAATTAGGCCTCAGGTCCCAGATAGTGCCCAAATGATGTGGGTGGGGGTCAGGCTGGCCCACTGCATCGCCTGTGGGGTGAGGCCAGACAGATGCAGCCAAGGAGGTGTAGCTAGGGAGGCGTGGAGGGTGGGAGGGGGGGTTGGCCTGGGAGGCACAGCTGAGCTTCACAAACTTCACAATCAGGAAAAAGGAAAGTGCTCATTTTAATGAGGAAGAAAAGAAGATATTCCTGCAGTTGGCATTAGCGGTAAAAAAAGGACCTACTGAACCTTTTCTGGCTGCCCAATCTCAGTCGCAGAAAAAATAAAAAATCTAACTGTAATTGGTGGAGAGGGAGACGGGGAGCGCTCTGGCGCTGAGCGAGGCACTGGAACAGACGCCGTAAGAAAGGGAGTCAATCTCCCTCCTCATCTTCCACACGCTCATTCTCTTCTCCTCCCCACCTTCTCTCCCCCTCTCACTCCTCTCTCTCCCCGTAACATGACACAAATTGCACTTAATGTGACACTCGACACAATGCGGGCCTCGAATCTGGATGCGGGGGGGGGGACTTACGCGGAAGGGGGGGGGGGTGACTGAGCGGAGCGATATCGCCGCTGTCAGTCCTCCTGGGTACGCCGAACGCCGGTCGTCCTTAATAACCGCGCCTGTGTCAAACTCGATTACGGGGAGGCTCACAGATTCCTATCGCCGCCGCTCTGTTTATCTGCACGACTGCAGCAGTCAGGGAGAGGGAGAGAGAGAGTGTGTGTGTCCACGTGCGTGTGTGTGCATGTGTGTGTGTCTGTGTCTGTGTATGTGTGTGTGTGAGAGCGCGCGTGCATGTGTCTGTGCATGTGTGTGCGAGTGTGTATGTGTGTGTCTGTGTGTGTGCGCGTAAGTGCGTGCGAGTGGTAAATGGACTGCATTTATACAGCGCTTTTATCCAAAGCGCTTTACAATTGATGCCTCTCACTCGCCAGAGCAGTTAGGGGTTAGGTGTCTTGCTCAAACACACTTTGACACTGCCCAGAGCGGGGTTTGAACCTGCAACCCTCCGACTGCCGGACAATCGCTCTTACCTCCTGAGCTATGTCGCCCCTGTGTGTGTGTGCAAGCGTGTATGTGTGTGTGAGAGTCCACCACTCTCCACTGAGCTCAGTCAGAGTCAGGTCCTGCTGCTCGCTTTCTGCTGGTCCTACAGGCCGCTCTTAAAGCAGCTCACATCCCGAGCTGCTGGGCTTGGGCCCCGCCCGGAGGCCGGAGCCCTCGGCCGATCTCAGGGCGCGCCGCTCGCGACGCCGCTTCTCCCGACGACGCGCCGCCGCACGGCTCCAGGCGGAGCGAGAAAAGGAAAGCGGAGAGAGAGAGAGAGAGAAAAGCCTTCGCTTTCAGGCGGTCGAGAGAGGAGGAATACCAGGAAAGCAGGAAGTCTGCCGGCGGGAAAGCGGCGGGTCGTTAGGCCCTCGGGCCTCTCCCTGTCAAACAGCGTGCCGTTAAATGGCCCTCGCTGGCAGGCAGGAAGGGAACGGCTTTAAAAAGGAGAGGCCCGGCGTCCGGCAGGTCTACCGCTGACCATAGAGAACAGGGCGCTCTGAAGGGAGAGATGCATTCTGGCACATTCAGCCCAACCCTCACATGGGCCTACATTGTTTTCTACCTCACCCATGAGTTGCGACATTTCGGAAGGCCGACCCGGTCTGAACCCGACTTTAGTAAGCGCATCGTTATGCCTGGGCTGGGTTAGCGGATGATGCCCAGTGGCAGGCTAGTATGCTATCGTAACGTTGAGGTTATCACAGCATTTGCCTTCTATGAACCCCACACTTTCGTCTGCAGCTCGATGGAAAACCATGTGGGGTAAAAAAAAAAAGCCAGACCTCGGATTTTCCTTTTCGATGCCCGCTACCACGGTTCATACTCCCCCCTGACAACAACTTTTCTTCAACCGGCTCTGAGGGATTTATTACATCACTCACATAGCTGAGCATAGACTAGCTTGCCTACAGCTGCTGTTGAGCACGTATGCAACCGAGCCCAATGCAAAATGACAGAACTGGGGCCCGGACTGACCCGCCCCCCTCAGGTTCCAGCCGGGTCTCAATGGGCTCGGGCGAAAACGAGAAGCTCTACTCACCGTATCGGCTGAGGGACTTGGTGAAGGTGGAGGAGTTGGAGATGTTGTAGGCGGAGTTCTGCTTCGGTACCAGGGCGATGACGGAGCCGTCCGTCACCTGTTGGGGAGGGGGGAGCAGAATGAGATGCGTGTCACAGGTGTCAATCAGTCAGACACCAGCCACCTTTTGTTTTTGTGGGGAAGATGGAGGGGCTGTTGAGATGTGACTACATACTGCCACACGGCGGGGCTGAAAACTCAATCTCTGAATAAGGATGGAGGAGCTCAAGAACTGTATGACACATTCACATTCCCTGCAGAGGAATCGATAAAATGGCACCACTTATCAAGAAATCTGGGGAGTATTGTACTCCGAAGAGAAACACAACACATGAACGTCACATTTTCAACAATTCGGGTACAAAGACGAGACAAGACATCAGTTTGTGAAGAATTTGCGGTTTCTGTCTAAATACTGCATGAACATTGATTGGACGCCATTGTCAGAGACAGGATCACTGAAGGCATCGGAGGTGATGACACTCGCAGATTATGGAGAAAAGAGAAACCGACTTTGTTCAAATGTGTTGACAGGCACGCAGTGACAAATGGTCAGTTCAAACCGCGGTACTAGCGGCTCAGGAGAAGCTAACGTAGCGGTGAATGATGTCACTCAAAGTGTGCACTAAGGCAGAGCGAGATACAGTACGGAAAGCAGAAAGGGACAAACAGAGCCAACGCAAAAACAGAGCAACACTGAACAGGAAAACCCAGTGACTGTCACTACTGTGGACAAACACACGCACAAAGGAGATGCCCAGCCCATGGGAACTTCTGAACAACATTACATTACAGGCATTTAACAGACGCTCTTATCCAGACCGACTTACACAATGTTATACATAGCATTTACATTGCATTCATTTATACAGCTGGATATATGCTGAAGCAATGCAAGTTAAGTACCTTGCTCAAGGGTACAACAGCAGTTCCTTACCCATTATACTACACTGTCGCCTGTAAAATGTAAAAATCCACCCCATTTTGTAAAAAAATACGCAAAAGCAAAACTGCGCATAAGCTACAGGAAAACAGTGCTTCAGAAGATGATGTCAGCCTTAATATCGATGCGGTCACAGACAGCACAGAGGAAAATGCATGGCACGTAGAGGCAGACATTAAGGGTAATGTAGTGGAATTTAAAACAGACAGCAGCACAGGCTAATGTCATCCCCAAACAGCAGGCGAAGAGAAGAAAAAAAGACACACACATTTCATGTCAGACGAACTAGGAGATGTTTATCAGGGTACGGAGGGAACAAACCGCCTGTCAGAGGCAAATGCACTCTACCGTGTTCCCTCAAAGGAAAGACACACGTGTGTGAGATCACCATTGTGGATCTACTCACGGTGGAGCTACAAAGCCATGTCTAAGGTTCAGGAACTCCACCAAACAACAGTGAGAGCCATTATCTCCAAATAGAGAACACTTGGAACGCCGATGAATCTTCCCAGGAGTTGCCGGCCAGCCAAAATTTCTCCAAGGGTCCAGCAACAACTCACCCAGATAGTCACCAATGATCCCAGAAGAACAAGAAGAAGAAACTGTTGTTCTTCTGGGATCATTGGTGACCATCTGGGTGCAGCAACAACTCACCCAGATAGTCACCAATGATCCCAGAAGAACAACAGTTTAAAATTGCGAAGCGCATACTGGAAAATAATCTGACCCATACATAGGGCTCCTGGAATACTGTAGCACCCCAATAGGACATTATGGCTGCTGATGAGCAGAAGACTACAAGGTCTTATTCCCTTCACGGAGAAACGGCTCTCATCACAGATGGGACACCACAAAAACAACCTTTCTATTACACAACTGGAAGGGATCTGAGCAAAGGTGACCCTGCACAGGTTCGGGACCATAGCACTGGAAAATGGAGTCCACCTGTGGTCAAGGACATAGCGGAGACACCACGGTCATAAATCTATAGGGACACCAGCTAAGTCGTAATCACAGACATCTCACAGGAACACAAGAAGGGGAGCGGCAGGCCACAGGTGAGTCTGCTCCTGAGCGTACAGAAACAGCTGAGGAGGATAGAGGAGACATGCAGACGTATCCCTCTACTGTGCCGGCTAACAGAAAGGAAAGAGGCATCGGCAGCATATGACTGCTCTACAACACTCTCCAAGTGGGCGGACTGTCAGACCTCCATGCTGGAAGGAGGAGTAAAACGAGACCAAGAGGGAAAGAAGGGATAATAAAGTCCCTCGTTGGACAATTACTAGACAATGAGCCATTAAAATTACAAAAAGACTGTTGTGTTATTTTAAACTGGCTAATGTTGGTATTTCAACAATTTGAATAATTTATACACGTGGCGTAACAGGATTAATGCTACTGGCAGCCATTTCTGAGGTACGTCTGTTGGTTGCACAGCCAGTTGAGATGGCATGTGCTACAGGGGCAGGACCTCCAGGGGTCCCCCACTCATCCCTGTGCCTAACCCCCCGCCCCAGTCTGTGACCCCCCTCCCCCCCCCAGGTCCTTGCCTGATAGTGGGCCAGCGTGTTGAGCCGCTTCCAGTCGTTGTCGATCTTGGTGGTGACGTCCTCGTCCTGGAGGATGATTCTGGCCATCCTGCCCTGACGCCACTCTGACAGACAGACAGACAGACGGACAGATGGACAGATGGACAGACAGACATTAGCACAAGGTAATACACCTACTGTACCAGTGACTCCTAAAATGCAGGTCACCATCGGGCGGTAGGCCGCAGGGTCGCAAAAATCACCAAAACAATCCCATAATGCCACAGTGCCACTCTCTCAAGCTAAGCATGGGGCTGGCTGCTGCACCTGCTGTTATTCTGACGTCTGAAAGCGGGAAAACTAATTCCACATCTGAACATTTAATTACATTCTAATACAGGCGGACCACCGCAGATGTGCACTCGTGAAGCAGAGCGCTGGAAAGTTCAGGAACCCCTGCGAATGGCCGACTCACGATAGGAAAATAAAGGATTAAATTTTACTCATATAGCATCTTCTCGTCTAATTCAAACCACTTAACAAACCAACATTGGTTTGGGACTTACAGGCATTTAGCAGAGTTGATTTAAAAAGCTTCTCTTCATGTTTTTTTCCAAGTACAATCCATTTGCTGAGTTGGAATTATTTTTTCATTTTTATTGAAGTACCTTGCTCAAGGGTACATTTGCAATGCCACCACACGGGAAATGAACCTGCAACCTCAGGGTTACATGCCCAGTGTCCTAACCACTATACAACTACACTATACAACACTGCAAAAACAACTGAGTCACTATTAAAAGCCAAACAACTAAGAAATATATATATTATTTTTTATTTGGCACCCAACATGGGGCTGTACATATCCAATTCCCAGCCTAATTTGTTAAGTCCAATTATCTACAACCACAGCTGTGTTAATGTGCCAATTGAGGAGAGTACAGACAACTTCGGTTCTCCTCTGGAACGTGGAGCAACGCCAGATGCTTCTTTTCACACCACAAAACTTGTGCAGGGTGGAGTCAGAGGAAGACTTTTCATATGAAGCTTTAACATGCAGCCCACGGGCAGCAGATCAACCAGTGAGGGTCGCCAGATAGTGAGGAAATGCAGACCTCCAACCGACTGAACCCTCCCACACCCTGGGTGAGGCAATCGGCAGTTGGAGTTACAGTCTGCACTGGACGGCACAGATTTAAAAAAAATAAACACTTGGTGGGGCTCATTTGTGCACTGCAGTGCAATTAGAAGAACAAAGCGCAGAGAAGAACAGAAAACAGAGAGAGAGAGACACAGAGAGAAAGAGACAGACAGATACAGAAAGAGATTGAGAGAGAGAGAGATACAGACAGACATAGAGACAGAGAGTGAGATAGAGAGAGACAGACATAGAGACAGACACACTGTGGATACGGCTACGCCGCGTGCGGTGCAGGCCTCACCCAGGTCCATGTCTCCGGCTTTGGGCCTCTGGGAGTAGGGGCTGCCCTTGTACACGGCGTCCAGCAGCTTCTCCTTCACCTGCGTGATGGTGTCGCAGTTCAGTCCCTTCACCGTCACCTCCGGCGCGCTCTCGTTCTCCGGGTTCACGCAGTGCAGGGTCTGAGGGTCAAAGGTCACCGAGAAGGAAGTCATTTTGTTTTCTGGGCTCGGGCCACAGATTCACATAATTGGACTCAGAAAGCCCAATGAAGACAGAACAGTATACACTGAGGCACGACTGGAGCGGGCATCTCCATGGCAACAGACCATTTTTGGCTAAACGAGTAGGCTTTTGGGGTAGTGGAGATTGGGGGGACGGACCAGGGACTCTACAGTCAGGTTGTTTTCTTGTCAACAAATCTACTTAAAAAAAGGACACTCAGGAGAAAACAAAGGCTGGTTGGAAATGACACCGCGCGTCCTCATATATGACTAACGAGCTGAAGGTGTATGAAATGGGGTGCGAGAGTGACGTAAGACCAGCCGGTGTTGGGTCGGCGGGGGGCTGACCAGGGTCTTGTAGTCGATCTGCTGGCGGATGAGCTTGTCCTCGCTCAGGGAGTAGCGGGCCTCCCCGGTGATGGCGTCGATGGGGCCCTTCTCCATCTGCTGCTTCATGGCACAGTACAGCATGAACAGGGGCTCCCCTGCACACTCCTGTAACAGAGAGAGAGAGAGAGGAGTGAGACACACGCACACGCACACACACACACACACACACAGTACAGCATGAAGAGAGGCTCCCCTGCACACTCCTGTTACAGAGAGAGAGAGGAGTGAGACACACACACACACACACACACACACACACACACAGTACAGCATGAAGAGAGGCTCCCCTGCACACTCCTGTTACAGAGAGAGAGAGGAGTGAGATACACACACACACATAACACATACACACACACAACCCCCCCCCCTCCCAATCCTAAAACCAATCTAACAGTGAGTGAGCCAGAAGCACGGTGTATTGGCTGGAGAAACTGATTTCAGGTTTGAATCCCAGGAATTAGCACTGCCGTTGCTCTCGTTAATGGGGCAGGCATATAAAAGGGTCGAGGACACATTCAAGTTTTAAAGCACTCCAAAATGGATGACCGGGCCTGGCCGTGGAGAGCCAAAGGGCGGCTCTTGAAGCAAGCAGCAAACCCGGGTAACGAGCTGCTTGATGGATAAACTAAGCACCGAGTAACTCCAGAAAGCAGCAGACCCCGCAGGTCTGGTGCAACAAAACATTATTAAACTCTCACACTCAACAGTAACCGAAAAAACTGAGCCGTATATAATGAGACACGCCATGCCATCAGCCGCAGTAAAAAAAATTAATTAAATAAAATCAAAATCAATTAAGCACTACTGAAAGGGTTCAGGGATGTTGAGTAGTTTCAAGAGCCTGTGGGCGGAGGTCACATGTTTGAGTTCCACGTGGAACACCGAGGTTGCATCCGCTAGTGAGGTACTTCACCTCAATTTCAGTAAAAAAAAAATAAATAAATAAAACTTTACAAATGAGCGTACGCCTAAAATGTGCCCAAAAGCAAGATTAGAAGATGACATAATTACAGCAGGTTAGCCTGGATAATGGTGTCGGCTGAACAAATCGATAACGTGACACGCCGGAGAGGCCTGATATCTCCTTCCCCCCAAGACTGGATAACATCTGAGCGGAGTATCACAAACGCATCAGCGTTACCGCAGGGCCGAAGGACTGCTTGCGCACTAATGCAATCCTATCGGTCATTTCCAGTTAAACCTAACGCAATTTCGGTCAGCCCTCACAAGAGCAAACGCCTCTTCTGGGAGTTTCAAAGGCGTGTGACTAATCCCTCCTCTGACCAGGGGCGTTAACAAGGCCTTTTGTACAGAGAACAGAAAAATGGTAGTCCTCACAAAAAAAAGAAAACCACGAACTGCTAAATGTGTTTGGCTATGTATGGTAACTTGAACAAGAGCTGCTACGAGTGGCGACTGAACGTGGCTAAGGCTAAGTATGCTAGCTCAACATGGCTGCAGCTAAGCATGATCATGGCTAAGTACGCTAGCTGAGCATGGCTAAGGCTAAGTATGCTAGCTGAGCATGGCTAAGGCTAAGTACGCTAACAGAACATGACTATGGTTAAGTACGCTAGCTGAGCACAGCTAAGGCTAAGTATGCAAACAGATCACAACTAGGGGTAGGTATTGCAACTTAACATGGCTCATAAGGAGGAGAAAAGCCGAAAAAGCAGACTAAGAGTTTGCTGTTATGTGCTTTACAGGCCTGCCTGTGCTGAGTGGCGGTAATGGGCCTTCCCAAGGCGTCGAGGCGCACTAAGAAAGGGTTCAGGATGAGCGGTTTGGGACGGCGCCCGCGGCTCAGGGCAGAGCGCTTTGGGGAGGGGCTGATGCGAGGGTAACGGAAGGTTAAACGCGCCTGGGACGCACTAAAGCTCCACCAATGGCTCTGCGGCGGAGAAAGTGAGAGGGAGGGGCAGGGCTGTCCGTCACACGCACGCAGACACAAACAGGGCGTGGACTGTCAGTCACATACATGGAGACATACACACGACAACCCTCTTTCCCACACAAACACAAATATATGAGCAATTGCACATACCCAAGTACCCTTTAATACCCTACTCTCTCTCTCTCACTCTCTCTCTCTCTCTTTCTTTCTCTCAGTGACACACACAGCAGTTACACACTCTTCCAGTCCTAATCACTACTAATAGCGCAAAACATTTAACCAAACCAAGATATCATTGATCTAGTTTTAGGCTGCTGAATCTTAGCTTAGTTGATGAATGGGCACAGATCTCCTTTTAGAATGATTTAGTCAGAAAAATGTAAAAACCTCGAACGCGTGGCTTCGCGGCTGAAGTCACGGCAGCCATCGACAGCCAGCCAGCCACCTCTCAGGTCTCACTCTCTCCCTCCCTCGCTCGCTCGAACGCTCTTTTTCCCCCCCTCTCTGCCTCCCTCTCTCATTCCCGGCCTGCCACCATATGCTGTTAGTGTCTCGTTAGCATCTGCGGTAATTAAATGGACAGCTGCTAACGAGGGGAAACGCACATACATCATTTGCGCAGGCCTTCTGATGGTATGCTTGTCTTTGAAATTATCTTTAATTTGGGATTCTGGCTTCACTAGGGCACATTTGCACATGTTCGCTAGGCTGTGAAGGGGAGCAGGAGGGGGGAGGGGTTAGCGGCTAGGGGAGGGGGGGGGAGTGACCAGCTTCCCAGCGCAGCTAAAGACCCAGCATAGGGGGAGAAATTAAATTTAGGAGGAATTAACACCACTGCCCTATAGCCTGGAACACATTTTACCCAATTTTACCCACCGACCGCCCTACAGCTCCCCCACCCACAAACACACACACCCCACACACATGCACACACACATCTCCACCCCCTACACACATACACACACACACACACCACCCACACACATGCACACCCCCCACAAACATATGCAGACACGCATCACCACCCCCGACACATGCAAACACACACACACACCCGGTACACATGCACACACACCAGTCCCAGCAGAATGCTAATGCCCGCATTACCCTACGCATGTCCCTCCAATCCCTGCCACTGTGCAGCAGTGCTAGGCTGAGAGGCAGGGGTCCATGTACAGCCCCCCCCTCCCCAAGTCAGGAGGACCATGTGCTCTTGTCAGACTCATAAAACTGAATCTCTGGCCTGATCACCTGATCATCCCCCCTACATCTGATTAGTTAATAATTCCCTACCAAAATGGAACCTCCAGATTATCACAGCAAGAATAAATTGAATTCTCAAGCACCCTACCTGGGAAAAGTAGAATTAAATACTTATCTTTAGTATTACACAATGCTTAGCAGCAGGCTTAGCACCGCTCCCTGCTTCACATTCGGTTGTCAGCCTCTCGGTGTTAAAAGCGCTATAAAACTCCAAAATGCAACGCTAACAACAATCTCTCCGGTGCTCAACTCTGCACAAACCGCAATGTAGCTTACCTTCAGGAACTTGTACAGGAGGAAGGTGAACCAGTTAGTCAGCATCTTTTCGGCGACAGACTCCGTTCTGCGAGAGAGGGGGCGAAGAGAGACGGGAGAGTCAGCGTTCCGTTCGCCCCTGTCCCGCCGAGAGCAAAACCTGCGTCTCGGATGAATCCCCAGCAGGCCCGCCGCGGCGCGAGCCAAAACCGCGTCTCCCCGCACGCAGGGTTTAGCAGCCGAGCCATCCGGCGTTTTTGTGCAAGCGCGGGGAAGTCCGCAGAGAAAAAGAGGGTACTGAAAAAACCCGCTTCCTGCGTTGTGGAAAATCATATTAACGTGGTAACAAGTAATTAATCACAGTGCAAACGAATGTGCAGGTCCTCCAGGGCCTTCCTGCTCGCTTTACGAAACAAACAGCGAATAATAAACTTTACTTTTTACAAAGCATGCAACTGATCTTCATTAAACAATGCAATTAGCATAATTGGGTAGCTTTTGTCATTAATCATGAACCTTGTGCATGCACACGCACATGCGCATACACAGACAGACACACACACACATGAACATACACACACACACAAACACGTAGAGCACACACACGCACACACACACACACACACACACACACACACACATGCACACACACACATATACAGACACGACACACGCACACACACGCGCGCACACAGACACACACGCACATAAATGTTCCCCAGAAAGTAAGTAATTAAAAGGCTGTGTAATTAAAGGTCTTTATTATTGCTAATGCGCTAACAGCACTGAGCGAGTGAGAGAGGGACGCACAGCGCAGTGGGGGAAGGGGGGGGGGCACTTCCTGTCCCTTACAGCAGAGGAGCCTTTCCTCCCGTTTGATCCTGCGCTCGTGGGGGGGGGGGGGGGGGGGGGGGGGGGGGCTTGTTTACAGACAGAGAAGGGGGGAGGATGAAAGAGAAGAGAAGAGTGACTAGCGGAGGGGAGGAGAGGCTGGCTTCACGGGGGGGGGGAAAGTTCCAGAAGCAAGCCCATCTCTCCTGCGCTGTGTCAGCGTGGTTCCTACCCCCTGCAGGACTCCTCTCTTTCCATTTATTTACTTCTGTTTCTCTCCCTCTCTCTCTATTATTCTTTCTCCCTCCTTTCCTGATTCCCTGCTCCGCTAGACTCGCGCGCGCACACACACACACACACACACACACGCGTGCACACGCACACACCTCCGTTTTATCACACGCACAGCACACCACAGCTCACTCACCACTACGATCATCCCACCCACTCTACTCACCCACACACACTTCAGCTCCCATCCTCGTCCATCCACAACCTCTCTTGTTTTCATCTCACCTGCGCATGCCCTACACTCTAGTCTGCTTCTCTCCGTGCTATGGATCTCTCCTCCCTCCCTTACTCTCTCTCCCCCTCCTCTCCTCTCCCTCTCTCTCTCTCTCCCATCCCCTCACTCTCTCTCTCAGCCTCCTGCTTCCTCTCCCTCTCTCTCATCTCTCTCTCCCATCCCCTCACTCTCTCTCCCAGCCTCCTGCTTTCCCTCTCTCTCTCTCTCTCTCATCTCTCTCTCCCAGCCTCCTGCTTCCTCTCCCTCTCTCTCATCTCTCTCTCCCATCCCCTCACTCTCTCTCCCAGCCTCCTGCTTCCTCTCCCTCTCTCTCATCTCTCTCTCCCATCCCCTCACTCTCTCTCCCAGCCTCCTGCTTCCTCTCCCTCTCTCTCATCTCTCTCCCATCCCTTCACTCTCTCCACCTCCTGCTCCTCTCCCTCTCTCATCTCTCTCTCCCATCCCCTCACTCTCTCTCCCAGCCTCCTGCTTCCTCTCCCTCTCTCTCATCTCTCCCTCCCATCCCCTCACTCTCTCTCCCAGCCTCCTGCTTTCCCTCTCTCACTCTCTCTCCCAGCCTCCTGCTTTCTCTCCCTCTCTCTCATCTCTCTCTCCCATCTCCTCACTCTCTCTCCCAGCCTCCTGCTTCCTCTCCCTCTCTCTCATCTCTCTCTCTCCGATCCCCTCACTCTCTCTCCCAGCACTCCTGCTTCCCTCCTCTCTCTCATCTCTCTCCCATCCCCTCACTCTCTCTCCCAGCCTCCTGCTTCCTCTCCCTCTCTCTCATCTCTCGCTCCCATCCCCTCACTCTCTCTCCCAGCCTCCTGCTTCCTCTCCCTCTCTCTCTCATCTCTCGCTCCTAACTGGCGAGCTGAATGTAAAAATCATGACTGAAAGGCATGCAGTACTGTGCTGTACAGTGGGAGAGTAGAGAGGTGCTGGGCTGTATACCCAACACACAAAGCCCGCACTGGGCTGTATACCCACACACAGAGCCCGCACTGGTCTGTATACCCACACACAGGGACCGCACACCGGTCTGTATACCCACACACAGGGCCCGCAGACCGGTCTGACGCCTGCACCTCCCTGTTCCATCCATCACCGCTGATCCCAGATCAGTGCTCAGACTGCCGCCGGACCGGACACATCATTTCACCCAAAGTCTCTCAAACTTTCTCTCTCAATACCTCTCAATCCTGCCGTCCTCTCTCCCTGTTTCTACTGCTGTGTGTATGTGTGTGTGTGTGCACATGTGTGTGTCTGAGTGTATGCATGCACATACAGAGTGTATACAAGCATCTGGCTTTCAAGTGCATAATTTAAGTGCGAATGTTGGACATGAATTTGAACTGTAGCTCAGCTGCTTTGTTGCACACAATCAACCATGCACACACACACACACACACACACACACACACACGCGCACACGTACACGCGCACGCGCACGCGCACATGCACACGCACACACGCACTCACCTGCGCAGCAGCAGCTTGGGGTGGTTCTTGCTCTCCAGGTTCTTGTCGATGAGGTCGGAGAGCAGCTGCTTGAGCACGCCGGTGGCGTACTCCATCTCCCCCTGCAGCGCGGTCATGATGAGCGAGGCCACGTTGCCGCGGTCGCGCATGGAGAAGGAGCGCTGCGCCTCCAGCGTGCGGATGAACGTCAGCAGGAAGTGCTTCTTGTTCAGCAGCTGGCCGAACAGCGTCAGCGCCTTCTCCACGTTGGCCGGCACCTGGGATGGGGGTGGGGACAGGGGCCACAGAATCGCTGAGGAGATCGGATAGCGCACCGTGTGCAATTTATACAAAAAAAGCTCCCCATAACCCCAGTCCTGGAAGGACCTGAGATTTCGAGATTCATATCTTCCAAAGAAGGACGCGTCTCCGCGGGTCGGCATAGACAGCTCACGGAAATCCAGAGCCGCCGTAGACGTGTTTGCATGACAACGGGAAAGTAGCACCGAGATAACGTTTAGCAGCTTTGCTGAGATTTGGGTAACTGCGGGAATTAAGCTCTTGTCAAAACCTGCTTTCAAGCTACAAGATCTGCCTGTTTTTGGACAGACTCAAGAAACCATGTGAGATGAGTACTAACTCAATTTAATCCTGAGCAACATTGAAAACGAGCAGAATATGTGGCTCTTCAGGAACCAAGGAACCCTGGTTTACACTAATAATTCAGTTGTGCTGGACAAGCGTAATTACGACAGGTTTAAATGGTAGCGCTTACATATGAATAAATGTAGCGACTGGAAGGGGGGAGGGAGGGGGAGCGAGAGAAAGGAATAAAAAGAGAACCAAACAGGCAGATTGAGGGAGAAGAAAAGGAAAGACAAACAGCAGGGAGTCCCATAATGTGCAGAATTCTGCCCCTCGCCCCCTCCCCCACAGGACCCCCAACCTGCTTGATCAATCCCACAATTCCTCAGTACCGAAGACCTGCTCACCCAGCTGAGGGGTGGGGGGCAGAAAGACTCTCTGAAAGGAGGCCAGCGAACGAGGCTGCACTCCTACACCTCCCTCCTCCATCGCTCTCTCGTTCATTCCACATTCCCAGGAGTAGAAATTAAATACCCAAACCAAACAGGCATTCAACCAATATATTCCATAACCTGATAGAGCAGCGACTTTCCTACAACCTGGATTAATAAAGTGCTTCAATTTCCCTTCCCTTGTTCCAGATGAAATTCCTGCATCTCTGGGGAGCCGCTGAGCTGCAGGGGCTGTGGATAGCATTACCGGATACCACTATAGAATACCACACACCGCCAGCACAGAATACCACACACCGCCAGCACAGAATACCACACACAGCACTAGCACAGAATACCACACACAGCACTAGCACAGAATACCACACACCGCTAGCAAAGAGTACCACACACACCACTAGCACAGAATATCACACACACCACTAGCACAGAACACCACACACACCACTAGAACAGAATACCACACACACCACTAACACAGGAACCTGCCATTTCATTACACAAAAGGCCCGCAGGAAGAACACACACACACACACACACACACAAACACGCACACACTCATGGACAGTGATTTAGAAGGGCGTCAAACTCAACTCCTGGAGTGCCATAGTGTCTGTGGTTCCTTTTTAATCAACAACCAGTTAAGGTCTTGAGAACAACATGTGGATTCTTAAGCTTATCACTGAGCTGAAAACCAGCGGCCACTGGATCCTGACGTGTGCTCAGTGTCACTAGGCGGTGCTTTGGGGTTAGCGCCTGTCCGAACGGAGGGCAGGTGCAGTTTTACAGCCGTACCTCCATCTCCTTGAGAACGGGGTGGTCCTCGATGCCCGGGAAGAGCACCCTCATGGCGTAGGTCCTGTAGTCCAGGAAGGGGATGCCCGCCCCGTCCAGCTCCTGGGTCAGCTCGTGGATGTCCGTCTGCAGCTCGGCAAATGCTGCCAATCAGAGAGAGACCGTCTGAGACCGGCACCTGGACACCAGGAAGCCGGTGCCTCAACACCAACAAGCCAGCAACTCAGCAGCAATGAGCTGTTACCTGAACACTACCGAGAAACTGTGAATCAGAGAACAAGACCTTGGCACCATTGAGGTTGTACATTAACACCAGTGAGCCAGAACCTTAACAACACTGCATCAATGAGTTGAGAGCATTACCAACAGCCGTATATTCACTGTTTACACAGTGAATATCACAGGGTGCGCTCTTTCCCCCCCTCTTTCTCTCTCTTTCTCTCCAGCTTCCATCACTCTGAGACGTTCTATGCTCTGTCTCTCCATTTCTCACTTTGGCGACAGACCATGCTACAGCATGAGACTGCCAAGGTCGCGACCCCTAGTGCGGGTAATGTAATCTTATTGAGGAGGTGCTCTATAAAATCTGGTACTGTAATCCCTCAAGTTGATGCTCTATAAAATCTGGCACTGTAATCCCACAGGCTGATGCTCTATAAAGCCTGGCACTGTAATCCCACAGACTGGAGCTCTATAGAACCTGGCACTGTAATCCCACAGGCTAACTGTAATCCACAGGTATGCTTATAAAATCTGGCACTGTAATCCCACAGGCTGATGCTCTATAAAACCTGGCACTGTAATCCCACAGATTGATGCTCTATAAAACCTGGCACTGTAATCCCACAGGTTGATATTCTATATAATCTGGTGCTGTAATCCCACAGGTTGATATTCTATATAATCTGGTGCTGTAATCCCACAGCCTGATGCTCTGTAAAACCTGGTGCCGTTTTCAGTCATGCTTAAAAGGTGGGGCCTGTGGTCAGAGATGGTGATCTGTAATTACATCTGCACTTATTTATTTTATAACTAATTATCTGTTGACTTTGGCACATCTACAAATGCACTTCCTGGAAATACAGGAAGTTGAATAAGAGGAAGGGCAGGACGGAAGAGAAGAGGGGGAGGGGGGAATAAGAGACCGTACCTTCCTTGCACTCCAGCGCGACCCGGGACTCCAGGTTGTCCATCTGCAGCTGCAGCCGCTTGAGGGTGCGGTCCGCGTCGCGCGACTTGCGCTTGTAGGCGATCAGCACGGCGATGATGACCAGCAGCAGCAGGCCGCCGCCGCCGCCGATCCCCACGATGGCGGGAAGGGTCAGCAGGCTGTCCGAGTAGATCTGCAGGGTGCCCGGGGAGTACTCGAACCCGCCGACTCGCACCTGCGCACACACACACGCACACACGCACACACACAAGCAAGCACACGCACACACACACACAAGCAAGCACACACACGCACACGCACACACACGCACACACACACACGCACACACATGCGCACACACACACACAAGCAAGCACACACACGCACACGAGAGAGGGAGAAAAGCAAAAGCCGTAAGTTTGAATAGGAGGAAAGCCCATCCAGGCTCACTGAACCTCTCTTTAGGGTAAAACACCTTTAGCACTGTGTCCATCCTGGTCTTACACACCCCCAGAGCTCTCTAAAGCTCTCTAAACCCTTTGGGTGGGTGGGGGGGGGGGGGGGGGGCGCAAAGCATCCTTGCTGTTCCCCCAGGCTTCCTTTGGGGGACAGGTAGGCCAGCATGCCCCACAGCTTGTCCCATTTAAGCATGGAGCATACAAGGATCTGTGACTTTCTTTGAGGCAGAGCAGAGAGGTTCAGAATGGAGAGATCCAGTGGAATACAAATGACTGGGAAAAGATATCAAAAGCAAGGACAGAAAACCTGTTAGCTGGCGACAGAAAAAAGTTTGGAAGCTGTGAATTCTGCCAAGTGCTTGCTGTCAGGGTGCCAAAACATGCCAGATTTACAGTTTTATATTCCCAATCTGTTACATTCAACAAACAAGAAATGGGCATTAAAGTTAGAAGAAATCTGTCATGTTTAAGTTTGTTCCCTGGTTGTGTGATCAGAAAGCATGATCAGTAGTGCAGTGTGATCAGTAGTGCAGTGGAGCAGTGTGATCAGTAGTGCAGTGGAGCAGTGTGATCAGCAGTGCAGTGGAGCAGTGTGATCAGCAGTGCAGTGGAGCAGTGTGATCAGTAGTGCAGTGGAGCAGTGTGATCAGTAGTGCAGTGGAGCAGTGTGATCAGCAGTGCAGTGGAGCAGTGTGATCAGTAGTGCAGTGGAGCAGTGTGATCAGTAGTGCAGTGGAGCAGTGTGATCAGCAGTGCAATTGATCAGTAGTACAGTAGTGCAGTTGATCAGTAGTGCAGTAGTGCAGTTGATCAGTAGTGCAGTGGAGCAGTGTGATCAGTAGTGCAGTGGAGCAGTGTGGTCAGTAGCAGTGTGATCAGCAGTGCAGTGGAGCAGTGTGATCAGTAGTACAGCTGATCAGAGTGATCAGTAGAGCAGTGGAGCAGTGTGATCAGTAGTGCAGTGTGACCAGTAGTGCAGCTGATCAGAGTGATCAGTAGTACAGTGGAGCAGTGTGATCAGTAGCAGTGTGATCAGTAGAGCAGTGAAGCAGGGTGATCAGTAGTGCAGTGGAGCAGGGTGATCAGTAGTGCAGTGGAGCAGTGTGATCAGTAGAGCAGTGAAGCAGTGTGATCAGTAGTGCAGTGGAGCAGTGTGATCAGTAGAGCAGTGGAGCAGCGTGATCAGTAGTGCAGCTGATCAGAGTGATCAGCGGTGCAGTGGAGGACTATGCGAGCGGGGCGGGTGTGCGTACCGTCACTTTGTGCTGCCCGGTCAGGTTGGGCCACTCGCAGAGCAGCTGCGTCTCGGAGAGCGTCAGCACGCACGGGGTCTCTCCGATCAGCACCGTGTAGTTCAGCCGGGAATTCCCCGGAGCCGACGGGATCAGGTTCCGGCCCTTCAGTGGGAAAGGAAGATTCCATCCGTCAGGACGCAGCAGGTAGACAGAGCAGAACCGAGACAGAGCCCGATTTACTGTTTACAAACAGCCTGTCAGAGGGTATTTCTGCTCATTAGAGGAGTAAGATTACAGAACAACCAGTGAAACTCTCTGTCTGTTGATCTTGGTGCAAACCGACAACCTTCTGTTTTTCAAACTGCTGCTGGATTCCTTCACACACAAGCAGTGGAAACAATGAAACATAGTTTCCTGTTCAAGCTCAGTGTTTATTTGGGGAAATTAAACAACCTGCCCAAACTAGGTTGCACACTGCATGCAAATTTGTATTTTTTGTCTACTTTTGAATTCATAAAAATGAATCCAATGAAAGAGGGTAAAATATGTTCAGAGCTTACAAAAATTGAGAAACCGCTGATCTCTCATGGTTGTCTCTGGGGTAAGATTTCAGATTTATATAGAACTCAAATATGGGTACATCTTCTTATGACACATCGAGGGTGTCTTGGGACTGAGATTTGGAGTTATCTTTTAGTGATGATAACTGGTTTCGCATTTGCGAGAAGGTTTTCCCTAGACGAACCTTTATCAATTTTCACGAACAAAATTTAAAGTTTATCCACCAAAATGATTTAATCCCTGCCCATATTCAGAAAATATTCCCCAACACTTCTCATGTGCTTTAAATATAGCACCAGTATAGGCTCCACCCTTGCATGTATTTTGGAACTGTAATAGAATCCAGACACACTGGAAAGGGGACGACAATTATACAAATTATAATAAAGACAAATAAAAAGATTTCCTGATGAAGACAGGGACACTGATCGAGTATCAAACAGCATTATTTACTTGGCTAAAACGTGAAATCAAATCTTCAAAACAGGAAGTACCCCCTACCACCATATGGCTTACACAAGCAGCTAACCTGCGATCCTTGGATGATCTGGTTACCTCGATTATACCTGGAAAAGGCCACATGATCTACTGTATGTAGTGTGTGCTATGCAATGATACCTTAAATACTGTCTTCCTTTTGTCGTGGCTACCTGCGGATTGTATGTAGTGTTGTTTAAAAGTGTTGTTTTATGTCGAGTATAAAAAATCTTATACTCATTTATTTCTCATTCCCTCCCTTTTTCTTCTCTTCTCCCGCTGCTGGCCCCGCCCTGTTCCTGTATGTGCTCCAGGACTGACCACAACTGAACTTCTTCGAACAGGTGAACAGTAGTTCCTACAGCAACCCTACAAAGACCTAATAAATGGATAAGTGGGAAAAAAAAATGGGTCCGAAGTTTGGATAAGCTGGCGGAAATCTGTGACCGCAAACAGAGGCAAGCTAGCCCACAACCACGAGGAACAGGAAGGATTCTCAGCGTTCTCACGCCGGCGCGGACCCTGGCGAACGCCGACGCGCTCTCTCCCCAAAAGGCGCCCTGACCGACACGTTCGATTAAGCAGCCCGACTGACCTCCGAGTACAGGAACCCCGCCCGAAACCCGCCGCGTTTAGCAGAAGCGGCGGCGTTATCGAGGCAGAAAAATTAACGGCACGGTAAAACCGGGCGTATCACGCCCCCCCCACCCCCCACCCCCCCCACCTCACTCCCGCGCTGATGAGTCTTACGAGCCAGGCCAGGCCGGGGTTCACCAATCAGGAAGGCTCCGTTACAGCGTATTTTTCCTCCCGATAACAAAGCAAAAAAAAGTGAGAATCGAGCTTTTTAATTTTTTATCTTTTCAACGGATTCCGAGAAACGGTCACCAAGGCACCGGGCGGCTTCAATCACAGCTCTCAAATTCACGGAACGCGAGGGAGGGGGACCAAGCAATTACACGCGAACGCACCCTTTTAAACGCCACGCCGTGTGTAATATCCAGGAAATAAAAACGAATAATTTCCATAAATAAAGGATGACACATTTACCATTTTATTTTTGCGAACCGTTAAATTCGGTAAGTAAATAGTAATTGTGCGTTGAATTTGCAGAGACGTGTCATGTTTGACGGGGGTGCTGCGTACCTTGAGGATGAGGGGGGAGCTGGGCTTCAGTTCGGTGGGGCTCAGCGGCTCGAAGACGGGGTCCGGGTAGTAGCTGAAGCTCTCGTTCACCACCACCACCGACTGCACGCTGTCCATGAGGAAGCCGATCTCGTCCAGCCGGCTGCCCGCCTCCGAGAAGCCCTTCTCCGACTTGGCCACAGAGGGCGCCAGGCACACCATCACGGAGTTGTTGTAGACGGTGCAGTTCTGGGAAGAAGGGAGAACGGAGTTCCCCGTTCAGCCGACGCGGTCACCGTTCCGAAACCAAACTCCTGGATCTCGACCGTCCCGCCACGGTTGAACAAATCTCCGCCCCCCCCCCCCTCCACACTGGCCCCCTCCCTCTCTCCCCCACAGCTTCACAACAAGTGCAATTTCACTCTCAACAAGTTTCTTGGGGATTGTTTACAACTGAAACCAGATGTAGGCCAGTGATAATCCTTTTTCCCTGGGTTTTTTTTTTTACCCATTGTTGGATTTTTCCTAACATACTTTTTAGGGCCCGCCAGTCAAGGGCGCCTGAGGGGTGTTATGTCATGAAGGGAATGTTTCTAGCCTGCAAAAACTGGCCCGTCATACGCGACACTTACAAGCGCGATATCAGCCATTTCACCCCATCACGTTCACTAAGGAAGCTAATCAGCGCGCTAAGCGACTGTAGCCGTAATGACAGCTGTAGTCCTCTTCGTGAGTAGAGAGGAAGATATGACATTGAGAACAAGCACGTGAATGCATGCTCCGCCAACCCCAAAACCCCACCTCCCTCCCTCCCCCCTCCTTCCCTCCTTCCCGCCCAAGCTTCGATGATTTTTATGACTTTATTTTCTGTCTCCTGACAGAACTCCAGGGAAAGGTTATTTGGCCCCCATGGTGCTAGGTGAGGGGAGGGTTGCCAGCTCCACTTTATCGCAGGTTGACATTTAAAAGGTTAAGCTGGCAGGAGGGGGGGGGGAGGGGGGGTTTCCATATCTTTTTTAGGAGTCGCACACAAACAGGCCCCGGGGCAGGGTGACCGATGAACCGGAACCCCGCGAATTCGGGAATCTCAGGGACGGGAGTCCGGACTCACGTGGAACGACTCCGCCGCCCCGTACTTGGCCCGGATCTTCGGCTCCCTGATGGTCGCCAGATTGGTGCCGGTAACTGTCAGCGGGGTCCCGCCGCTGTGGAGGGAAGAGCAAAAGAGGGGTCAGGACAGATAAGGCATCTCTCGAGACTCCTCTCATTTTGTCTGAGCCATTTATCAAAGGAGAGACCCACTGCAGAGAATTCAATCTCAAACCTTTAGGAGAGACTGCAGACCTTCCACTCTACCACATATGTCTGGGCTAGAGAAACCCACACGTTTCCATGACATTCGCAACGAGGCCGATAGTAGCATGTCTCGGAACCACATTTCCCAGACTGCATTGCGATTAATGTTATTCCCTCTTTGTAGTCACCCAACCTGGGTTGGCAGGCGGCTTCCTGTAAGTTCCCGCAGGGCTTGTGCCCGACCCCCAACCTGAGACAATAAGCCCCGCCCCCAGCCCTCATCGCCCAACCGCCACCCACATCCTCCCGCTTCCTCCGCTCGAGAGAAGGAGCAAACGAGCGGAGCTCGACGGGTCAGAGACGCAACCTTTCTCCATTACAGCAGAGCAGAGGGCCGGAGGCGGTTATTCACCGCAGCGTGTGACCTTCACCGCGGAAACAAGGGGTCAGCCCGTGTTCTTCCGCCGCCGCGAGCTACGGCTCTACAGCGGGCGCAAACCCAACGCTTAACTCATCACCCTCCCCCTCGAGGGCCCCCGTCCTCCCGCCGTCACCAGGAAAGGCCGCTCTGGCCGAGGCGGTGAGGACCTGGGTTTGAATCCTATGGGGGTTTCTGGGTTACTTCTCCGATGTGACCACTGAAGACAGTTCCTTGCCTGGATTGCTTCGGGATATATCCAGCAATTGTACGATTTCTAAAGTGTTCTGCTGCCCTACAAGAGTACAAGAGTGCGGACTCCCTCCGCCCAGCTTCACTTGGCGGCTGCAACCACCTCATGGCCCCAAAAGACGCTGGACCGCGTCCCACAATTTCTCAAAGGGACTGAACCCCTTACTGAACCCGTGTTTAGCAGTTGTCTACGGCCATGAAATGCACTTTTTTGTACGTCGCTTTGGATAAAAGCGTCTGCCAAATGAATGTAATGTAATGTAATGGGACACTACCTAAAGAAAGGAGCCGACTGGCCTAAGAGCAATATCACACGTTTAAAAAGCATTTAAAAGCTTTGGGGCTTAGCACAAGCAGACCAGAGGACCGCGTTAACCACCTCAAAAGTTACGATCGCTTAGCGGGCCGTAGATTCCACAGAAACGCTCGATTTAAACCCACAGATTAGGAGCGGCAGACACAGGGCACGGAAATGCAGAAGGTGACTGGGTCGCGGCCCGCCGCGCCCTACCTGGCGATGCTCCAGTCGGGCTCGATCTTGAGGATGGTGGGGTCCTCGGTGTAGTTGAACTTGACCTCGGGGTTGCGTAGCTCTGCCCAGTTGATGTCCACCATGACGGGCGAGCTTCCCGGGCCGGACCCCGCCGGCGTGGTGCAGATGATCTCCTTGCCGCTCCTCCTGCGGGGCAGATCACACGCTCACTGCCCGCACACGGGACCACACCCCAAATACAGACACGCCCCCCTAAGGGGTCTAACAGCAGGGAGAGGGGAGGAGCTTCCGAGGAACACATCAGTATTTACAGATGCAACTGAGACTGTAAACACACTAAGACACACACGCACACACACACGCACACACACACACACACGCACACACGCACACGCACACACACTGTGGCGCCCCGATCCCTTATCGGTGCTCCCCACGAGACCACCAGGACGGCCGAGCCCATCGACACCGGCGGCCGCTGGGAAAAGTGGTGAGTGGGCGGTACGTAGCAAACCCCTGTCTAGAGACGTTCAGGACCCTGGACAGCCCCCGGCAGACCAACTGAGGCGACAACCGGCAGCACCATGGACAGGGCTGCAGCAGAGGGAAGGTAGGTGGAATTTCACTGCCACAACGAAGAGCTGCGGATGGCTGACGAGCATTCACACGTTAAAGCTGCTTGTTAGCACGAGCAGGCGAGGCCCTATAAGCAGCCACCTCAAAGGAGGAAGTTGCGGCGGACTCCGTCGTAGCCACAAGACGGAGACTCTACAGGAGGCAGAAGAGACTGGACAGCGGCGCCGGTAGGCACTTCGCTTGAAGGAGGTCGCGGGCTCGGGCAGTGAACTGGACGACCGGATGGGCTGAACGCCTGCCCCTAACCTACTCTTTCGTTTTCCCATGAGGGCTGAAGACCGGGCGGAACACAACCCGCCGGCGGGGACGATATTCTTGTGTTTTTGGCTCCACCTACCTCCGACCCGACCGCCTACAATTATAAGACCTTTTGTCACTCCTCAGGTCTACACCGGGGTTGGGATCTCGTCAGCAACCACCGTTGCGATGAACGAGATGTACACAAACACACACACATCGCACACTACACACACATTGGTTTTGGCCTCCAACTGGAAAGGCGTCCCCAGTGTACTAGTGTGTATTCCAACACATGTCCCCAATTTTACCTTAAGCAAACACACTGTCCACACACACTGGCCATACACTGTCCACACACTAAGGCATGCACACGCACACACACATTCACACTCACCCACACGTGCACACACACACACACACACACACACACACACACACACACACACACACACACACACACACACACACACACCCCTGTACAGTTGATACAAGTGGACCCCCACAGTCACTCAGCAGCGGTAGCCTGGAGACAGCGTCTAACTGTCGAGCAGCCGTTTGAGCGCACGCTGGCAGACTCAGACGCCGTCTGCTCCTCTCGCGAGCGCTCGCGAGCCTGGGCGCTCCCTAACCCGCCGCCCCTGCGTCCCCCCGGGCCCTCTCCCAGCACGGGCGCTTCACGAGCGCTCAGCTGTAGCGCTGCGCGACCTGTCTGCCACTCTGCATGCATGTACGCGTGTGACTTCAGCGTGCCTACGCATCCGCACCCTTATTAATGCCATTCTCAAATTCCACTGCATTTGAGCCTGCACGCACTGGCAAGAATCCAGCAAATCTAAGTAGATGCTCTGCGTGCGTGCGTTGTATGTCTGTGTGTGTGTGTGTGTGTGTGTGTGTGTGTATGTATGGGTGTGCGTGTGTGTGTGTGTGTGTGCGTGTGTGCATGTGTGTGTATATATATACAGCAGTCTATACAGCGTGGAATACAAAGTGGACAGTAAAGACTTTTGTGCAGATGCCTGAGGAGCGATTTCGTCTGCTCCAGACCAGCCGGAGACGCGCTGCGAACGTCTCCGCCGTTTCCACGGCAACCGCTTTCACAACACTCGTCTCCGCGAAGCTCCGAAGACCGTACATATTTTGACAAGCCTCTCGAGGCGAACACAAAGAACGAGAGTCTGAGCGTGTGCATGTGCCCGCTCGAGTGTGTGTGTGTGTGCGCGCATGTGTGTGTGCGCGCGTGTGCATGTGTGTGTGTGCGTATGTGTGTGCGCGCGTGTGCGTGTGTGTGTGTGCGTATGTGTGTGCGCGCGTGTGCGTGCGTATGTGTGTGTGTGAGCGCGCGCGTATGTGCATGTGCTTGTGCTCGTGTGCGTGTGTGTGTCCGCGTGTGCGTATGTGTGTGTGTATGAGTGTGTGTGTGTGCGCGTGTGCCTGCGTGTGTGTGTGCGCGCGTGTGCGTGTGTGTGCGTATGTGTGTGCGCGCGTGTGTGTGTGTGTGAGCGCGCGTGTGCGTGTGTGTGCGTATGTGTGTGCGCGCGTGTGCGTGTGTGTGCGTATGTGTGTGTGCGCGCGTGTGTGTGTGTGTGAGCGCGCGTGTGCGTGTGTGTGCGTATGTGTGTGTGTGTGTATGTATGTATGAGGGTGTGTGTGTACACGTGTGCGTGTGTGTGTGTGTGTGTGTGTGTGTGTATGTATGAGGGTGTGTGTGCACATGTGAGTGGCACATGTGGGCGGTTGGGGGTTTGAGATCGCTTGCTCAAGAGATTAAGCCTCTGAATGAACCTTTCGTGGGAAATGAGAATAACAATGATAAACACTAATAAAGAGGCTGTGATTAAGCGGCAGAATGAGCTGTGATTGAACGCGTCGGGAGATGCGAGCCGACGCCCGTGAGACTCCCAGCGCGTGGCACTGATGACGGATCGGCGACAGTCGGAAAAAGCCTCAGTGCAAACACGGGAGTGAACGCACTCCTATCGTGTCCCGCAATTCATAACACGCCATTGTGTTTCTAATGGCCCTTAACACGTGGCAATACACGAGAGATATTCAGATATTTGTCAACATGTTTCACAAAGAGCTCAGAAAAATGCGTGTGTGAATATGATCTCTGCGTCTCCTTCTCAGATACTTTTATTTTAATATGACATGGGAAGAAGGGCGCATCACCCTCGTGCTCTGTTCAGGTTTCTGCTAGACAGAAATGGGGGCTGGGGGCTGCTAGGTGGCTCATATTTTTAAGGCTCTGTTCTAGCATATGGATGGGCCCCATGGTCTGGTATCTGATAAGGCACTGTTATAGTGTGTTGATGGGCCCGATGGTCTGGTATCTGATAAGGCACTGTTCTAATGTGCTGATGGGCCCCATGGTCTGGTATCTGTTAGAGCACTGTTCTAGTGCATGGATGGGCCACATGGCCTGGTATCTGATAAGGCTCTGTTCCAGTGTGTGGATGGGCCCCATGGTCTGGTATCTGATAAGGCTCTGTTCCAGTGCGTAGATGGGCCCCATGGTCTGGTATCTGTTAAGGCACTGTTCTAGTGTGTTGATGGGCCCGATGGTCTGGTATCTGCTAAAACTCTGTTCCAGTGCATAGATGGGCCCCATGGTCTGGTATCTGTTAAGGCTCTGTTTCCCCACAGCCTGGTACTGAATTTGGACCATGCCAGTGTCAGCTGTGCAAAGCAGACCCACACAGGGGAGCACAATTCAGCCACGGGAAGAGTTCCAGTAACCCGGGTTGAAATCGTGTAGAAATTTACCACATCTGTGTTTGGTCCCCATAAATGCACTCTCATGTGAAACTTCTCTAGACAAACAACTACAATGTGAGCTAAAAAAAATAATAACATGTGGATTGGACTGATGAGCTCAAATACAAAACAACAGAGTGATTTGAATCCAGTCTGAAGTTACGCTTAATCTGTACAAGCTCAGCTGAAGAAGACTCCTAATATAATCTAATTAAGATGTTTCCTTTTTTTAAGGGGTTAAAAATGAGGATTACAAAATTCAGTTGAACAAGGGGCACAGATTGAAATTAGCTGTCGAAAGTCATAAAAGTGCGACAACCCAGTGTTTTTGAAATGTTATGGCATGGCACACTACCTGTCGCACACAGTGATTCTCACTGATTTATTTTATTTAAATTCCCTACATATTTTAACCATACAGAATTTAAAACCCTATCATTTAACAGGTACTTTTATCTCAATTTCCTTTGTGGCCTTAACACTTTTCTCAGAATACAGGGTTTTTAGATTTCCTTTCAATGCTTTCAGCCATTTAAAAACCATAACCCCTGCCAAACTTTAAATCACTTCCCCTTTTCTTCCAATGCGAAATGAACACTTTCTATTAATAAAAAATTTAAAGAATTAATTATCCTTGAACTGCTTTAATTCTCAAGGAAAATCCGCTCCGCCAGGCAGCTCATCGAGTGGCAGTCCACCACGCCTCATGCCCCAAATACAGCAATTCACCATAAAAAACAGAGGTGCGGTAGAAACCTGCACACGCTTCCTAAAAGGAACGATTAGCGATAGCAGTAGTAGCAGGCTTGGGGGAAGGGGCTAGCCTCAAAAGGAATGAGTAGCAATAGCATTAGCATTAGCAGCAGGCTCGAGGTGAGGGGCTAGCCTTAAAAGGAATGAGTAGCATTAGCATTAGCAGCAGGCTCGGGGCGAGGGGCTAGCCTTAAAGGAATGAGTCAGCATTAGCATTAGCATGCAGCAGCTCGGGGTGGTGGGCTAGCCTTAAAAGGAATGAGTAGCATTAGCATTAGCAGCAGGCTCGGGGTGAGGGGCTAGCCTTAAAAGGAATGAGTAGCATTAGCATTAGCAGCAGGCTCGGGGTGAGGGGCTAGCCTTAAAAGGAATGAGTAGCATTAGCATTAGCAGCAGGCTCGGGGTGAGGGGCTCACCTCTCAAACTGGCAGGGGCGCAGGCCGATTTTGATGGACACGCCGCTTCCTGAGTTGAGGTCTTTCCCCTCGATGGTGATGCGGGTGCCCCCGGAAAGAGGGCCCTGCATGGGCTGCACCCGGGTGAAAAACGGGGTCTGGGATGGGCGGGGGGGGGGGGGGGGGCACATCAAACACATAAACATCATAAGATACAAGCTAAAATTTAACATCATTTCGCTGTAGTCTTTTTTCATTGTGTTTCACTATTGTTTTTGATCACCATCAGTCCGGATAGTTAAGAAATGGAATATACTACAATCTAACAAAAATCCATAGTATGTCTGCAAATGTACTTTAAAACATTCATTTCGTAGCACGGTAATACAATAAAATTTCTGGAAGTGAACATAATTGCATTTTTTTCCTCTAAACACCGCGTGTGTCGTGTAGCGGTGCGCTGATACTATCTCTCGCATCGCCCCCTTTTACACTCGACATTTATGTGACATTCTGCGCCGCTTAGACACGCGCGACTCCGCCGCCGCGCCGCGCATCCCGAATTAGCGTCTGCCGAGCCTCGCGTTTCACGGGACGCGGGGCCGCCGGCGGAGACCGCGAACGCGATGCCATTTTCCGCGCGAGCGTTCCCCCGGCGCAGCGGCGCAGTCGCTGGGATTGAATTAAATCGGGACGGAATGAAGACGGATTTGATTCGCGGAGCTCGAGCGGCGGCGCGTGCGTTTACGAGCGGAGGGGGGGGGGTGGGGGGGGAGTGGGGCAGAGCGCTTCCTGTAGGGGCTGAACGGGGCTCTTACGAACGTCCCTGAAGGAGAATGAACGGAACGTGCCGGAGCGCGAGGAGAGAGCAACGCGAGCGCTGATTAGAATACCAGCGCGAGGCTCGGCGCGCTCAGAGCCTGGAGCCGCCGCTGCAAATATGGGAATAAATCATGTGGGTGTGTGTGGGGGGGCGGGGGCGGTGCAGTGTAAACATGCGACTAAACATGCTTCATTACCCATATATTCTGGGTACGGTGCTCAGCATACGGTACAGTGCGAATGTTACAGCGCGTACGTTACAGTGTGTAAGGTACAGTGTGTAGGTTATACTGTGTACATTACAGCATGTAAAGTACAGTGCGTACGGTAGAGTGTGTATGGTATAGTGTGTAAGGTACAATGCATATGGTAAAGTGTGTAAGGTACAGTGTGTATGGTAAAGTGTGTAAGGTACAGTGCGTACTGTGGCTGATCTATTGCTGTAGAGTCGACTGGACTGGGGAAAAAAACCATAGAGACTGCGGCCTTAAGCCTGGTATAGATCAAACTGAGACAGTGCAGACAACACAGTCAGAGTGGAGACAGGGCAGTAAAGACGTAATGATGGTTAACACACACAAGCGCTGCTTTCACACGAGTTATGGGGAGTTCAGCAGATCCATCTCTATAGACCACCCTTCGGACACAATATTTGACAAATGGAGACCACAGCAGCCATCCGAAGATGTGTTACAACTCAGTGATTCTGACAAGGAAAAAACATGTCTTCTAAAATGTCTTCTAAATGTTTTCTAAAACTCTCAGTTTCTAAAACCTATCCGCTGAGTTTTTGATCTGAACCGGTCTTAAATCTGCCCACTCCCAACCTTGTTCCACCCTTCCTCCACCCACTTGCCACCCATCCTCCACCCTAATTCCACCCTTCCTCCACCCATCCCCCACCCACTTGCCACCCACCCTCCACCCTAATTCCACCCTTCCTCCACCTATTTCCAGCCCTTCATCCACCCTTCCTCCACCTATCCTCCACCCATCCCCCACCCTTCGTCCGGCCCCGCGGGGGCCCTTGCGGGGGGGTGCTCACCACGAAGGTGAAGGCCTTGGGGGAGAGGGCCCGGTACTCTGCCGCACAGCTCCCCACACACACCTCCACCGCCGCGTCCTGGATACGGTAACCGGTGGCGTCGGCCAGCTGGCACACGATGCTGAGAGGGAGGGAGGGAGAGAGGGAGAGAGGGACAGGGAGGGGGGGAGGGAGGGAGAGAGAGAGAGCAAAAGAAAGAGAGAGAGATCACATTGTTAATCATTTTATTATTTACATTATCAAATAATTAATCCATTTCAGTTTTGTGTTTCTGGAGATTCCGGTTCCAGTTTAAGTCTGTAACTAATTCTTTGCTGAACGCAAATGCAGCCTATAATACCAAGGGTATCAATGGTAATGTAATCGCTGGGTCTAATTTGTAAGATCTGACAAAGTGGCTTCTTGATCTCGACTGTTGTTTATGCTCAACAGTATGTACCTGTTACAAGCCATGCCAATAGAGTGCTTTAATTGGAAAGGAAATTGACAGGCTGGAGAGGGGGAGAGAGGGAGAGAGAGAGAGGGAGGGAAATGAAACTACAGAGGACACACACATGGGGCTCGAGTGAACAGAGCTGAGGTGTGCGTTTGTGTCAGAGCACATGTATGTATGCGTTTGTGTGGAAAAAGTGCACGTAGAAGTATGTGATGTGACTGAGTATGTGTGCGAGTCTATGGGTTTGTGTGTGTATGTGTGTGTGTGTGTGTGTTTGTGCGTGCATGCGAGTGAGTGTATGTGAGTGTGTGTGTGTGTGTGTATGTGTGTGGGGGAGGGGGGTGGGGGGTGGGGGGGGGGGTTCTGCTTTCTCCCTGCAGGTGGCCGTACAGACGGACAGGCTTGTACAGACAGACAGGCTCGTACAGACAGGTTTGTACAGACAGACAGGCCTGTACAGACAGACAGGCTCGTACAGACACACAGGCCTGTACAGACGGACACGCTCGTACAGACACACAGGCCTGTACAGACGGACACACTCGTACAGACACACAGGCCTGTACAGACGGACACGCTCGTACAGACAGACAGGCTTGTACAGACAGACAGGCTCGTACACACAGGCCTGTACAGACAGACACGGTCGTACAGACACACAGGCCAGTACAGGCAGAAACACTCGCGGGCACAAACATGGCCCGTTACGTTCACCCCGTCCCCCCCGCTCCCCCAGGCTTCCAGCTGGACCGCTATCGGTCCAAACAGACTGCTAGGTTAATTAAAATGTTTTAAGATCCGGACAGCGTGCATAATTGCATGTCCTTGCGGAAATTAAAACCGGGAGCAAATATCACAATAACCGTAACAAAGAAGAATGAAAGAAAGTTAATTTAAAATTAAAAATGAGAATCGGTACTACGGCTGGCTGTAAAGTGCTCTTTCAGCTGGGCTGTGTGTGTAAACAACTAGGGCCGTGAGAAGCAGGAAGTCGGAGGGCTGACAGAGCTCGGGTTCCACACAGTGTACGATAAGAAACCTCCACATCAACCCCAACCTCCACACCACCCCCAAAAAACCTGACTGTCTCCACAGAAGCCATGAACTGCAATGACACACAGGGCGTGTCAAACAGTTCCCTCTATGTCGTCTCTATAAGACAGTAATATGCCGCCTCCTCTATGTAGTCTCTATAAGACAGTAATATGCCGCCTCCTCTATGTAGTCTCTATAAGACAGTAATATGCCCCCTCCTCTATGTAGTCTCTATAAGACAGTAATATGCCCCCTCCTCTATGTAGTCTCTATAAGACAGTAATATGCCCCCTCCTCTATGTAGTCTCTATAAGACAGTAATATGCCGCCTCCTCTATGTAGTCTCTATAAGACAGTAATATGCCGCCTCCTCTATGTAGTCTCTATAAGACAGTAATATACTGCCTCCTCTATGTAGTCTCTATAAGACAGTAATATGCCCTCTCCTCTATGTAGTCTCTATAAGACAGTAATATGCCCTCTCCTCTATGTAGTCTCTATAAGACAGTAATATGCAGCCTCCTCTATGTAGTCTCTATAAGACAGTAATGTGCCACCTCCTCTATGTAGTCTCTATAAGACAGTAATATGCAGCCTCCTCTATGTAGTCTCTATAAGACAGTAATATGCCACCTCCTCTATGTAGTCTCTATAAGACAGTAATATGCCGCCTCCTCTATGTAGTCTCTATAAGACAGTAATGTGCCCCCTCCTCTATGTAGTCTCTATAAGACACTAATACACCCTCTCTTCTATGTAGTCTCTATAAGACACTAATACACCCTCTCTTCTATGTAGTCTCTATAAGACACTAATACACCCTCTCTTCTATGTAGTCTCTATAAGACACTAATACACCCTCTCTTCTATGTAGTCTCTATAAGACACTAATACACCCTCTCTTCTATGTAGTCTCTATGTAGGGGGCGGAGCCTTACCGCTCTGCACTGATGTATTTAAAGGTCAAAGTTAAAGGGGGGCGGAGACTCACCGCTCTGTGCTGATGTACTTAAAGGTCAAAGGTAAAGAGGGGGCGGAGCCTCACTGCTCTGCGTGGGGGCGGAGACTCACCACTCTGTGCTGATGTATTTAAAGTTAAAGGGGGGCGGAGCCTCACTGCTCTGCGTGGGGGCGGAGACTCACCACTCTGTGCTGATGTATTTAAAGTTAAAGGGGGGCGGAGCCTCACTGCTCTGCGTGGGGGTGGAGCCTCACCACTCTGTGCTGATGTATTTAAAGTTAAAGGGGGGCGGAGCCTCACTGCTCTGCGTGGGGGTGGAGCCTCACCACTCTGTGCTGATGTATTTAAAGTTAAAGGGGGGCGGAGCCTCACTGCTCTGCATGGGGGTGGAGCCTCACCGCTCTGCGCTGATGTATTTAAAGTTAAAGGGGGGCGGAGCCTCACTGCTCTGCGTGGGGGTGGAGCCTCACCGCTCTGCGCTGATGTATTCCTCCTCGAGGGGCTGACACGGCACTTTGCCCAGGCGCACCCCGTTCTGGATGTCCCGGAAATGCAGGCCCAGGTTCTCCCCAGTGATGGTGAGCAGCGTGCCCCCCTGCCTGGGCCCCGTCTCTGGGGACAGCTGCAGAGAAAGCGAGGGGGAGAGGGAAAGACTTTTCAAACATACATTTTTCATGCTGACCTTGCATGCTGATCTGTCCACATGTATTACAGTTCTCTTTATAGCTGCAGTTCAGATGTACAGTAACACCTCCGACAAAGCAGAAAGGATCATAACATAACGATGACAACAGGCCATTCAGCCCAACAATGCAGCACGCCATGTTCCTACTGCTAAAGTGTACCTAGCGCTCGCTTTACCTACAAACTAGATAGCATCCAGCACTGTATCGAGCCTGGTTTTGACACGACCAGAGATTATGCCTCTATGACACAACCTACTACTCGGTGTGAAAAAGTACTTCCCAGTGTCTCTGTGGAATTTACCTTTTGCTAATTTCCATTTATGCCCCCTTGTTCTACTGACAGACCTCTGAGAGTCAGAGTGGGAGTGGGTAACAGAGACCGGACCAGGTAGGGGCTAGCACTGGACCCAGGCGTGGAGAGCGGTCACGCTCAGGTCGTGGAGTCAGCCATGACGGTCCTAAACGCTCCAGCGTACAGCACAGCTATAGCGTCCCCTCCGCTCCCGTCTCCCAACCCTTCCCTTCCGGCCCCGCCCCTAGAACGCAAAGCTCCGCCCCCCTCAGAACGAGGGTCGCGCGCACCGGGTCAAAAATTCCCCTCTCCACCCCCAGTCTCGCCCCACCCCCACACGGAGAGGCCCCAAACATCTGACAGCGCTGGTTTTAATGGAGAGTAATGTCCCTTCGCTGTAGAGCGGTGGAGCGGAGCGCAGGGGCGAAAGCCCACCGTTCTCCCCCCCCCGCCCGCCCCCCCTTCCCCTCCCCTCCCCTTCCCCACCCCTCCACACTCCTTAATTGAAACTTATTACCCTGCTGTGGAGAGTGCGGGCCGCGGGGATAATGTGATTTATTTAGCCGAATTATTCCTCATAAAAGGGACAGGTGTGGCGTGACAAAACAAATATGGAGACTGATGTGGCGTGCCGATCGGCGGCGGTAACAACAATCACGATGTAATTATGGGTAATTTCACAGCTCGGCTGCTTCCCCGTTCACCCGCCCGCCGCCGCCGCGGTCCGAGGGGGAGGTGGAAATAACGGGCGGGGCGGGGCGGCCGCTCCCACGCCCATTTACCGCCGCGGGCGTTGCCGGGAGACCGTCGCGGTCACGCAGTGACGCGCCCGAGGGCCACCGGAGCGAGGGCACCTGGGGCGAATGTCACAGGGAGGAAGTGCCACGCCCGCAAAGGGCCACGCCCAGTCTGAAACAGCGCCGCCGTGCCCTGTCGTGAGGTCTGAGGTGAGCTGCAGACAGACACACCAAAAACAGACAGCCTGGGGCAGGAATGCACCTGTGTGTGAGCGTGTGTGTGTGCGTGTGTGAGCGTGCGTGTGTATGTGTGTGTGTGTGTGCGTGTGTGTGTGTCTGTATGTGAGCGTTTATTTCTGTACCTTCATTTAAACGAGGTCAGTGGGTACAGAAGTTAATGTTGTTAAGTGCTGAGAATCTGGGGTCATTTATGTAGGCACACTGAAAGGTGCCAAACTCTAGGTGCTGTATAGGTACGGGCCATGATCCGCCAAGCCGTACGTTTCGCTGCACTGACGTGACATCAGGCACACTCCCGCTCGCTGAGGCTGGGGCCTTTCAGGAGGACGTCGCCCCCTACCTTCCCGCTGCAGAAATGCTGCTGTCTGTTCTGATATCTCCCCGGGGCAGATTGCTGCTCCCCTGCAGTTCTATTTCTATCGTTAAGTCAATTGTATTCTCACTTATTTTGTGGAAAGAAAAGCACCGCATGTTCAGTCAGCACAGCTCTCCCCCTTCCTCCCTCTCTCTCTCTGTTGTTCCCCTCTTTTTCGCTCATGTACACAAATATTTTATATATGCAAACAGTCTCAGTTACTGAGTCTCACAGACATTCACACACACGCACACACACAGATTATCTTACCCACTGCTGTATGACTCCACAGTGCATATATTAATGTGGAAGTAAGTCTATTGAAATTTTCCATATTTCTTACTAACATTTTTGTCATGAAAATCATGAAATGCTTTCAAGAGACACGTAAACATTCATAAGAATGCACGCACGCACGCACACACACACACACACAAGCACTCACTTACACACACACATACACTGAAACACTCATACATAGGCACACACACACATACATCAATTAAAGCACTTGTGTTGCTCAATGTCACTACTTAAAAGGAAGTCAGTTGGATAACTGATTTCATATTAATTTAAATTCAAGTGTTGACACCAGAGCTGGCTCTAAGGTATGTGTCTGTATGTGTTGTGTGTGTGTGAAAGAGAGCAAGAAAAATAGTGAAAATACATGCATGTGTGTGTGTGCCAAAAACAGAGAAAGAGTGTGAGTGTGTGCATGTGTGTGCCTGAGTGCATCTGCGTATATGGGCATCTAAGGAAACTGAGTCGTGTGTCCGCAAGTGAGATGTGCAGTTAAATGGGATGGAGAATCTCTCATTTCAATTAACTGGGTTTTCACCAGAGGAAATATGTGAAACAGACCTGTGTCAATTGAAGTTCCTTTCTGGTAACTTAGTACAGACCAGAGCAGTGCTATAACACTGTTATTACACAGAACAGCGCTATTACACTGTTACTACAGACCAGACGAGTGCAACAACACTGTTACTACACAAAGCAATGCTATAACACTGTTACTACACAGAACAGAGCTATTACACTGTTACTACACAAAACAGTGCTATTACACTGTTACTACACAGAACAGAGCTATAACACTTACTACACAGAACCGTGCTATAACACTGTTACTACACAGAACAGTGCTACTGCACTGTTAGTACACAGAACAGAGCTATAACACTGTTACTACACAGAACAGAGCTATAACAGTTACTACACAGAGCAGCGCTATTGCACTGTTACTACACAGAACAGAGCTATAACACTGTTACTAGCAGGCCACAGTGGTGCTATTACACTGCTACTAAAGGACAACAGCAGTGCTATTACACTGTTATTACAGACCAGAACAGCACTATTGCAGTTACACAGACTAGAACAGTGCTATTACACCGTTACTACAGACAAGAACAGCACTATTGCACTGTTATTACAGACTAGAGCAGCGCTATTACACTATTACTACAGACCAGAACAGCACTATTTCAGTTACACAGACCAGAACAGCACTATTTCAGTTACACAGACCAGAACAGTACCATTACACTGTTACTACAGACCAGAGCTGGATGTGAATGCATGCTTGCGCGTCTGTGTGCTGATCTCGGACAAGGGTGTGAGCATATGCTTGCTGGATACTGGTATGGGCTGTGGCAGCACATTTCTCCCCTTGGCGATTCTGGGGTGCATTCAGTGTCTATTCTCACACTGGTGATTTTGGGGTGCATTCAGTGTTTGTTCTCACACGTGGTGATTTTGGGGTGCGTGCGGCGGCTGTTCTCACCTTGGTGATTTTGGGGTGCGTGCAGCGGCTGTTCCCCGCCGCGGCGTGCATCCAGGAGCTCTCCGGGGGGGCGCACTCCTGCCGGAGCGAGCACTTCCTCTCCTGGACACACCAGCCGCACTCGAACTGCGGGTCGGCCTTCAGGCACATGCCACAGCTGTCCCGCAGGGCGTAGCACTTATACAGGTGAGCTAGGAGAGAGGAGAGAGAGAGAATATAGAAGGCGAGAGAGGGAGAGAGAAACGGGTTTGAGTATGTTTGCAGTGAAGGAAGCGGAACTTGAAAAAACAGAGTGAGGAAAAGGGGCGTTTTTCGGATACGAGGCGAGATCCCTCCATCTCCAGAGCCTCGCACCCCGGTGACAAATGGCCGTCGTCAACGCCGTGCGTGAGCAGATGGCCGACGGAGAAACGCCAAAGCGCCGGTATCAGACGGAAAATAAAGTCTCAAACCAACAACGATAACTAATTGTGTGTACATGGAAGTTCCATAGCCCCTGTAACTCATAGAGGATATTGTGTATACATGGAAGTTCCATAGCTCCTGTAACTCTTAGAGGATATTGTGTGTACATGGAAGTTCCATAGCTCCTGTAACTCTGAGAGATACGATCTTTTTTCTACAGGAGGCAGTGAGAATGCGGAGAGCACGACGTGTGGGGTTCTGGGCAGCTGTGGAACTTCAAAGGAGCTCGTTCACCACGGCCTGCCACTAATCTGATCTGTCGCGGCTGAGCTCGAGTAGCCCCGCGCTAATTAAACTGAACTAAATTAATGATTTAATTACATTAACATATCCCTGCTACAACCAGGCACGACCTCCCCAGGCCAGCAGCGGAGATGGATCACTCAGAAAGAGTTCAGAGGGAGAGATAGGGTAGGGGAGACAGAGAAGGGGAGGGATGAGAGAGGGAACGAGACACGGTGAGACAGAAAATGGGGAAAAAATACAGAAGGAAGAGAGAGAGAGAGAGAGAGAGAGAATACTAGGAGGAAAGCCTGAGAAAAACAAGGCACGGCGACTGGAAGAGGGAAAAGTTGACAAGGAGCTAAAAAAAAAGAAGGACTGCACGCGTGCGAGAAAGACCACAGAAAGCAGCAGAGGGAGCACTCAGAAGGACCAATCACAGCAGGCGGAGCAGTTTTAAGGTTTCTGGCGTCTGCCAGGTTTCTAAATATGGAACACTCAGACTGCGCCGCCAATTCCGCGGCGACAGAACTTGTTTTTTTTCCTCCAGACGGACCTCAGAACTGTCGTCGGCTCCCCCCCCCCCCCCACGTACGCAGCGAGAGGAGCGAGGCGCTGGCCGGCGCAGGTTTTGGGGGCCATTTTGGGGGGTTTGTTCTCTCGTCTGTAAGAGAAGCGAGCTCCCCGCAGCAGCGATTCATCAACGGCATTAATGAGCGCGCACTATTTCAGGGGTAATTATTCACCGCGGCCTTCTGCGCTGTGACTTTACACTGACTGTCCTCTCCCCCCCCCCCGGGTGGCTGCGGTGGGGGGGGGGCACACAGACAGACAGGAAGGCCAGCAGCTGCAGGTACGGGAGCTCAGACAATGTGCCCTTTTAGAGGTCAGAGTCAGAAAGGAGCAGGTGAACGATGTAGCAAGCCGCGCAGGTGTGGTGGTCCGGTTGGGTCCTCAGTCTCCGTCGCCCTTGCCAAATGGGTTGGGATACACATTTCAACCCGAATCAGACAGAAAAGGCAGGGGAACTCAAGTGAACTTTTTACAACCGGATTTGGCTAATGCTGCAAAGCTGGAGGACGATACTGACGACCCTGTTCACAATTAACCATTTAAATTCACTTCTAAAGTTGCCTGCATTCTCCCCCACTCAGAGAGAAAGACTTCAGACAGACACTATCTGTGTGTTGATAGACACTCCCTTTGGATACTCTGCCTGTAATAGACACTTCATGTGTATCAGACATTTCCTGTCTGTTAGAGACACCTCAGATATTTCCTACAGTAGTAGAGACATTTCCTGTGTATCAGAAAGACACTTCCCATGGGGTAGACAGAAACTTCCTGTGTTAGAGGACCACTTCCTCTCATAATGCAGAAGTGCAGTGCTTTTCTCGTCTTATGTATTTAGTCTCACAGTACCAGTAACAGTGTTGGAATCATCTTTGCTACCACTGACTTACATTTGAGTTTTTCATGCCTTTTCTGAATCAGTGTTAGTGTGTACATAATGGCAAGCCAACTAGACTTTTAGGCCAATTCAAACGACAAACCAGACTATGTCACAGCGTGCTTAAAGTGAAAGTTCCAGTTGAAAAAAAGGCGTGTGAAATGGTTTTCATGCCTGTTACCTGGGATAGAAAGGGGTCAGAGAGATTGGGCTGAGGGACGAATAGGGCTCATGATATAGGGTGAGGGAGGGGGTGGCGAGTCACGGTTACCTCTGATATTTTAGATGTTACCTTGGACACAGTAGAGGTTGCCTTGGTTATTTCAATGGTTTACTATGGAGATCAGAGTGGGTACCTTGGAAACAATAGTGGGTTACCTTGGATATTGTGGGGGTTGTCGATGACAAAGTTTCCGTTCCACACCACGGACAGGTCCACCGGCAGGTCACTGATGTCATTCCCGTCATAGTCATACTGGAAGACACAAGCAAGGCAGGCTCCAATCAGAACAACGGAAGCAATTTAAAACTGACTGAAGTAGTAAAAAGTCACACACAATGCCCACTGAGCTCCTCCGCCTGTGTTGCTTGCTCCTGTGGCTGCTGACTGGCGGTCAGAGCTGGGCGGGTCCAGAACAGTCAGGCCACACCCCCTTAAGCACATCGCACACCTACAGAGAGCCCGGCTCATTCTTTGGGTCAGCAGCGCACTGATGCAGTGCAGTTCCACTGACTACATGCGGACTGGCTGGCGCAGCAAACTCAGTCAATCGGACAAGCCATCCGGATCATGTACAGACCAGAGAATCTGTCACTAGAGCTTCAGCTGAGAGTTACTCTGCCACTGGACTGGCATTCTGCACTTAGCAGGACTACATCACACACCATCCATGCACAGGTGACCTTCCTTAGCAGAACTCCACCACACAGCATCCATCTACTGGTGACCTTCCTTAGACAGACTACATCACACACCATCCACGCACAGGTGACCTTCCTTAGCAGGACAACATCACACAGCATCCATCAACTGGTGACCTTCCTTAGACTGACTACATCACACACCATACGTGCACAGGTGACCTTCCTTAGCAGAACTCCACCACACAGCATCCATCTACTGGTGACCTTCCTTAGACAGACTACATCACACACCATACGTGCACAGGTGACCTTCCTTAGCAGAATTACAGTACACACCTATCACCTACCGCTGACCTTCCTTAAAATGACTACATCAGAAACCATCCATGCACAGGTGACCTTCTTTGACACCCAGACAAAAACGCTCTGTGAAATGGGAGCAGGGAGGAGAAAACATCAGCCGTAAGCATGTTTTCCAGCGCATCAAACCCAGCTTTGCCGTGTATTACTGCTTTACCCCTGAAGCAGAACAGTTTTCAGTGGTAAGAAGCGACCCGATTGGCTCGGCGGTGGGCCATGTATTCCAATCCCCTCCCCCCCAAACAACCCGTTGCGTGCGGTAGGGATGTCCCCAGTCCGATCCACGGATCGGTATTGGCTCATGATACCACCACATTTTAAGGATCGGGCCTCAGATAGGACACGTGAATGCGCATCGCCCCCGTGAACAGGCACTCCCCATTCGCCACCACGAAGGAAGCGGTTGTTTATGAAACTAACCGCTATCTGCAGCAAATGTCTGCTGAGCGGAACTTTCACAAAGTGGCATCCCAAAGCAGTCCCATGACCGCTTCGCAATGCCAGAGTTTCAAGAGGCGACATTAGCACAGCCTCTTAACAAAAAGAATTTCATAAAGCACCTGAAGAAACGCTGCTCTGACTTCTCGTGATTCACCCAGAACAAGACCGCAGCTGAGCAGAGAACACTGGAGGATACTTTTAAAAGACGGGAAACGTTTACACAAGAAGGCAAGAAGGCCAAAAAAAATAACAGAGAGGACGACTGAATTCATTGTGCTAAAAGGATATCTCACTTTGGTATTACGCAATCGATTTTGTGAAGCCATCCCATTGTCTTTTTTTTTTAGCATGAATTCTAGCAGCATCAGCTGTCCTTTCTGACTGTTAACATCATGGCCGTTCCTCCTGGTTGTCAGGCTTCCAATTAACTCATTTATTTTATGGACCTCACCAAAATGAACAGTTTCAAAGCACAAAACAACTACTGATGATAATACAACAATGCAATGTTTTTCTCTTAATTAATGGTAACTTCTTTTGAGCTAATAAGCTTTTTTTAGGGCTAGGTTAACTATACTGTAGAGAAATTATTTTCAGAGAGGCTACTGCATAATACAAGCTGTAGTTCGATTTATTTTTGTTATGACGTAAGCATACACAATGAGTGTACTTGGCTGAGGTATTCTATAATAGATTCTATAGGCCAATTAGCTGCACTAGAAATTATTTGCTTCCTCCCAGGTTGCAGAAACTATAGCTCTCCATATAATCCAGGACAGCCTACATCATTTAGTTAAAATAGCACAACTTTTTTCTCGATGTTTTTCATTAATAAGGCAATAAAACATTGAAAATACATCAGACATCAAAACATAATTTCTGACATTCGCTCTCTCTTTTATCGATCTATTCCCCGTAGTTAGTTTGTACTTTAAAGCTAATAATTTTGGCGAAGAAACACCCCAGCTCAAGACCAGCAGTTTCAGTACTCCTCTGGTACCCCAGAGTGATTAATGAACACTGTCAGTAAGGCCAATTAAAAGCACAATGCCCAATTAAAGAAGACCACTAAACAAGCCTGCAAGACTGGGGGGGGGGGGGGGGGGTCAGACCACACAACCACAGAGCCCTGCCCTTCCCACCTCAAATACTCACTAACATGATGAGGACAAGAGGCAACAAAGCAAGAACACACACGCAAGCACACACACACACACACACACACACACACACACACGCACGCACGCACACACACACACACACATGCAAACACGAGGAGGGAGTGTTCAATCAGTGCACAGGAAACCATAAGTATGGTGTTTCAAGTAGGACAATATCAATCAGCTCATTACATTACATTACATTATAGGCATTTAGCAGACGCTCTTATCCAGAGCGACGTACAACAAGTGCATAGGTTTCATGATGTAGAGGTGCAAAAGAAACACTAGAGTGAAGTAAGGATCGTAGTGCCAGAAGTGACCACATCGATCAGGACTCCAACCCTGTAGAGTAAGCTTGTTCAGCAAGCAAGAATCCTACCAAGTACAAACTAGCACTGGAATCACAAGCTCAAAGGGAGAGAGAGAGAGAAAGACAGAAAGAGAGAAAGAGAGGGAGTGGGAGAGGGAGAGAAGGGAGGAGTATGCCAAACGATGCCGTGGTGAGGCCATTCATTCACACCCAAGACAAACTGCAGGACGTTGGAGTGAAGAGCCACACGGAGGAGCAAAGTGAAACTGGCACATTCAATCTGTACTCCGGCACCTCTCATCAGGGCTCTCCCTCCTCCTCTCCCCCCCCCCTCCCTCTGCTCCTCCTCCGGGCCCCGTCCCACGCGGGGCCCCCCCTGTCAGTCAGCCCACGGGGCCCTCTCGCGCTCGACCGGCCGGCGGTCGGCCCAGCGGCGGCGGCGGCGTTAGCGACGAGCGCGTCGGGAGCGCCCGTCTGGTCCAGAGGAGGCCGGGAAGCCGCGAGACGCGACCGAGCCCCGGCAGCCGCGATGTGAAACTCCGCCGCGCGGCTTCTCACCCCCGCGCGGGGGAAATTAATAACGCCGCTCGTTATCCCGCCGCCACGTCCCCGCCCGGGACGCGCTTCTGGGTAATTAATCGCCCGCTCCCCGACGCCGCGAAAACCTGACCGAAGGAGGACCGAAAATAAGCTCCCCGATCCAATTAAAAATATCACCTTCCTTTTTATGGACCGCCGTTATATTTCTCCCCCTGTCACGCTCACGCTGCCCGCATCTGTCTTCCCAAATTACAGGCTGCCGGTGGCAGCCGGGCTACAGGAAGTTGGGCGGGTCTTCCCACAGGAAATGAAGGAAAGGAAGAGAGTCAGCTGACTGATGGGACAGAAGACGAGCTGCATTAAAACCGCTGCCCTGGCTGCACATGCGTGGACACAGGATCTTCATTTACGTTTAGGACGTAGAACCAGCTAAACTGGCATTCCCTGAAAAGCCAGCATTCCCAGATATACCAGCATTCCCAGCTAAACTGGCATTCCCTGAAAAGGCAGCATTCCCAGATATACCAGCATTCCCAGCTAAACTGGCATTCCCTGAAAAGCCAGCATTCCCAGATATACCAGCATTCCCAGCTAAACTGGCATTCCCTGAAAAGCCAGCATTCCCAGATATACCAGCATTCCCAGCTAAACTGGCATTCCCGGAAAAGCCAGTATTCCCGGCTAAACCAGCATTCCCAGCTAAACTGGCATTCCCTGAAAAGCCAGTATTCCCGGCTAAACCAGCATTCCCAGCTAAACTGGCATTATCGGCACGCCCAACGGGGAGGAGGCGAAAGGCTGGAGGTGGCCTCAGTCAGAAACCGATTACGTTGGACGACGTGCGTTTTCGAGCTTCCTGTTAGCGCTACCATGGAGACAAGAGGCAGGGGGTGACAGCCCCAAGGGGCTTTTTGCCTCTTCTCCTCATCCTCTTCCTCAAGAGTCTGACCAGTGCTTCGCCCGGGGGAGAGGGGGGTGTGCGTATGGTCAGCAAGGACGTTAACTGCTAGAGACAAAGCTACAAGGCATCTACAGTGCCCTTCTGTGTGGAAAAACAGGAGAGAGAGAGAGAGAGAGAGAGAGAGAGAGAGAGAGAGAGAGAGATAATAATAACCAAGCAAGAGAACAGAAGAGAGCCAGAACAGAGGGGGTGAGAAAGAGCGAACGAGAAACCGCAAAGAAGCTGTTAGAAAAGAACACGAGCGGAAAGAGAAACGCAGAGAGGGAGGGAGGGGGCGAGAACGAGGGAGGGAGGGAACGAGGGAGGAAGAAAGAGAAAGGGCCGTACGCACCGCCGTCGCCGTGGCTACAGGAACACGCGAGCGTCCCCGTGAAGCGGGCCCTCCCAATGACAACGCTACACGAGCCGCCACGCAGCCCCAAATTAATGAAGCCCCCGATAAAAACAGCACACGCCAGAACTCAGCCCCCCTCCCCGGCCCCCTCCCTCCCTGACAGCCCTATAGATCAAGGATGAACAGGGACGGCAGTAAAAACACCAGCCAAGCAAAAGAGAAGGGACCCGGTCGGCTCCCGGCCAAAAAAAGGAAAAAGTGTCGATGTTAACAAAACAGGCCAGCTGCCGTTCTGGGGGGGGGGGGGGGGGGGGAGGAGAGGAGAAAGGAGGAGAGGAGAGGGGGAGGACGAGTGGGGCGTGGGGGGGAGGAGAACGTCCCGTATTCGGCTTCGGGTCAGGCGCCCATCGTTACTCATTTTGAAGGAACACCTGAGGGGCGCGGCTAAAGATAGAGCTCCGCCTGCGGGGGGGGCGGGCCTGGCCGCGTGCGTCGCCGTAGTAACTGCGTAGTCCCCTGCCCCCTCCCGGCAAACAAACGCACGCAGCTCGCTCAAACTCTTCTCTCTACTCCTCTCCCTCTCCTCTCCTCTCCTCTCCTCCTCCTCCTCCTCCTCCTCCTCCTCCTCCTCCTCCTCCTCCTCATCCTCCGATACGCCCCAAACCCCGTCTTTCGGGGGCACCGCCACTCTGGGAGCCGATTGCCGGCGGCTTCCGTGACGCGTTCCCGCGGAAACGCGGAGAGGGGGCATTAACATTTATATTGCCTGGCGGAAAGAGCGCCGTCCGCCCCGGCGGGGGAACGGAAGGCCCGCGTCGGCCGCTGTCTGGCGCCGCTACGGCGGCCCTGGTGCCTTATGGGAGAGAGAGAGAGCGGCTGGGTCCCCACAGCCTACCGCACAACGCGTCTGCTGTACACTGTGCCCAAAATGAAAGAATTTCACCGTCCCAATCAGGAAAACACAGCACTGTGTGTGTGTGTGTGTGTGTGTGTGTGTGTGTGAGTGTGTGTGTGTGTGTGTGTGTGTGTGTGTGGCGTGTGCCCGTGTCTGTAAGCAGCCCTGATTTTACCACTCGCCAATATAAACAGTTCAGCAAGCTCACCCTGCTTACACAGAGCATTAACTCGTTACATGACGTCCGAGATCCATTTCACACGCATTAAGTGAGGACCTCATTCAATACAATTACCATACTAATACGTCTGAGGACTAGACACGAAACACACACATACACGGTTGTACAATTACACGTACGTTTATGTACACGCACACACACATACACAAAACTGCGTAATGCGTGTTTACAGACCACACGTGCATACTATGCACAGTACGTGTATACACACAAGTATATACATATAACAACATGTTTATGTTAACACACAAACATACAGAGACACATAAACACACAGACACACACACACACACACTGCACATGTGCAGATGAGAACGATCCAGGACCGTCCGGTAACCAGAGGCAGGATTAATGTGTCGGGGTCAGGTGGGACCAAATTAACATCCAGCAACAACGAGACGCACTGAGGCATTACAGGAACTCAGCCGCACCTCAACACGGCTCAGTCGCTCAGAGCCTGCCGAGGGATTATGGGTAGCTTTCCCGTGATTTAAAAAAAATGAATAAATAAATAAATAAATAAAAAAGGTTTGCACAGACTGCAAACCTGGATGGGATTATGGTCTGAAAGGGGGATCGCATGACCACTGTGCAGAGAGAGAGAGAGAGAGAGAGAGAGAGAGAGAGAGAGAGACTTTATCGGTTTCGTTATCTGATGAGTTGCCATTGTCTTGTGTTGCGCGTGAAGCAGCCAATTACAGCAAGAGCCACTGGGGAAATTTACTGAGACCTGACCAGAGGTGTTTTCCACAGGCAAGATGTGTGTGTGTGTGTGTGCGTTTGTGTGTGTGTGTGTGTGTGTGTGCGTGTGTGTTTGTGTGTGCATGTGTGTGTGTAGTCAATATTTCTACCTGCATGACAGGCTGTGTGTCTGCTCAGTGGGGCTCCACACACTGGGTGCTACACCACCAATCAGGGAATGGACAGGAGGAGAAGATGAGTAACGGAGAGGAGAGGAGAGGAGAGGAGAGATGGATGAGGGTGGAACTACACGTAGGCCTCACTGCCACCTCTACATACTCCCCCCCAACCCCCAATCCAGAGCGGCAAATACTCCTCAAGAGTGATGTCATCCGTGAGGGAGGCGGAGCCCCGGCCTGTTATGGCGCGCGGCCGTCTGCTTAATTGAGGCACGTGAGGCGGCCGATCTCCCGTTTAGCCCTAACGAGGCTCGTCTGCGGGGGGAGACGCGTGTAATGTGTCTAATTAAGCAGCTTTTCGCCGCGCGGTCTGTCGGCGCTGACGGGGGGGGGAGCGGTCGCCCGCGCGCCGCGAGCTCGTTAGCGTCCTCAGCCTTAATGACCGTCTTCGCCGTCGCTAACGAAAACGGCGCCCTGCCACGCCGGGGGGGGGGGTTCCGTAACTTTGGATCGAGTGAGGGACTGGGAGAGGTGACCGCTAGATGCCACGATGTGGTTTGGAGGAGGAGGAGGAAGAGGAGGAGAAGGAGAAGAAAACAGAACAAATGTATTCTGCATTTTCCAAAGATCGTAAGGTTACTGACCACTATGGGTATGAACCACAAAGACTTCCGTGATTAATTAACTTAAGCCACTCACAAATGAATGCTCACAGACACAAGCGAGTGTATTCGTAAAGAAATATAAGGGTGTTGTTTGTTTGCTGGTATATGGCGATTTATTAGACTGCTGTTCTTTAAAGCAACAACTCAACGTGACTGGACAGGACTGCACAGAAGAACAAAACTAAAACCTGCCCCAATCATCCTTTTTTATTTTGTGACACTGGACTATTCCGCTCAAGAGAAGGGATATTCGCAGCCATTGATTCTGCCCTGGGAGATTAAACCAACTAAAACAGGAAGGGGGGTATTAGATGTTATCCAGTACAGCGTTGTGGATGGCTGTTCCTGCACACGGGCTCTATGGTAAGAGGGGCCTCGCGGTTGGACAGGTCAACAGCGTCAGAGCCGCGAAACGGGTAATGAGCACAGATCAGCATCCTAACCTTCTCTTAGCAGAATATACACCCCCTTCCTCCCCACCCAGCATCACCCAAATACCCTCCCCCCCAAATATCCATTTCCCCAGAGCCAACAGCAGCTGCGTCCGCACTTTTCTCCCCTAATGGAAGACCTCTCCCTTTTCCCCCGCTCTCCATCTCTGCCTCCCGGGGTCCTTTCCCTTCCCCCAGGCTCCAGAGACGGGGCTGTCCCACCCACGCCCGACCGTAATTCATCATCGTTTTATCTGCGGCCGCCCTTGATTGGTTCCCGCCAAAGCCTCCCAGCGCGCCTCCTCTCCGCTGGAGGAACAGAGGGAAGGGAGAGGAAAAAAAGAACGAGGGAACGGCAGCCACCCCTGACAGCAGTGAGCGAGGATCCAGGCGTTTCCTCTTCCTTTTTTCCTTTTCGGACCGTGCGGGGAGAGACGGTGGCGGCAGCGGCCGCAGATCCATCTGCGATGTCACCGCTCGTCTCGCCCCGCTCCGCTCCGCTCCGCTCCTCCAGCAGGCGCGCGCGCGCGTGCAGCGCCTCCGTTCCTCGGGAGATGGCCGGGCGGCGCGCTAACGTGCTAACGTGCTAACGTGATTACAACAGCCTGGCCCCGTGCCACGGTTCACACCAAACAGCTCCGGATTAACAACCTCCTGTTTACACAGCCAATTAACAAGAAAACCCCAGCCCTCCCACACACACACACACACACACGTACATACACACACACTAGGGATGCACTGACTGATAGTTTGAGAGGAAAAGAAAGAGAGAGAAAAAAAAGTATTGTTTACTTGTAATCCAAGAGCTGGTTTTCATTTGCCTGTCAGATACAAAATAATTGCACTTTGTTTTCCATATTCAGTGTTTCCTCTGTAATTGTACAGACCCGGTGGGCTGCCAAGTCAACAACATTCTTTTTTTAAAATGCCGAAAAATAACACCAAATATGTACTCGTTTGGAAATCTATAACAATTTGGCTACGCGGGACACAGCGGCACCATCCAACCGTGTCAACATGGGGCCCAGCGCGCCGCGTCTGTTTAGGGGTGTTACAGTGCGTACCACCAGACCCGAAACTAATTCCAGGGGAAACACTGATAATCACTTCATAAATAGGAATGCGCGTTCAGTTGGAAGAACACATTTTAAGTTGGATGAATGTGAAGAAATGTCAGAAAATAAATGTTTAACTTTGTTGCATTACTTTAAAAGTAAAATCGTGTTTATTAGAATGGAAAGATTCTAAATGGTTGTTCATGAAAACAAATTTACGGAAGCAGAATCTCCACACAAGCGATATTGGTACTGGCCAATGTTTTCCCTAAATAATCAGAATCGGGATCAGTCAGAAATCTTTATATCGGTGCATCCCTAACAAACATACTCACACATGTACATACACACAACCATGTGTGGGCGCGCGCGCGCACACACACACACAAACATGCCCATGTCCACACACATAGACACACACACGCACACACTCATACACACATGCCCATGTCCACACACCCGCACACACTCACACACACATGCCCATGTCCACACACATAGACACACACACGCACACACTCATACACACATGCCCATGTCCACACACATAGACACACACACGCACACACTCACACACACATGCCCATGTCCACACACATAGACACACACACGCACACACTCATACACACATGCCCATGTCCACACACATAGACACACACACGCACACACACATGCCCATGTCCACACACATAGACACACACACGCACACACACATGCCCATGTCCACACACATAGACACACACACGCACACACACATGCCCATGTCCACACACATAGACACACACACACACACACACATGCCCATGTCCACACACATGACACACACACACACACACACATGCCCATGTCCACACACATAGACACACACACACACACACACATGCCCATGTCCACACACATAGACACACACACACACACGCACACACACACATAAACACGCCCATGTCCACACACATAGACGCACACACATAAACATGCCCATGTCCACACACCCGCACACACTCACACACACACATGCCCATGTCCACACACATAGACACACACACCACACACACACACACACACACACACATGCCCATGTCCACACACATGCACACACTCACACAAACAAGCGTGTACACACACACACATCCCAATGTTGTGGAACTGCAGAGTCACTACCCATCTCCCACCAAACGCTAAAAAACACACCAGCGACCAACGCGGCCCCGATAACGCTGAACGCCGCGCGTTAATTACGGTTTTCCTGGCCGCACCTTACGCCACAACCAACGCTTTCCACCTGAATCACTGCGTCCTCAATCACCCTCCTGCACCCACTAGTGCACTATAATTATGTTGTACTGTACATTCATGTGCAAACTCCCGTTCCTCCCCTTCGCGCCCTGTCCAATCACGGCCTTTCGAAGGAGACGGCAGCCGAGCGGACGCCGCGACTTCCCACGAGGCCGTTCGGCCGGGCTGCAGCCTGCGTTCCCTGGCAGGCCCGTCCGCGCCCGGGCACAAGCCCTCGGTCCCGCCTTCCGATTCTCCCGGCCAGCTCTCCTCCCTTATTTTTTTTTCCCCCCTCCCCCGACGGACCGCGATTCCGAAAATCTTGGCAGACCGACTAAAAACCGTTTGAACAAAACAAATTATTCGCGTGTCTGAAACGCGTAATTAGCGCCAAAACGACTTCCAGTCGTCGGGTCTGTGACGGGCGTGGCCCGCGCGTCTGAGCGCCGCGCTTTCGCACCGCCGCCACGGAAGAGCGGCCGCGTAAATATTGCTCGTGCAATTTCCAGAAAATTGTTACTTTCGCTTCGCAAACTGCCAGCGGGGTTTCTTCGCCACAGACCACATAATGACAACCGATGCGCCAGACCGAACATTTATGATATTTGTGTATTGCTATCATTGGCGGGTTCTGGCACGTGCGCCTTGCCCAGACGTTTTAAAGATCGTCCGCAGCTGGTGGGATAAGAACTGCGGCTTTACCCCCGCCTCAGACTCAAACTCCCAGCCTCCCGGGTTTCGTGTGGAGGAGACTAGTCGGTGACAGAAAGAGGCGTTGCATTCTGGGGAAAATCGCACGCGCCTGAGACCGAGAAGCCAGGATGTCAGATGGGAGAGGGGTAGCAGCGTAGTGTCATTTTTTTCAGCGTGGCCACTGTATCCAAAGGCACTTAACCTGGACTGCTTCAGTAAAATATCCATCTATTACAACATGAAATAAATGGACTGTATGTGAAATGTGTTATTCTGCTTCACATAACTGTGTCTATAAGAAGCTGTTATATAATTATATAATAGGCCGTTATTCTGGATAAGAGCATATGCTAACTGCTCAATGTTGACTGAGTTACAGTGGGAGGAGCCTCCGCGGGGAGGGGCCTGGAGGGGGGCGGGGTTGTGGGCGGGGCAGACTCACAGAGGTGCGCTGGCACTGGATGCTGGTGCTGTTGAAGCGCAGGGCGGTGACGCTCTGCACCCGGCCCTGGGCGGGGTGTGGGTGTGGGAGGGGCGGGGTTGTGGGTGGGGTGTAGGCGGGTTGTGGCGGGGTGTGGGCGGGGTTGTGGCGGGTTGCGGGCAGGGCAGACTCACGGAGGTGCGCTGGCACTGGATGCTGGTGCTGTTGAAGCGCAGAGCGGTGACGCTCTGCACCCGGCCCTGGGTGTGGTGTGGGTGTGGGAGTGGGCGGGGTTGTGGGCGGGGCGTGGGCGGGGCAGACTCACGGAGGTGCGCTGGCACTGGATGCTGCTGCTGTTGAAGCGCAGGGCCGTGACGCTCTGCACCCGGCCCTGGAAGCGGAAGATGCACTCGTAGTTGCGCTGGCCCGACTGCGGCTGCGGAAGGTTCCGGGCCAGCAGGGTGATGGGCTTCATCACCTCCACCGGGATGTAGATCTGCGTGGAGGGCAGGATCTGGGGACACTCCTGGGAGAGAGAGAGAGAACAGAGAGAGAGAAGGGGGGGGAGGGAGGGGAGAGAGAGAGAGAGAGATGGGGGGGAGAGAGAGAGAGAGAGAGAGGGAGATTATATCTGTCAACAGGAAATTGAAGGCTTTAGTCTCACATCTGATTGAGGACAGTTTGCATAGTCTCAGTGGACAGGATTAGCCGATACATTTATCCCATCAACTGCGCGAGAGAGGTTCAGCACACACCGGATACTCTAGAGGCAACGGTCCGTGTGTGTGTGTGTGTGTGTGCGTGTGTGTGTGCGTGTGTGTGCGTGTGTGCGTGTGTGTGCCATTTGAGAAAGAGAATGTGAAAAAGTCAGAGACGCTTGCTGGTGTAACTACATGACAGAACCCATAAAATACTCACTTGTTATTTATTTAGTTACATTTTTTAAAAAAACATATTTTTTTGCACAGTTATATTTTGGGTTCACAAATAGGACAAAGCATAAAAAATTGTGTTTGGGGGGGTCCCTGCTGGGTTTCCATGACAACGAGCGAAGTCCAGACAGGGTGGGCGCTGAAGCGATGACGCGGGAGGCTCCTTCCTGAGTCTCTGCCTTTTGTTTCATTCTGTGCCTCGCTGGCAGCGCCGCGTCCGCCATCGTCGCGTCCGCCATCGCCGCGTTCGCCATCGCCGCGTTCGCCATCGCCGCGTCCGCCATCGCCGCGTTCGCCATCGCCGCGTTCGCCATCGCCGCGTTCGCCATCGCCGCGTCCGCCATCGCCGCGTTCGCCATCGCCGTCAGCAAAGCCAATTTGGGAGTTCGGGGTCGGCCGAGGAGAGCAGAGTTTCAGCGGGAGGAGGAAACCGGGTCCGGGTCGGCCACGGCGTCGGCGTGGTAACCGCACAGCAGGGGGGAACAGAGTAAACGCACGACGCGTGTTAGCGCCGTGGGGACAGTCCTCGCTATGCCTGGTGCCCACGGGGCACTGCCAGTCGGGGCGAACGTGGTGGTGGAGCCAGAAGGGTTTACAGCCTTCCCCATCCTCGTCTCACACTGACGCAGTGCTTCCTTAGCGTAGTCTGAGCGTGCGGTGTGTGAGCCTGCTCAGTCTGAGCGTGTGCAGTGTGTGTGAGCCTACTCAGTCTGAGTGTGTGTGAGCCTGCTCAGTCTGAGTGTGTGTGAGTGTGTGTGAGCCTGCTCAGTCTGAGTGTGTGTGAGTGTGTGTGAGCCTGCTCAGTCTGAGTGTGTGAGTGTGTGTGAGCCTGCTCAGTCTGAGCGTGTGAGTGTGTGTGAGCCTGCTCAGTCTGAGTGTGTGCGAGTGTGTGTGAACCTGCTCAGTCAGAGTGTATGAGTGTGTGTGAGCCTGCTCAGTCTGAGTGTGTGTGAGTGTGTGTGAGCCTGCTCAGTCTGAGCGTGTGAGTGTGTGTGAGCTGCTCAGTCTGAGTGTGTGAGTGTGTGTGAACCTGCTCAGTCTGAGTGTGTGACTGTGTGTGAACCTGCTCAGTCAGAGTGTGTGAGTGTGTGTGAGCCTGCTCAGTCTGAGCGTGTGAGTGTGTGTGAGCTGCTCAGTCTGAGCGCGTGAGTGTGTGTGAGCTGCTCAGTCTGAGCGCGTGAGTGTGTGTGAACCTGCTCAGTCTGAGTGTGTGCGAGTGTGTGTGAGCCTGCTCAGTCTGAGTGTGCGAGTGTGTGTGAGCCTGCTCATTCTGAGTGTGTGCGAGTGTGTGTGAGCCTGCTCAGTCTGAGTGTGTGCGAGTGTGTGTGAGCCTGCTCAGTCTGAGCGTGTGTGAGTGTGTTTGAGCCTGCTCAGTCTGAGCGTGTGTGTGTGCATGCATATGTGTGTGTGCGTGCTAACTGAGGATAGATATTCCCGCCTGAAAGCCAACGTCAACCTCTGTGACATCACGCTGTTCCCAGGGAAACCGCTTAATCGCTGAGATTTCTGTGGACTATGCACCACTTTTTTTTTCTTCTAAAACTTTCTGAAATGTAAATGTACTATAACGTCACAGACCTGGACCACTGCGTGTACTCGTACCACGCTGCACCACAAAAAAACTCCATTCATCGCAAATTAGACGAGGAAAAGCTTTTTTTTCTTTGACCGAGTTTGAATTCGCATTTGAAGATGAAACCGCACATGAATATTTACGCTTCTACAAACACAGGCCAAAAAAACATTCATTCATTCTTCTTTTTTTTGTTTGTTTTTTTAAAGAGGGGGAATATGAGCGAGAGTGGGCTCGTTTAGCCGCTATTAGCTGAGCGAGGCCCGCGGTCTGTTTGCCTAGCGCTTCATTCCGTTTGTTTTTCCTTAAACCGCCATTAAATTAAGCGCCGCTAATGAGCCTGCGTCGCAGTTTGAGCGGGGAGGCGAGATCTGAATTTTTTTTGATATAATGGGGAAGGGGGAGTCGGGGGGGGGTTTGGGGGAGGGGGTCCAATATCCACCCCACCGCGATCAATATGCATGAGGCGGGGAGTAAAGTCGCGGGACGAACCGCGGCGTTCGCGCATTCTCGGCACGCGGCAGTGTGGCGGGGGAGGGGGGGGGGAGGGGGGAGGGAAATAATTTTTAAAACTCCAAACAACATGGTTAATTAAGCGCCTAAAGCTTCCTGACAGCGAGGGGAAGCTGGAGAAGAGTATTAATAGAAGGGCGCTAACGATGTAAGAGACGAGCTCGAGCTATCTACACGGCCCCTTCGCCGAAGAATCAGGAGAGCGCCAGAGCGGCGAGGGGCGCGGGGAAGGGGAGCGGGGAGCGGGTTTGGGCGCTCCGCTCGGGCCGCTGTGGGCGGGGGAGCGTGTCGATCCGCGCCGGTGCGCACGCCTGCCCCGCCCGCCTCCATCTGTCTCCTGTCGGTGTGGGCTTCTCGCCTGCGCGGACGCCCAGCTGGGGGCGATAGCGAGTCCAGGCCCTGAGGACGCAGCCTGAAGCGGAGCTGGCGTTGTGGCGGGCCAAACGTTCCGGCGTGCGTTCCTCCCCCGATCGCAGGGGGGGCTTCGTTTCTGCGGAAGGGGACGCAGGCGGACCCCCTCGCCCCCTCGCACAGCGCACAGGGCCTTCCAGAATGAAGCCCCCCCCCCTCCCCCAGCTTTCCGGAAGGTTCCGCCCCAGCTCAGGGCTCAAGGTTACTGGAGAAACGCCGGCTCGGCCTATCTTTGACACCTGAGAGCAGGCGTGCGACGTTCTGAAAGGAGGATGACATGAGTACTGGGTATGAAGACGGTGGGGGGAGGTGGTGGGGGGCGGGGGGGTAAAAGAAGAATTTCATGAATTTCATTTCACTTTTGGCAGGTGTCAGAACGCTGCAAGGAGAGGAATAACCAGAATAGATTTTTACCAGGGGATTCCATTCAAGTCTCTGCCTCAGTTTTATTCTCTCAGAAAAGAGGAAAGTCACGAGCCGACAGTCTGGTTACCCCCAGGTTAGTCCCGGGTTAGTCCCGGGTTTGCCAAAAGTCAGCCAGACCTGCCATTTCAGTGGATCTGCTCCCTGAAGTCCAGACAGTTTTGATAAATAAAATGACAAAATAAATGAATAAATAAATAAATAAACTACAGCGAGCACAGAGGGCGAACAGAGTACCCACCCCCCCCCACCTTCTCCCCCCCCGTGCTGGTTTCTGTTTGTTTGTCCCGTCCCCATCCCCCGCCCACACCTGCACCGAAAGACAAAACAATAATAAAACCGAGCGGAGCGTGCGGTCGCACTACATTACCCAGACACCCGTTAAACCGCAGCGCTCGGCATTTCACAAGCGGCCGGGCTGTCTGTCTGTCTGTCTGTCTGTCTGTCTCTGCACACATCCCGCCGTGACGGGGACCTGGGCGGGGTCACACAAGCGGAGACGAGCGGGGTGACGGACGGCTGCCGGACTGCCGACGGATCTCCGATTCCCGCCTCCTCCTCCGCGGACCCTGGCTTAGCGCCGCGCTAGCTCCGACGGAACGGGCCCTCGTCCCGACCGCCGCCGCCGCCGCTCGTCTCCCGGGCCCGTGTCGCCGACGGCGACGCGCCGATAAGCGTCTCCGAAAAGAAGAAGCTCCGCAGAACGCCTCCGAAGACACGAGTCGGGGTCGTTAGCGGTACCAGCGAGACGGAGCGTGAGATGGAGCGCGACGGACGCGGCGCGCTAGATAGCCGAAAGAAAGCCCCGTTATAAACAGCGCCTCTCTCTCTCTGTCTCTCTCTCTCTCTCTCTGTCTCTCCCTCTCTCTCTCCCTCTCTCTTCTCTCTCTCTCTCTCCCTCTCTCTCTCTCTCTCTCTCTCTCTCTCTCTCTCTCTCTCTCTCTCTCTCTCTCTCTCTCTCTCTCTCTCTCCGGCGCGCAGCTGCTAGCGCCGCTTTAGCGCTTCTCACAAATCACGGCGAACGCGTAGCCGCCGAGCCGCCCGGACACATTCTGGCGTGGGAGGAGAGAAAACACGATTGGGGGGTGGGGGGGGGGGGGTTGGAGGGGGGGTTGAGCGCTGGCGGAGGGAACACTTGAATGATTAATGAGCGAGGGGTTTTTAAAGGAGGCGGAAATGAATTCCGTCAGACAGCGCGGGCCCCGGGTTCAAAGCTAACGTTTGCTCTCGATATCGCGGGCGGGAGGAAGCCTGTCGGAGGGAGACCGTCAAACAGGCAGATCTCTCCCGCTTTCTCCGGGGAGCCTCTCTCTCTCTCTCTCTCTCTCTCTCCGTCACCATCTCCATCTCTATCTCTTTATCTCTCTCGCCAACTCCATCTCTCTCTCCATCTCCATCTATCTCGCTCTCCATTCCTCTCTCCATTCCCACCGGTCTATTTCTCTCAAACTCCAGGTCCGTCCACTCTATGTATCCATCTCCCTCCCTCCCGTTCTCTCCCTCCCTCCACCTGCTTCTCTCCATTGCCATTTCTCCATCTCTCTCCAACCCAATGTCTCCCTCACTCACTCTCCTTATCCATATTGTTCTCTCAATCTCCATCTCTCTGTGAAAAGCATGAAAGCACAAACAGGCCCGTGGTCTCCACCAATCACAGTGTAAGGCCAGAAGGGCAGCAGAGCAGGCTGGTGGAGGGGTGTGGGGGGTGTGGGAAGGGTGCAGAAGGTGTGGAATTAGTATAAGTGTGTTAGTGAGTATGTATGCATGTGCATACAAGAGTGAGTGCATACGTGTGTGTACAAGTGTGTGGGTATAGTGTGTGAGTGGTTATGATGATGTGTTTGTGTGATGTGTGGAGTGTGAGTGTTGTGTATTTTGTATGTAAACTGTGTGTGTGTGTGCGTGGGTGCATGAGTGAGTGTGTATGCGTGTGTTTGTGTGTATATTTGTATGTACACGAGTGTGAGTGTGGTTCACAGGCTGCAGGACTCATAAATAATGCATGCCATTTACACTGCACCGTATCCAAAACGCCACACACACAACACCAGAGAGCAGGCTAAGCTAACACCCCGTCCAACAGGATGCGCCACTTCCAAATCGCTGCAGCTAACAGAACACCAGCGCGGCCCAATCTAGCAGCCTGGCCCCCGCCATGCGCTCAGCGCGCTGAACACGACGAGGTGTTCCCGTGGAGAGCCCAACGCGTTCCACGTGAGGCTCTCAGCCGCTCAGACAGAGAAAAACACATAAAAGGCCTTTCAGGGACCGCCCGCCTTTTCATGTTATTTTCGGCAAAGGAAGCCGGCCGCCGCGTCCCCAGCCGAGCCGCAGGGACGAACGACTCGATGAGGACTAGACACCTTCGGACCCCTGCTGAAGGCCACGTGAAAGGCCAGCTCCCCCGTCCCCCCACAGCCCAAAACTGTGGCAGACAACAAAAAAAAAAGAACCAAGAAAGGAACACAGGAACCGCGCCAGATACTCACCGCTGATTGGCCCATTTGAGCCCACTTTCTTATATCCGCGCCTTGTTTTGTCACATACTACACTTGGCAGACACCCTCAATGATAGTTTCTTTTTTTTTTTTTTTTTTGAAGGGGGCTCAGAACCAGCTTAAAGGCTAAAGAACCAGCATAACCAGAAGGTCGCAGGTTCAATTCCCAGGTGGGTTACGGATGCATTTTCAATGCAAGCTATGTACACTGTACTGGATGAGAGCAAATAAATGGATAGTAATTAACATGTGCAAAATGGTTTCAATGCCGTTTTAGAAGGAAACTCGGAAAAGCAATAGGTTGCATAACCAAAAGAATTCCATCACCTTTTATAATGCGTACAAGTCGTAAACGTCTAATTAAGCGTTAATAACGGCATTACACGGCATCAAATCGCGTGATCACCATAAAATTGGGCATTTTAGACGTTAACACACGCATGAATTAATGAACATGAGGAGGGGGAGCCAGAGAATTACACCAGGTCGCCATGTGCGCCGATGGTGCACTGAGTCTACACCCGTCTCAGGAGCGCGCCTGGCAACCTTCTGTTAAATTTACAATGCGGACGGCCCCTCTTGGACCGAAACGGGCTTCAGCACTCCTCCCCGTCCTGTGCTAAGATGACAGAGGGCAGAGCGGTAGGTGCTGAATATTGAATTATAAAAGGGGTGCGAGGGATTTGCAACGCCGTCACGTCCCAGTCCAACCGAGGAGTGCTTAACGAGGGAGACGAGAGGCTAGAACAACGCTCCCGTCCTCGCTAATGGATTTTATAATTAATGGATTAGAGCAGAGGCACGGAGTGCGTTGTCCTCCTCCCACCCCCAGGGGGCACCGAGACGCAGGTGCTGGACTCCCAGATCTGAGAGTGGAGGGCCGGGGGGGCAGTTGAGGTCACGGGGAGCAGACAGTGGCGAGCTCGCTCGCATGATGGTGACTGCGTCAGCGACACTCAGCTCCGTTTTCATCCGACACCCCGTCCGCCAACGACCGGCGGCAAGTCCCCTGAGAAAGAGGGCGGGGCCGGAGATAAGTGGGAGGAGTCCTGGCGGTAGCTGTGGGTCTCTCCCGACCCAGGGACTGACACGAGGGAGGGCCAATGACGGCAGAGAAAAGGCTAAACTGCCGGGGCAAGCTGTGACTAAGGCTGCTAGAATTGATGGTCGCATCATTTCCTGGCTCTCAGAATGTGGGCGTGGCCTAGCCCTGTGATCTCATAAAGCACTGAATCCCACAGGCCCCTTTCTACTTGAATTTTGGTGCTCGACAACCAAAGTTATTAACTGGAGTCACTCATATTCTGCGTCCTCACATACGCATATTTATAAGACTGCGAATGCCAGACACGTGATTCCTTTATGGAAGATTTTCTGCAATGTACGCCTTACTTTTCTGAGAATAAATATAATTGTTCACAAAAAAAGAAAAAGAATTCCGAGAACGCTTACAATGTCAACAAAAATGGACGTGGTCGTTCAAATATTTGTTGGTATCTGCCAAGAGAAGCAGGACAAGATGAATGTTTCCGCGTCTGAAACGGGCAGCGAACGCACAGCAGTGTCGAATAAAGCTTCTTTAAACAGTACTCAACATCGCTTCTTTTAACAATACGCAACAGCGCGCTCTCTGTTGGAAGTACTTCTTCTGGTTTCAGAGAGTGAAAGAACGTCTGGGAGCATTATGCAGCTAATCATTGCATATCTGCTACCAGCTGTCCACTCCCATTCCCATCCACAACCGAGCTCGTTTGCACTGAAACTAGAGTCAACTTCGGCGGTCACTCCCTGTTTCGAGCAGGACGCATCACTACTGGTTGTCGCTATCGTTCATAACCGTACTAAGTGTGAACTCAACCTTATTAAGCGCTACAATGAGGAGTGACATACTTAGCTGTAGTGTGAACGAGGCCAGAGAAGATCAGAGAGGACAGTGAGGCATATTTCCCTTTAATAACACAAGTCATTTTGCAGAGGCTAACCCACTTGTTGCAATAGTGTGATACAGTAATGGTTGTCAGGCTCACAATTCACTCCCATTCGTTTTCAGGACATTGCCAAAATTAATAGTTCTAAAGCATAAACTAACTACAAAGGATAAAAGATCAATACAATGTCCCGAAAATGCATGGGAGTGAATTGAGAGCTTGACAAACGAGAGAAAAGACGATGTTGACAACGGCCAACAGGAGCTCCTGAGGTTGCCAGTATTCACACTACTGCAAAAGTGTGGTAGCCTCCACAAAATCACTTATGTTATGAAAGGGTGAAATACGCCTTTAAGCAGCCATAGCGAGGAGTGAGCAGGGTCACCTCTGGCTGTAAGGCCCAATTATGTGGGCCAAAAAATATGGTTTTCACTTGCAATTATAAACCTACATTTAAGCTTTTGGTTTCTCTGCCAACAAACTTGGTGTTACTGCACTAATGACCGACAGGTCAGAGCATGACCCCCAGAGGTCAAAGGTAATCAGCATGGCAGTTAAGAGTTTCACATGTAGTTCTCTACTCCTGTCTGTCCTATTCTCCAGTGAAGGTGCGCAAGCTCGTTTGAAAAACAAAAAAGAAAAAAATATCAATTTGCACACAGTAGCTGCTCAGTGACCTGGTAAGGACCCCAAAATCACCTTTCGCTTCATGTTGACACAGAAGCAAAGCCGTAGCCGGCTCCTTCTCCCCCCTACAAACAGACCGCAGAATGCTGCAATTGGTTTCTTTGTGCAAAGCTATTCCTTTTTCGATAAAGCCAAAAACTACTCAAACCACAAGGAGTCCTCTGAAGTGGGTTTTGGAGTCCAGGATGTGGTTGGGCTACATTTTCCCGAAGAGTGCCTCCCTTCATCTCTCTCATGCTCTCTCTGGTGCTCTCCTTCTCTTTCTCTCTCTCTCTCTCTCGGTCTATTTCTCACTTTCTCTGCCTCTCTCTCTCTCTTCAGTGAAAACCAGAGTGGGCGGCCGCTGTCATTTTTGATCCATCGTCTAATTAGCCAAAATAAGATCAATTTAATCGGGAAATCTGGGGTTTTATTATCTTTTAAACAAAAAGGCGCTTCAATGGTTATAAATCAGGCAATGAAAATGCTAATGAGAGCCATCGCTTCTGTCCTCTTTTCCCCCCTCGTCTGCTTGTCCTGCAGAGCAGGCAGGGAGAGGGAGAGGGAGAGGGACGGGGAGAGGGACGGGGAGGCAGAGGAGGGGGGGTGGACAGGTCACAGCAGGACAGGCGAGCCCAGGGAGCGGAGGTGAGGCGAGGCGCGGGCGCTAGCCCGATGGCGGCGCGTGCCAGCCGGGCGTCGGCGGCGGCCGCGTGCGGCGGGGCGGAGACAAGCGCGCGCTTATCTGAGGCTCATCGGCCGTTCCCCGCGCTCGCCGCTGGGCCTGCGGGCGGCTCAGGCCCGACCCTCTCCGGACTCCAGCCCACACTGCGACACACCCCGGAGGCCCGGACGCACCCCACCCCCCCCCTCGCTCCCTGACCCGCGTGTCACACACCTCTTCACTTCGGCTGCCGGTTTCACCAGCGGGTTCAACACCTCAGGCTAAAATCAGCACAAACACTGCGTCTGTTTGCTCTGATAGATTCCCCATTACCTCCCCATTACAATTTAGCCTATCTTTAACTGTAGCCACCTGACCAGCAAATGGAGGATGGGACCCCCCCCCCTTTATATCCAGGTTCTTCCTGAGATTTCTTCCCACTGGGGAGTTTTTTTATTAATTTTTTTATACCTCATTTTGTTGCTGGGCGGCCCTCAGGCCTGGTCTTTCACATCTTTTCCTATTTAGCTTTTTTCTGCTTTGTCTTTGTGACAGTGCCTGTGTAAAATTGCTCACAGAGATAAAACTGAATTGAAAAGAACAGAGGAGTGTGTCAGGTTACTGCCCCTGCGCATAATGTGACATGGCCGCTACGTGCTAATTCAGCGGGTGACTGACACACTGCTTCTGATTTCGCGTCGCCTACCAGATTACAGTTGTCGCCGGGCAGAGGGCAGACCGTCGGCATATAAATGTGACAGATCCAGCGGCAAATTCGACCGATGCTCCAGCCATTTCGGCTCGAAGAAACTCGACAAATATCTTTCCGGTTCGCACAGAAGCCGACCGTGTTTCTGGTTTTCTTTCTCCGACACCTGAATGCAAGTGTCTTATTATGTAGTGACAGACATCGGTGCTGTGTTGCCGATGCAAGAATATGTGTTGTCACAGTTATGCAAACGAGGGGAAATGTGAACAGAGACCTTGAGCGGGTTCTAAAAATGACAAAAAGGTGTTTGCGTGCCTCTGCGAGCTTTGAGCTGGCTGGTTGGGCAGCACAGACATGACTAATCGATGAACTCGCTCTGTGCAATCCCTTTTTCATTAAGACGCAAGATCTATACTTACTCCTACCAAATTTATAAACAGGGAAATAATTACATTTCCTTACGATGTAAAGTGTGTCATTTCTAAACAGGAGAGCAGGAGGTCTGAAAAAACAGCATGTCTGTTCTGAGACTGTTGCCTCAATCGAACTTCTGATTGGCTGCCCACTAAACAGACGCAACACTGATTGGTTAAAAGGCAAATAGTGTGATGGTGAGGTAAGGTCTCGAAAAACCAATGCCAATCCCACCTGTAGTGGGGCAATGTAAAACCTTTGTTGCTTTCAGGATTAAAAAAAGACAAACAGGCTCATGAATAAAAATGGCTGTCGTCTTTTGCTCTTTATGCATACATACTTTAAAAAATATAAATTCTTTGAATGATGAAGGGTGAAAATGAGTGATGTCAATGCTGCCTTCACTGGTGATGCGCTGATATTCCCTTGAAAATCTTTAAATTCCCATTTCGCCACAGGTGTACAAGTTAATTAGTGTGACGCTGTTAATGGGAGCCTCTATTTTCAGCAAGGCCATTAGCGGGCTCCTAATTCATGGAAGATTTAACAAAACAAATGAATTGAATCAGTCTTACAAACTCGATTAAAAATGAGTCAGCCCCATTGTTGGCTAATAGGAAAGGAGAGGCCGGTGAATTCTGCTCGGTGTTGTATTAGTGAGGTGGTGAGACGTTCGGACCGGGGAAACGGAGAATCGGACGGCAACCCTGCGCCCGTGGCCTGAGAGACACGGTCACCGCGACCGGGCCAGAACCAGGCCTCGAGCTCGGCCCGGGACCCGGGGGACTGCAGAGTGTCTGCAGACAAACAATCAGGAACTCAGGGCGGGGAAACGAGGCGTGAGGGACTCTTTATGCAGCCAATGACTTGGGCTGAAACACGCCGAGAAAAACCAACCACCTGCTACGTCGCTAAACAGAAACGAGCACAGCGGCAGAAACAAAATCGCTCAACTTAACAGAGAGGGAAAGAAAAAAGTTGCTAAATTGTCAGAACATGCTCTCAACAACCGCACCGTCTCAGACACCAGAGAGAGAGAGAGAGAGAGAGAGAGAGAGAGAGAGAGAGAGTGAGAGAGAGAGAGAGAGAGAGAGTGAGAGAGAGAGAGAGAGAGAGAGAGAGAGAGAGAGAGAGACTCTCAGCAAACTGCATTGGGATCTTTGTTTACCGTCCTCTTTGATAAATCACACTCACTCATCTGTGGCCTTGGAGTAAGTGGACATCGAGCGGGACAGGCGGGTCCCCATGGAGACGCCTCACACGCTGTTAGCCACCCACTCCGAAGCACAACCCCCCCCCCCCCAACCCCCCCAACCCCCCCAAAGTGACAAAGCCAGCGTGCGCCAAACGTCTTTATAGACGAGCAGGCCTGCAAAGGACAGGCACACAGAGCGCGCTCCGACGCGCAGCGGGGGGGAAAGGTGCGTCCGCGTAATCTACCCTATGATGCGCGGCTCGAGGGCGTGCGGCGTGTCTGGGGGTCCGGGACGACGGAGGGGAGATAAAGCGCACCCCCCCCCCCCAATTGGATTGAGGTGCCCCGCCGCTCAATTTACAGCACAAACGCACACGCGCATCCCCCTGATGCAGGCCGGTGAAAAAGCCACTACCCAGCTGAAGAGAGAAGGCCAAATTCACCCGACGCTCCCGGTCAGCTAAGCTCATGTAAACGACCCCTTGCGTTGCTTTCCTTCTACGTCTGCCATCGTATCTGTCTGTTTGAGACATTACATTACATTACGGTCATTTAGCAGACGCTCTTATCCAGAGCGACTTACACAACTTTTACATTTCATTTTTACATTGTATCCATTTATACAGCTGGATATATACTGAAGCAATTTCGGTTAAGTACCTTGCTCAAGGGTACAACGGCAGTGTCCTTACCCGGGAATCGAACCTGCGACCTTTCGGTTACAAGCCCAGTTCCTTACCCACTGTGCTACAATCCGCACTCCGGCCGGATGTCATACGGATAGGGAAAATTCTGCCATGCCGCTTCAGATTTTACTTCACAATCAAAATTTAAACTGTATAGGGGATGGGAAGGGGGGTGAGAGAGAGGATGAGGGGGTGGAGGGGGGGGTAGGTAGGTGTCTTATAAACCGTTGACCCTGGTGCGGTACGTCACCTGCACTAGGAGTTCTGGCGTATGTTGTGTTGTACAGGCAGGGGAAGACGAGAGATGTGGCTGATATCGGCTTTTATGCTAATGCAGCGTTTGCAAACGAGAGGAAGGAGAGGCGACCTGTACAGTCATTCACCCGTCCCCGTCTGCCAATGAGGAACTCCCAACACCCACAATGCACCTGCTGGGGGCGGAAGCACCACTACAAACTTCAGACTCCGTTACAAGCCGTGTGTGTGTGTGTGTGTGTGTGTGTGTTTATCAGTGAGTGTGTGTGTGTGTGTGTGTGTGTCAGTGAGTGTGTGTGTGTGTGTGTGTGTGAGTGGTGTGTGTGTGGTGTGTGTGTGGTGTGTGTGTGAGTGTGTGTGTGGTGTGTGTGTGTGTGTGGTGTGTGTATGTGTGTGTATGTGTGTGGTGTGTGTGAGTGTGTGTGTGTAGTGAGTGTGTGTGTGTGTGGGTGTGTTTGTCAGTGAGGTGTGTGGGTGTGTGTGTGTGTGAGTGTGTGTGTGTGTGTGTGTGTGTGTGTGTGTGCATAAGCGTAAGAGAAAGAGAGACAGAGAAAGAGTTTTTACATGCATAACCGTGTAAACTACACAAACACTGGCATCAAATATTTGCCTGTCAATTGATGTGTGTTCGCCAGAGCGTTCGATTGCACGTACGCGCGCGGATGTGCGTGTCGGTACGCGAGAGCGGCTGAGGCTAGGAGCGTGGGGGGCGGAGCCTCACCTCTGACGTGTTGACCCGGCCCTCCAGGAAGGAGCAGTCGTTGGCGTTGTGCGTGCACATGTGGCGGTACTTGCACCAGTGGCAGGGGAACGAGCCGTTCACACAGGAGAGACAGCTGCAAGAAGAGAGGAGCACAGCGTTACACACACACACACACACATGCATAGATACACACACACACAAACATGCGTGCGCGAGCACACATACATATATACTCCAGGGTGTTCCACGAGCGTATGCTATGTCCAGCTGGGTTATAGCCAGCAGCAGACTAGGGTTGGGCGGGGAGGGGCGGGTTCAATACAAATGTAAACATTATAAATGAACTAAATTCTAGTCAGGAGTATTTAGAAATGAATGATGAAACAAAAAATACCAATATATAGTCATATCAGTCAAGCAAACTTTCTTTGTCATCCGAATACAGCATGAAATATATGAAAATAAACTGCTAAGTAAAAAAACTGTGATAACTCCGGGAGAGAAGAATCTACTTCACGCCGTATCAGAATGTCTGGGCCCCCCACCCACAGTATCAGGAGTGCGTACACATGGCTAATGTTCCCTGACATCAACGGCAATAGCTTTGCTGAGAAATGACTGTCGAGGCCCGTCTCCATTTTGTTTCCCATTATCCTGTTGTAGCGTACGCCGAATACGTTCACCAGAAATAAGCACAAAACAATTAGACCCGTCAGACTTCATGAATGCGCCTCCGCGCTCCACCGCGGCCCAGAGTGACTGACGTGACGAGCGTACGAAGCAAGCGCGGACGCGAGCGCCCGGCTAACGTTTCGTTTGGCGAGGCGGAGCAGACAGACGGACGCGCTCTGAAACGACACCGCGCGTCGGTGTGCGATCGGCAATGACGAAGCAGCTCGCAATGACGAAGCAGCTCGCGATGATGAAGCATGAAAAGCCCGGCGGTCGCGCTAGCCCCCAGAACGCTGCGTCGCTGAAACACAGGAACTCCCAGAAACTCTTAACTCGCACCAACTCGCGTTCTTATAAAACTATCTTTGTCATAACATGCCAACTCACAGTGACACAATGAATGTATGTTGTGACGCCTGTAACAAAAGCGGAATTAAATAGCAGGGTTGGCAGAATGAATTTAGACACAAATAATGTTTAGGCATTCGGATCAAAACAAATTTTTGTCGCACAGGCCAATATGCTTCACAAAAATAACAATAATTCGGTCTGTAGAAGGAGCTGTCATTCATTATTTTATTTTGACAGATTTAATGAGAATTGGACCTAAATACAAATATCTAACAAACCTTTTAAAGTCATGTTCTGTGCAATAATTAGAGCAATTTAATTGCAATAAAAAGAGAAAGCTAGCTAGATCTACTTTTCAACCTTTCATTGAAAGCAGCCCTATTCACTTTGGCCCACTTACGGGAAATATCAGTGCTACTCAACTCCAGGTCCTGCAGGCCACAGTGTCTGCAATTGCCATTAATCTGATGTAGTAAACTCAGTAGCTAGAAGAACCGGAACAAAGAAAAATCTTGCAGCATACCGGTACTCTGCTGTGGCCAGTGACAAGCCCTGGGCAATCTGAGTCAGGACAAGCAGCTCACCAAAAATAGCATCAAAAGAATAGCCGGCTGGAAATGTTATAATGTTCGGTTATCCAGCCGATAGCCAGCGCTTATGGAACACACTGATACACACATGCACACATTCGTGCGCGCACATGCACACGCACACACACACACACAAACACACAGTTCCACAGACACACACATGCACACGCACACAGACTCCACATACACACACACACACATCTTTATTATATTCATTACTTTACGGGCATAGTCATCAGTATTATAATTCCATCGCTCGCATTGCATGTTCATTGGTTAAAAGGTTCTAGTATGTTGATAATATCTTTCAATAAAGCACACTGAATTGAACTGAAGAGAAAGATCAAATGCAGGTAGATTAATTCCCAGGGGTTGGGGTGGGGATGGCGGTGAGTGATAGGGAGTGAGGAGGGGGGGGGGGTGCGTGGGGTGGGGCGTGGGGAGAACAGAAACCCTCCAGGTCCCTGTAGCTGGATTATCTCCACCGTGCTCTGTCGCTCTGTCGCTCTCGAACCCGAGAGCTTTCCTGCCGTGGTCTCCCAGCACGTGCGACAGGAGGAGAACATCTGAGTTAATCTCAGCCCCCCCCCCCCCGCACCACCACCGGCTGCTCCCCCAACACAGCACACCCAGACTCTCAAAAACAATTTAAATTTTAAATGTGCGCACAAACACAGCTGAGAAGTACTGAGAAACACCCCAGAAAAACCTACACCCGTTACATTCATTAAACACTGCTGTCTGCGAGACTTCCAATGGAAGCGAACACGAGCCAATCCCGCTGTTTTTATCAGTAACAGTATTTCAGCTCCGGCTAAGAACTCAGAACCCTGCCAGATGTGCTGTAGTACAGAGCAGCCCCGTTAAATCAATCAATCATCCTTCATTTATACAGCACATTTCATACACGCTAGAGCAACACAAAGTGCTTCGTAATGAATTAAAAGAACAGATAAAGTAAGAACATAAAAAGGTTACAAAGTATTAAAAGAGATACAACGAGAAAAAAAGAACAAAAAAAAAGAAGGGCGATGGGGTGGGAGGGGAGCCAAGACTCAGACTGGAGAGGTGGGTACAAACCGGAAAATGAGATGCAAACAAGAAGCCAAGATCCACCGCTCTAACTGGGGTAGGACTGAAGGACGGAGGTGACCTCTCTCTCTCTCCTCTCTCTCCTCTCTCTCTCTCTCTCCTCTCTCTCCTCTCTCTCTCCCGTCCTCTGAACGCCGCTCGCTCGGGGCCCGAACGAGGACTGGCAAGCGCACTCGTTTGGATCAATTAAGCAACCGATTTGTTCAATTAATTAATTTAGGGATGATTTGGGAAAACATTTGAGCGCGGCCCAGCCCCCCCCCCCCCCCCCTCCCCCCCGAGGGCCCAGAAGAGGCGGCTTAATTAAGCACGTGACCCAATTAACTGATTAATTAACTTTTATGAGTCTGGAGGAAGCCAGATCTTTGGCTGACGCCTGGAATTGCTGGCCCCCGGGGGCCGACGCAGGTGACGGATCCCAGGCAGGGGGGGGGGCGGGCGCGAATTAAGAGGATATTATCTGCTCGCTGGCTCCAGGCGTCGAGCGCCGCGGGGGGGAGACCAGCTGCGGAGAGAGACGCGTCTGCGATACAGCGACTGCCGCTTCTCGATTCCACAGGCGAGCCGCCACACCTCCAGGGGTCGAACCGCCAACCGCGTCCCCCCCCCAGGGACGGGGGCCCAGCCAATGAGCAAGCCTGCGCACACGGACAGAGACAAGAGATGGCAGGAATACGGGAGACTATCAACTCATCTACAATATCCGATAATCAATCTGGAAAGGGAGACCACGGGGCGCCGACTGATGACATCATAAGGAGGAGACCCGCGGCCAAGCGGTCGGTCTTCTGCAGACGGGGGTAAGTGTCTCAAATGGCTAAAATGCGGGCTTCTCAGGCAGCAGGGCATCGAGGTGCGTCTCCTTCGATAGTTCGCAAAAAAATGATGCCTGCTAAGGTGCCTTCATTTGGGCGAATCTGAAGGCAGCACCAGATGTGTCCCTCACCAGGTGGGATATCCCCATAACAGGCGGAGCTACAACACGCAGCCAATTACTGGCCCATATGAACCAATCAAACGACGTGGCTCTCCACAGAAAAAAAAAAAAAAAAGAGCATTTCGGTTCAAATTACACGGTGAGTCATACCACAGTTTCGCTCGTTTTTGGGGTTCGCGAATCACCGCTCCGCCGCTACGGCCTAAAAAGCGCTGACCACCGGGATGAACATTGCCCTGCAATCTTCATAAAGTAGGAACGCGATGAATTCCCCATTTCTGAAAATCAACTGATTGGGTCCAAAGACCCTCCGATTGCCTCCCCAATGCCGGCGGCCCCTTCAGATAAACCGCCAGCCGTCCTCCAGCTCCTGTGCGAGCCCGCCAGTCATCGCCCTGATGACATCACGTGCTCTGGAGGAGAGCGCACGCTCGTCCGCGCCTTCCCAAATTGACAGTGAAGGGTGTGGCAACGAGCGCTTATAAAAAAAAATGATTGGCTGGTCCAGCATAGGGAAGATTATGGGGGAAGCAACAATAAGACAACAACAAGAGTATCTGTGCCCTACCCAAAAACAAAGGGAAAAGGAGAGGAGGAGAGGACTGCCTGAGACAACCGTGAGAGATTTAAGAGCATAAAGACAAACAGCAAGTGTGTGATGAGCCTTTCAGAGAACTCTCATCCTAACCCAGTGCAGCGAAGTGGGAATGAGGGTGGCTCATCAGTCACGCCCCCCCCTGCCAAACAGGAACAAGGGTTTCAGGGCTGAGTTACAGAGACTCGGGCAGAATCAGACGCTGATCGCCTGAAACGCGTTTCGGAAACATTTCCAGATCATCCTCTAACGGACCGTAGGGCCCATACACACACTGGAACAGTGCCTTAACCGATACTAGCCATCGACACACTGCAACAGTGCCTTAACCAATACTAGCCTTCAACACACTGGAACAGTGCCTTAACCAATACTAGCCTTCAACACACTGGAACAGTGCCTTAACCAATACTAGCCTTCAACACACTGGAACAGTGCCTTAACCAATACTAGCCATCAACACACTGGAACAGAGCCTTAACCGATACTAGCCTTCAACACACTGGAACAGTGCCTTAACCGATACTAGCCATCCACACACTGGAACAGTGCCTTAACCTATACTAGCCATCCACACACTGGAACAGTGCCTTAACCGATACTAGCCATCAACACACTGGAACAGTGCCTTAACCGATACTAGCCATCCACACACTGGAACAGAGCCTTACGTACTAGCCTCAAACACTGGAAAGTGCTAACCATCTAGCCATCAACACACTGGAACAGAGCCTTAACCTATACTAGCCATCAACACACTGGAACAGTGCCTTAACCGATACTAGCCATCAACACACTGGAACAGAGCCTTAACCGATACTAGCCTTCAACACACTGGAACAGTGCCTTAACCAATACTAGCCATCAACACACTGGAACAGAGCCTTAACCGATACTAGCCATCAACACACTGGAACAGTGCCTTAACCAATACTAGCCATCAACACACTGGAACAGTGCCTTAACCGATACTAGCCATCCACACACTGGAACAGAGCCTTAACCGATACTAGCCATCAACACACTGGAACAGTGCCTTAACCTATACTAGATCATGGGGTTCATCCATGCACTAAAACAGAGCCATAACAGATACCAGGCCATGGGGCCCATCCATGCACTAGAACAGGATTAGGCACCCAGAGGTCCCACAGGGGTTTCAATGCTGGGGTTTCTGCTTTCTGCGTTGTGATCAGGTTATGAATGGTTAAGGGAGTCTGCAGTAAAACTGGAAAGGTTCCTTCACAAAAAAAAGAAACATTTCTATTTCAGGTGAGATGCGTGGCAGTCTGCAGCTCAGCCGACTCTCCCAGGCACTTTCTCAGCTGTGATCCAGTTCCATATTCTCTTGAGATTAAACTGATTCGCAAAACAATTATGGTTTACAAATGCTTGATAAATGGTGTGCAGCAATTTTATGAACAGTTTAATTTATTACATTTTTTTATTGCATATATGCATTCAGGAGTGATAGAACTCTCCCCTGCCTTACTTCAACAGTATAAAAACATGGATTTTAAGACCAGTGACCCCGAGAACAACAATTTAAATATAGTTACTAAAATAGACTCCACAGTAACTGTTCTTTTGAAAATGCTTTTACTGATGCCAATATCTTATATTGTAAAACTGCTGCAATTCATAAAACACCCAGCAATGAGTCATTAAAAATACTGCTGTTTTCCAGAACCTGTGGAATTTTGCTGAATGAACAATAAAACAAAAATGAAAAAAGAAAAGACATAGTGTCTGGGCTCCTAATTTGGACACCGTGTCTGGCGTATTTTTTAACAAGCATTGTAAGAGTGTGAGGGTCCAACACCCCTCTCTTTATTGAGGGGTGGGTCAATGGCATGGGGTGCTGAAGAATGGGCGTGTCTATCGGGCGGGTCGAGGGTCACCCGGGCCCCTACCGACCCACTCAGCCCCCCAGTGAGGGGGGGGGGGCTCTCTCGCCTCCCCGAAAGCAATCCTCACTTATCCCCTTTCACACAGAAACTCACGCCGTGTTCCCCACGTCTCTGCTGCCACGGTAACGCGAGCCCTCCCAGCTGCCCCGCTGTCTGGGCACAATGGATGTCATTTCTCTTTTTTCATGCCCTTTCGTTCCTATTCTCTCTCTCACCCCCCCTCCCTCCCTCCCTCCCTCCTTTCGTTAAAAGCACAATCCCCGCCGCCTGCTTGCTCGATTAAGCCGCACCCCCCCCCCCCCCGTTCCTTTTTTTTAATGCTAAGCTCTGATATTGTTATTATGCATGTAAATAGCCAGCGGACCAATTCCCCGATTCGCTTTGCCAAGTCCCCCGCCCCCCACCCGTCTGCCCCCAGAGAGATAGAGAGAGAGAGAGAGAGAGAGCTCTTTATCTCCTCCCGCGGCCGGCGAACAATGCCTTCCCGCCGGGCGCGCGCGCGTCGGGGTCAGAGGTCGGCCGGGCGCCGTCGGCGACGGTCCGGCCCGCTCCGAGCCGCGAGAGGACGAGCCCCGCTCTCCCTCCTCCTCTCCGCGGGGGCCCGCCGCCGCTACACTCAAACTCAAATTTGCTTTGCCGGCGTGACGCCGCTGAGAGAGACCGTTTATGCAAAGAGGAAGTCAACATTGCACGGGGAAAACAACATCCCTCCATCAATTCCCCTTCGCTTTAAAACATGAAAGGCGTTTTATAATATGACACAGTGCCACATGAGCACACCGCTCGCAACAACGATAACGGCAACAACGCATTAAACAACGACTGCAAACTAAACGAAACTGAATTCACAGAAATTGTGATTTGTAGCATGATAGCTTTCTGTTCTCTTTGGCTTGCCGTAGGACAGTGCTCCCTAAGCATCGGTGACAAGCAAGCAGAGCAAACAGTGGCTAATTACACAGCGAAACCCACGGCTTTTAAACTCAAAGCAAACATTCCGACCATCGTGAAAGGAACATTAATTACCACAATTACAAGAATTACGTGTCAATGATATCAACAGAACGGCATGGCCTATAATAAGGTAGGCACGCATACATTTATAGAGTAACTACATTTCCCATGAGCTCCGGCACTGTCTTTCTCTATGCGTTTGATTGGCAGGGTGTAAGACTGTTTTACCATATAGATGGTGACAGCAAACTGCAGAGCAGGTTATTACAGAGCTGTTTCATGATACTTTTTCTCTCCCTGTACTCTTTCTCTGACCCTACTCTCTCTCTCTCCTTCTCTTTCTCTGACCCTACTCTCTCTCTCTGCTTCTCTTTCTCTGACCCTACTCTCTCCCTCCTTCTCTTTCTCCCATTCATGTTGAGTTTGCCCTACATTAAATTAATGTTGAGTTTGCCTTGCATTAATGTTGAGTTTGTCTTGCATTAATGTTGCATTCATCTTGCATTAATGTTGAGTTTGTCTTGCATTAATGTTGAGTTTGTCTTGCATTAATGTTGAGTTCGCCCTACATTAAATTAATGTTGAGTTTGCCTTGCATTAATGTTGAGTCTGCCTTGCATTAATGTTGAGTTTGCCTTGCCTTAATGTTGAGTCTGCCTTGCCTTAATGTTGAGTTTGTCTTGCATTAATGTTGAGTTTGCCCTGCCTTAATGTTGAGTTTGTCTTGCATTAATGTTGAGTCTGCCTTTCATTAATGTTGAGTCTGCCTTGCATTAATGTTGAGTCTGCCTTGCATTAATGTTGAGTTTGTCTTGCATTAATGTTGAGTTTGTCTTGCATTAATGTTGAGTTTGTCTTGCATTGATGTTGCATTTGTCTTGCATTAATGTTGAGTTTGTCTTGCATTGATGTTGAGTTTGTCTTGCATTAATGTTGAGTTTGTCTTGCATTAATGTTGAGTTTGTCTTGCATTAATGTTGAGTTTGCCCTGCCTAAATGTTGAGTTTGTCTTGCATTGATGTTGAGTTTGTCTTGCATTGATGTTGAGTTTGTCTTGCATTAATGTTGAGTTTGTCTTGCATTTATGTTGCATTTGTCTTGCATTGATGTTGAGTTTGTCTTGCATTAACGTTGAGTTTGTCTTGCATTGATGTTGCGTTTGCCCTGCCTAAATGTTGAGTTTGTCTTGCATTGATGTTGAGTTTGTCTTGCATTGATGTTGAGTTTGTCTTGCATTAATGTTGAGTTTGTCTTGCATTAATGTTGAGTTTGTCTTGCATTGATGTTGCATTTGTCTTGCATTGATGTTGCGTTCAAACTCATGCAGACGATCTCGACTCGGTGCTCCTCCTATATGCAGACACAACCGAGTCTGGTTCGTGATTCATCTGCATAATGTCATACTCCAATAAACTATTAAAGCGGGGGGGTTACTAGGGACATATTTAATCGAGCAGTAATCAAAGCTGCAGATGGGTTTCCATTTTATTTTCACCATTATAGAGCTCTCTGATAGGATGGTAGGGCATTTAATTATATGAGCACGGCCACAGCATGTAAATCACCCCTCGTTCCGTGAGAGACCGCAGGACTGATCTATGGCATGTATAAAAAGAGGGGTGTGCACCAGGGGGAATCGTGTGCGTGTGTGTGTGTGCGTGTGCGTATGTGCGTGTGTGTGTGTGTGTGTGTGCACGTGGGTAAGTGGAGGATATGGAGTCTCTGGTCTAAGGACAGAATTTCACACATTTTATCTCATTTTATCATTTTATGCAGTGGAGTCTCTCACTCTCTCACACACACAGACACATACATACACACATACACATGGATGCATGCATGACATACGGACCTACTCTCTCTCTCACACACTCACTCCCACACATGTACTCACACAGAAACATGCATGCACGCGCAGACACATGCAGACGACGCAGCCCCAGTCTGCAGATGTGTAAAAGGCCATTTAATTTGGCTTCAGTATCGTTAGAAAGCTGACCTCATCAAGAACATTAATGCCTAGATTCTCATGGGGTGGCGGGGGGAGGGGCGGTAAAAAAAATCAATCCAAACATATATTTATGAACAAATTTCAGGGGGAAAGCCTGATGCAGTGCTTTCAGACCAATGACACACACTGTACTTCTATGAAATGTATATCAGGTTTATTAGATTTAATATCAGATTTCTTGCATTTGATGCGATTTTTGAGAAGGGGGGCAGTGAATCATGTAGGGGGGAAGTGTCAGGTGTCTCAGACAGCGAGTCTTTATATCCTCTGGGGGGGGTCCAGTGATCAGCAATAGGTGAAAATGGTACTACACCATATGGGGCTGGGGGCTCCACTGGCCAATTGGAAGAGGTCAGTAAGAGGGGGGGTCATGGCAGGCGGAGGGGGAAACGGGTGTCCATTTACATATGCAATGCCTCCATCACTGGGCTTTTGCTTCCTTGTCACTCGAACCTCCATTTTCTAATAAACATGTCACTCCAGCCCTATCCCCAAACAGCTCTGACCCTTGACCTCTACACGCCCGGCTTGGCGGTGGAACCAGTGAGCTCACCATACTGGCCGGCACTGCTTTTCCAAAGCACCGTCTTCCAGCAAGGGGAGCGAGAAAGAAGGGAAGTGGAACAGGAAGAGGAGGAGGAGGAGGACTGAAGAAAGCGAGAACAATGAAGAAGGAGCAAGATGAAAAAGCACATTGTTGTAAAGATCTTAACTTACGACTGGTGGACGCTGCAGTTGAAGAAGATGAAGTCCACGCTGGCAAACTTCTTCCCCGTCTCCTTGGACTTGAGGTACAGCTTGACCACCCGCTGGCCACCTGCGAGGAGTCCCAGGTCAGTGCCATTCTACTGATCTTAGATAAGTGTCATTTTACAGACCTCAAATCAGTGCCATTCTACTGATCTCAGGTTATTGCTCTCTCAGATCGCTTTTTTCAGAAATATTTCTACTTCATCCACAGGAAGAAACACATGTGATGTTCCCTGAATCCAGCCAGTGAATCAGGTACAGCCATTCCATCCAGACCCGCCCCCATTCCCTCCCACCCCGCTCCCTAACCAGGCCCCCAGAAGAATCCAGTGGAATAGTCCACTCCAATAAACAGAACTGATCTGAGAGGCACCTGTTTATTTATAATGTGACCGCCCCCCCCCCCCCCCCCACAAACAATGGTATATCCCAAATATTTCACTGGAGGTCATTCCAGGACAGTACACGGCTCCAAAATCCAGAGGGGCGGGGAACGGCGCGTCTCTCACCCTGTCCGCGGGTGATGGGGGCCACTTCGCGGGCGGAGGGGGACAGGCAGAAGATCTGGTCGCCCTCGACGCGCCCCTCGCTCTCCGCGCGCTCCTCGAAGGAGCAGTTGACCCCCGCCGACAGGTCGGGGACGTTACGCGCCTGCAGCACCAGCTGGGGGCGAGAGCGGGAGGAAACGTCACGCTAGCGCTGCGTTAGCGTTCGGAACGCGCCGGCTGTAAGGGTAACGCAGGCGTACGCTGAACGCATCATCCGCTAATACGGTTGCACATTTCACTGGAGCGGCTCAGAAGAACTCTGTTCAAGGGTGCAACTGTAGAGCTGCATCTGGGACTCAAGCCAGCAACCCTTCGTTTCCACACTCAGTTGACCAACAACTACACAGCATCCTCTTTCTACACCAGACTGCAGCCCCCTCCTCACACACACACACACACACACCTGCACTTCAGACATGGTGACGGAGATGTTGCTGGGCTGGATGCTGAGCTCCACACACTGTCGGGGGTCCGAGGCGAATCGCTGTGGCTCCTCCGCCCGGTCGCAGTGGTCCTTCCGGGAACAGCTGCCAGGGGGCGACAGAGAGGGAGACTAGTGACCAGAACCAGGGGGTGATAAAACAGGGTCCTGAGAATCTACCTTACCGGTAGAATACAGAAAACAGGGAGGAACTCCACCAACCGCAGAGCTCATTGATAACAAAAAGAAGAACAACGCTGAAGGTGATTGGTGATCACTGTCTGGCTATACTTTCCAGCGCCCTATGGGTAGCAATGAGGAAGTACAGTCAGAAAGTATCCACAAATCACCTTCAGAGTTGTTCTATTGGCCGTTACCAACATTCCGCATGACCGATGGAAGTTTTATACCACCAAGGTAAAATCGCAACCGTCTTATCCAAATTTAATTTCTGTCAGTGGATCATCCTTAAAGTGTCCACGCCGTGAAAGCTTCCTTAAGGAGGAGCCGCACCAAACTCTTATGAGTGCAGCGTTACAACCGGCAGGAAGTACGGCTAGCTTTTAAATGAAAATAATAAATATGGCTTTTATGGTATTAATCTGCTGAATATGCTAAATATTTGGTTCTGGCACATTAAAAAAAAAAAGAAAACTCCTAACTACCCCGTCCGCTTATCCCAGTCAGCAAAAAAAAAACATCTCTTCCGCTTTTATTTATCGTTATTGCCATAAACCTGGAGACTGCGGCAAAAAAACAGCGTCGACGAGCCTTAGTCACGCTCGGGGGGGTGGGGGGGGTGTGGTTTGCTGGAGCTCGGCTCGGTGAAAAAAAAACCAACCTTTTAAAATGCGAGAGGAAGAAAAAAAGTATTAAAATCTACAAATGGGAAAAAACACAGGAAACGGCCGCAGAAATAGTGCTGACGCGGGCCTCCTGCGATACGACAGCGAGCGGCGCTTCGAAACTAGCGTCTCCGCGAGCTCCTACAAACGCAGGGTTTATTGAGTGGTGAAAGTGCGCGGTCACGGCGGAGGGTGAAGCGCCGGCCGTTTCCGGCTGACCTCCGGTCGACCTTCCTCCGCTCGGTTAAAATGGCGTCCGTTTCCCCTTTCCACTTAACCGCAACCGGGACCGTTTCAACGGCTCCCCCCCCCCCCCCAGCCAATCAAAGGCCAACCGGGGGTTGAGATTCCCACCTGGTCATAATTACGCTCCTCGAAGCCCTCGCAGCTGATTGGCTAGAGCCTGCGCGGAGAGAACTTGACCGTGCCCACTTCATGAGGTCACTGCTTGCAGACTTTCTGTACTCGAAGCGTATTACTGCAGTTTAAGTGGGGGATAATGGGGATGATGGGTGACCGCTGAGAGAATCTGATTTTAATCACTACTGTGAGCACGCATCTGATGCTCTGGAAGGGTGGGAGGGAGAAGAGAGAGAGAGAGCAGACAGGGAGAGAGAGACAGAGAGAGAGAAGCAGACAGAGAGAGAGAGAGAGGCAGAGAGAGAGAGAGAGAGAGAGACAGAGAGAGATAAGAAGACAGAGAGAGAGAAAGAAAGAGAGAGAGAGAGACACTTTCTCCTACATTGTGAAAAATATTCAGAAATTAGGACACATTATTTCAACAAATTTTCTCTAATTATAAAAGACTTCCTTTCCCAAACAAATGAGGAAAAAATGCAAATCCTGCTAGGAGAAAGGCCAACGGCTCCACTAGCAGCAAAGTACATCTCGGCCTGCCATAATCTGAGGGACACTGGTTGACCACCACAAATATATTTATTTTAATTATTTATTAATTTCTATCTTTTTTTTTTTTTTTACATTATTATTATTATTATTATTGTTGTTATTATTATTAGTTATGATTTTATTATTGTTATTATTGTATAGCCTACTCGTTGTGGCCATTGCCACACTGTTGATTGCATTGTTGTCGTTTCCACAATGTTGTTCGTATTTCATGTTTCCTGTTCCTGTTTCTATGTGTACGCTTTGGCAATAAGTACAAGTGTATTTCATGCCAATAAAGCATTTTGAATTTGAATTTGAATTTGAGAGACAGACAGAGAGAGAAGCAGACAGAGAGAGAGAGAGAGAGAGAGAGAGAAAGAAAGAGAGAGAGAGCCCTGAGATTGACTCACATGTTGTGGAGGACACACCAGCCGCAGTGGGGGTCTCTGGAGTCCAGGCACTCTGCACAGCTGGTGTACTGCTCACAGCTCTCCACTGGCACACGGGTCACCTGTATACACACACACACACACACACACACACACACACACAGACATAGACACATACAGACAGACATACACACACACACACACACAGACATAGACACATACAGACAGACATACACACACACACACATACACAAACACACCAACACACAGACATAGACACATACAGACAGACATACACACACACACACACACACACACACACCCCCACAGACAGACACATACAGACAGACATACACACACACACAAAGACACACCACTCACAAAAGGCATATTAAGCTTTGCTTACTCGACAACATCAACAACCCTTTATGTCTACATCAAAGTGAGTTCTGCTGGTGGACGCACTTAAATATTATGCATATAAGCATGCTACAGTCGAACAGCTCATAAACTTGTCCACAGCCGATGTAGCTCTGACGCTATTCCTAAAGCATGGTGCGGTGTGTGTGGCATGATTGTCGCATCATCCTAAACAGAGTGTGTGTCTGAGCTCTATTCCTGAAGACAGTGTGTGTGTGTGTGTGTGTGTGTGTGTGTGTGCTCGAGCATCATTCAACACTGAGCACAAGACAGTGTGTGTGTGTTCTCAGCACCAAACGAGTGTGTGTCTGACTTATTCCTGAAGACATGTGTGTGTGTTGTGTTGTGCTCGGCATCTTTCCTAAACAGAGTGTGTGTTGAGTTATCTGAACAGTGTGTGTGTGTGTGCTCGAGCATCATTCCTAAACAGAGTGTGTGTCTGAGCGCTATTCCTAAAGACAGTGATGCAGCACAACTACTGCACAGAGACACAGCATAATGGCTTATACATACAATAATCATGAAGTGTTATCATTTAAAAAGAATAATCATCTATTTACTTAAACTTATTTTAGTTTTCCTTCACCGCCACTACAATTACAATGTTCCTTAATTAAAATGTGTACGCTGCTAGAAATAACATCATTATCGCTATCAAATACATATTATTCGTAATAATTCACATTATTCTCTGAGAGTCAACAATAGCGGCTATAGAAGTACCAGCTGGTCTCAACGCAGAATCATTTCGCTGCACGTAATTGGCCACTTTTGTTTGCGCCAGTCATTCTTTCTGTAATTGCAGCTCCATTTCAGAAGCGCGTTGGGCTTTCAGACTGATGGTCCCCCTATTTTCGCAAGCCGGTCAAGGCAAAGGGAATCGCATTGGCTGCGATTTTGGGGGGGAGGGGGGAGAAAAAACACCCTTCAATTACAATAAAAAAAGGAAAAAAGGAACAAAAAAAAAAAAAAAAAGCTATAAGATGACAAAGAGGAGATGATCTCGGTCCCGGCGGCGGGGGCAGTTTGGTTTCGCAGAGAATACAGGGCGAATTACGAATGGCTCTTATTAATATTGCAGAGGCCATTTTCATCCCGCCTCGACTCAACTGCAGCCGGGGTCTCATCCATTTAACCGGCCGGAGGAGGAGGAGGAGGAGGCGGGAAGGGCGAGGGGCGCGCTTCAAATGAAGAGCCAAACCCCGGCTCTCCTCTTTTTACCGCGGCTGTGAGAGAGCGAGCGTTAATCAGACGCTGTGGGGGGCGGGGGGGGGGGGGGGGCTACAGCGGTGTAATAGCGGCTCGGCGAATGAACAGGCCGACGCCCGGCTTCCCGTAACTGCACCGCGCGGGCGGGCGAATGGGAACCAGCCAATCAGGACGCAGTGGCGAGGATGGATAAGCCATTCTTAATCAAACCCCTCCAAAACTCCACAAAAAACTGAGGTTTAATTCGGTGAGAGAGAACTTTTCCTTCAGGAGGGTAATGATGCCCCCTCTATCTCACCCAACAGTCCCTTTTTAAATTTGGGACGGGACGTGAAAGAGTGCTGGTAAATACGGAAATGCCTCGTCGTCTGTGTCAGACGGTCTGGGGAAGGACGGACAGAGAGAGAGAGGAAGAGAAGGAGAGAGAGAGAGGAAGAGAGGATGAGAGAGAGCGATAGAGGAAGAGAGAGACAGAGCGAGAGAGGAAGAGAGAGAGAGAGCAAGAGAGGAAGAGAGGAAGAGAGAGAGAGAGAGAGAGAGAGAGAGAGAGAGAGAGACAGTGAGAACAAGTGAGAAAGAAATTGGTCCTGGGTGCTGTGCTGACATCTTGAACCCAGGCTTGATTATGCTCATATATAAAAGTGGAGATGTGACTCTCTATCTAACTACTATCAAGGCATTCGTTTGAACAGTTTTCTACAACAAGTAATGCGCAGATACTGGCCTTCCTCACTGAACACAATATCATGAGTCAGACTGGCTTTTAACCAAGTCGCTGTGCCCCTGGCCATTCGAGCACCCTGCGCGCACTCATAAACAAGTACGTCCGTCAGACAAACAAGGGCAAATGATGCACGCGGTGCTGATTTAAACAGCACTCAACTCATTTTGGCAGGAGGGACCGTTCTTTACGACCCAAAGCAGCGTAGGGGGGGGGAAGAGTCTATGACATCATAACATTTGTGAAAAGAGAATAAGTGCTAATTCAGAAATTGGAGCTGAACTGGATTCTTCTCTCAGGGGCGTGGAGTGAGACAGGGCCACAGTCTGACTCAGATTTTAACATTTACAATCGTTAACCGGCTACACAGTGGGAAGACCTGGCTGCCCCGTGGACACGACCTAGACCATAAAGCGGATTACCGAACGAACAGGAGACACGGCAGAACCCGTCACCCATGGAGGAACACTGTCACAACTGGGGACTGGCTGTAAACATTAGGACAGGGCCAACGTTACGGTTTTCAGAAAAAAAAATGTAAATCTCAGGAAAGTAGGTACCACACTTCACCTCAGGAGCCCACAGCCTGGACAGCAGCACTAAGCTAATCGTACCAGGGTCTGCCGATTAGCGCTTCTGACAGACTGTCTAAGGACAAAGCACACGCAGCGCTTTTCCACCAACACGGCGTCGGTTCTGGAGCCGGCGCTGGAGACCGGGCCGGGGAACCAGCGAACCTGTTCGTGAACCAGCCCGCGGTTCCACAGGTTGAAAGTCGAGCGATGGCCATTGCATAACCAAAGCGTTCCCTAGTGACAAAGAACCATCACAACATTCTATTTCCTAGTTAGCAAGTTTTATTACTGGCTTTGAAGAAAATATCTTCCCATCCAAAGACAACTCATTCAGCGTCTGTACACAGCACAAATACATGCTCGTAGACAACGACTGCGACAGGCAAGTCGTACGTTTTCACTGTTTTTATCTACTGTGAACATGTAGCACTGCACTCTCAAAGCAGATGTGCAGGAAGCAACACATGACATGTTGTTTTCAAGCGTTTTACACTTGTCAGTGGCAGAGCAGATACTGAAATAGCGCAGACCCGATTTCGTTAAAATTTTATGTAGCGTTTTCAAATAATGACGTGGTTAAAAAGTTACATCACGGGTTGCCTGGTTCCAGATGAGCAGGTTTATGGAGCCAAAGTTAACAGGGGCGCCCTGATAATGCCTGCATAGCCCAATTAGGCTGACCCCCCCCCCCCAAACCCCCGCTGCCAACAGAGAAAAGAGCACCAAATTTTGTGTTCGTTGTAAATGAGGTTGACCCACACTTTCAACAGCAGGAGGCGCTGAAGATTAACCAGCCCTGATTAGAGAGAGAGATCATCAAGGAAAACAGCCCACACTGTTCCTATACAAGCTCCCATAGGAAATAGCCAGTTCCTACCAAAAACAAAATTTACAACTTCAGCATTTTGACAAGATCATCAAAACATGTACGCTGACCATTTTCATTCAGAACATCGAAAAATAAATGGAAAACGTACCTGGCACTATGTAGACAGGACTGCCGCACAGATACTTTATCAAGGTAAAAAAAAAAAGTAATAATAAATAATGCAGGTGCACATTAACGATGCGCTGTCTCTGTGATGGACTGAAGCCTTTCCATCGAAATGGGTCACCACAGAAACACCTGGCTAACTAAGGAGAACAGGCCAAAATCACAGAAACCAGGAAGAGGAAGAGACAAAGCCCCACTTCCTCCTTACCTGTCCCAAGCACCTCTTCATCAGAAATACATACGTCCCCAAATCCAGCGTGCAAATTAATCAAATAAAATAACTCTTCGGGGTGAGGGTTCCACCATAGCAGAGGAGAGGTGGGGGTCCAGCACATCTCTCCCTACTGTAAGGTACGATGGGGCGTGGGCAAAACCAAGTGCTTGTAATACTCTCAATGTTAAGTGTGCTGGAGGTTACCTAAATTATTCATTAAAACCCTGTCGCTTAGCATGGGTTATGGGCCCACGGGAGAGGGAGGGGGGTTGTGTCTGTAGGAGGGGAAGGGAGGTGTTTTTTTTTTTGTCTGCTTATTTTGTGACTGGGAGAGATGTTAATTTCACTCGTGCACTTGAATGATTTTGCAACAAAATTACCTGCCATGCAAATAAAGCACATTTAAATTTGAGAGAAGGAAAGAGATGGAGAGAGAAGGACAGCGTGAGTGAGAGTAAGGGAGTGAGAGAGAGAGAGGGTTTGACACAACCACACAAACAAGCAATGGAATCCTGACCTGGTTACAAAAGCTCTGGAAAACTTCCAGAGAAATATTTCAAGAAAACTTTTGAAATGAGAGAGAGTGCGCAAGTCTTAGAGTATGTGTGAGCGTGACTGTGTCACACTTCATATTCTAATAATAACGTGTCAATAAACACCCAATATTTCTGCACCGTGTCCTGAGCTGATTACCTTCAGTTCTATTCGGCAGAAACAGGACAGGTCGGTAAAATGAAGCGGCACCGTCTATGAGCCTAGCCTGTCTGCATACTTCAGACATCCACTGCGGTAACACGACCACAGCTTCACACATTCGTTTAATATCTAGCCCTTGCACGTCCAAAAGAGCAATCCAGGAGAGGCCCCACCCTTTCCCATTCCAGCCCGCTGTGATTGGCTTCTTGGACCGGCCAAAGTGTTCACAGCGCTCAAGAATGCTTCCAACGCTCGTTGCGTCGCAGCCAATGAAAATGCGATCCCTGGAGTTCTGCCTAATGCACTAAAAATGAGCTCAGATTTCCCCGTAGGAGAGAACCACCGCGGCTCCCTGAGGGGAGGGCGGGGCGCGGCTGGACAGGACGGGGCGGGGCGGGGCTGGGCGGGGTGGGCGGGGGGACCCCTAGGGGGCTGACGGCGCTCTGCGGTACACCGACCCCGCTTCCCAGATCCGCGGCGGCGAACCCCTCCCCGCTTCAGGGCCCCGCAGGCTATTAACTCCCCGTCACACGTCCTCGTAACCGGGGGAGACCGCGCCCCGCGTTAGCGCGCCCCGTCTCGATAAACGTCCGTCACGGAGCACTCAGCGGAGTCCGCGCCGCGTCCGCGCGAAAGAGCGGCGACGCAGCTGGCCGAGCGGGGCGGAGACGGGCTGAGGAATCATGGGAGGAGCGTATTAATGCTGCTCTCGCCCAGGCAAAAACACAAACTTCCTTTTTTTAGTCCGGCGAGTGACGGGATTGTCAGGTTTTATTCGCCTCCTTTGCCAACTTGAGCACGAGGGGACTATGTTTAAATCTGTGGACTGCCCGTGGAGGGGGGGGGGGAACCAAGCTGAAACATCACATTTAGCACCAACGCTACCGTAACATTTCCACAACATTTCGAGAACATCACGAAGAAAAATATCCACTCTCCCCCTCCACCGATATCAGCCTGACAATTAGTTAGGGTGTCACCTGAAACAAATGGAGCATTCAGAGCCTACCCTGTGATTCAACTTCACAAAGAAAGAATGGATGCGGACTGGCTGTTCCTCTGCGTGTGAACCCAGTCCGATACCCTCACCTGCTCCTGCCCCATCTCTTTAATATCTGCAGGAAACGTGTCCTTTCACACAACAGAAGGACTTGCAGTGCTCGGCGATGCCGTTTCATGTAAGCATACCTCATCCCCCACCCGCAGACCCAAAGATCCTTCCCGCAGGCGAAACGTTAGAATGCCCCCCCCCCCCCCCGTGAGGCCAGTATCCCGTGACGGGACGGGGAAGAACGCTAATGAACTCCCCGAACGCCACGCCGTCCCGATCCGCGCAGGCCCGCGGGCCACATTAAGACGCTCGGCTCATAAATCAATTTCAGCCCAAACCCCCCAAACCCCCCCACCCCTCCACACCCCTCCACACCACCCCCCTTCCTCCCCCTCCTGCACAAAGAGACAGCCGCACCCAGCAGCGACCTTCACAGACCCTGCTGTTCACTGGCCGGTGTTCAGAGCTCTACAGTAACTCCACGCGGTTACACCACGTCCATATGGAGAGGCCCGCAGCTTCAGAACTAACGCTGAGCAGAACGTATCGTGCGTGACTGACTAAGGGGCGACATAGCTCAGGGGGTAAGACCGATCGTCTGGCAGTCGGAGGGTTGCCGGTTCAAACCCCGCCCTGGGCGTGTCGAAGTGTCCTTGAGCAAGACACCCAACCCCTAAACTGCTCTGGCGAATGAGAGGCATCAATTGTAAAGCGCTTTGGATAAAAGCGCTATATAAATGCAGTCCATTTACCATTTAACCACGATACGGAAGGCCTCGGATAAGGCCCAGTGAGCGGGGTGATTTTGGTTTTAAAATTTTTCGATCGTTTCTTATTTCCAGTTTTCCTTTCCATTTCAGTTTAACTTTCAGTTTGGTTTTTTTTGCGTTGCTGGCCATTTTTTACTTTAACTTTTAGTTTTTGGACACCCGTTTCTATTTAGTCATAGTATTATTATGAGTTTTAGTTTTCATTTTAGTTTTAGTTAAATACATTTTTTTTTTAAACCTGCCCTGGTCTGCACCACCTGTCCCTTGAAGCACCATTACTTGTGTCTGTGCCCATGCAAAAACATGGTCTCAACACATTTAACATGAATGTATTTTATTGATACTAAACTAAAATTAGTTCAGTGTCAATAATTAACACGTCCTGGGAGCTGTCTGTCTGTTCTCTGTTCTGACATAACCAGCTTTGCTGACAACTGCACTGACCATTCGGAGGACTATTCAAATTCAGCCAATTCACTCAGCAAAACAAATTCAGACTCTAATAAACACTGGAAGCAGAATGGATGTAATCCAAATTTCCCCACAAAAAAGGTTTGTTTACACATTTATGTTCAGCACACACTGAGAAGATCCTCTCAACAGCCTGATGCCACAAATTCTGTTTGCAGTAATAACTGCACTTGCTTTTATCAGAAACTTTTATCAGTGCATTTGAAATGTTCCCAAACTACTTTTTCTTTTATGACCACCAGATGTGGTTGTGAACTTGTGGCTGTCCCCATTATGAAGTATTTCTTTTTTTGTATGTTATCCACGATTTTATCTCATTTTTCCCCAACCCCAAACTCAACAAACTTGCTGAGGTTCCACCAGAAACCCTTTTCAGCTGACGTCAGGAAAAGATGGCAGACTCCTCCGATGCACGTGACACCTCTTTTCCACAGCCCATCATACACTGTCCATGTCCTCAGATAACGAGGATAATGAGGTCAGCATATTCTAAGTTTCTATGTCCGCAGGGGCCTGGTCTGGCCAGTAGAGGCCACTAGAGAGCGTTGAGACCAGCTGAACTAGCTGGTTCACCCCCCATGATTACCTGGTGAGGCTGGGCCAATTTTTGCCACACCAGTGTATTTGCAGTTTTCATTAACTATAATAACGCACCCCCCCCATACACACACACACACACAGACACACACAAAGACACATGTACAATCCCACACACACAACCATAAACACACACACACTCCTATGCCCGTTCTGCATGAGTGTGAGAGTGCATGTGTGTGCAGTCAGTTCCCTCGCCAAATCGCAGGGCAGCCTCGATACTGGCAGAACCGGTGAATCTGTGACAGCTTCCACAGCTGTCAAAGGGGTGACATCACTGACAGCCACAAAAACTCCTGACAGGAGACATCTTGTCACCTTCTCCACCCTGTTACCACAACAACGCGCCTTTTAAATGAACAAATATTACCAAATATATCCCTTTCTAAGATCTAATTTTATATCAAAGGAATCAGCCATGACAAGTATGACAAGTATTAAAATAAACCAGAAAAGGGTGAGGTGATGTGGTCCCAAAGCAAATCCAAGGGGTAAAAGCACCCTTTACTTTTATACCTGGCTACAGTCGAACCAAATCACCGTGGGTTTATGCTATCATTCACTTATTCCTCTTTTTTCATTACTTTCGGTCATAAATGGAATGCCGTGTTGGAACTCAAGGTTGAACAGACCTTCATCTTCATTTGGAACGGTGATAAGGCCATTTCACTGGAAGTACTTTGTCACAGCGCGTTCTGTTTCACCCTATCGACCGATCAAAATTGCATATTTATCCTGGCATAAGTGTTAAATTGCAGCTTCAAGTAAAACCATAAACCACCACTGCCTGAACATAACCATATTGGTTGAACAGCCAATGTTGTCTGGTCATCGTCCGCCTGTGTACAGCGTTTACAGTGCAGTCAAGCAGCATACTGTTCACCACAGCCCTGCCCTGCAATAAACAGGCAGCATATTTGTTTTCTAATTAAACTCGTTGACACCTAAGTAACCCACAACTCCACCATTTTGACTGTGACTAAGTTTATTGAGGTTATTTGTTTTGTTTGTTTGTTGTCCTGTAAAACGGCCCTTGGACTCCTCCATAAGGCATTACTGGCAAACGCATTTCCCTGACGACAGAATTTAATCAGGAAAAAGGACGGTGGAAAGGGGCCTACTGTCTGGCCTCCGCGTATAAATCTAATGGGCAATAATCAAAATTTTTATCCCCCGGTTAAGCGGAGTTTAATGTCTTCCTGAGACCAGCGGTTCGCGGTGGGGAGATGAACGCCGGGGCTACCAGGAACTTTTAATTAACCGGCGGAGGACGCTGGGAATGGTAAATTGCTCTGTCACTTCTGGGAAATGGAGTTTTTGAAGTCCGAGGCGCAACGCGCCGTCGTTTCCATTATCCTGGAAATGGAGACAAATCGAAAGGGAGGAATAAAAAGAGGACAAACAAAGAGCGCCGCACGCCCCTCCTCGATTGGCTCTTCGCGTAAAACACACGGGCTCGACGCGGAACGAGAACAAATCAAGACGCTAGAGCCTTTCGGATCGGTCTGCGGTGGGACGGCGAGGCGGCGTGGAGTGACGGGCTGAGTGCGTGCGCTACAAAGGCGCGCAACCGGATGAGAAAAAAAAAAGAAGAAGTCCGCGCTTCCTACGGGAAGAGCCGAGGAGGCTTTGGGTGCTGCGTTTTCGGGGGTGACCTTCCTCAAGGGCGCCGAAGACCTTGCCATTAACCTTGCTGAGGAGCCTCGGAACATTAATCTGGAAAGGGCAGGCTGGGAACAGAACGCGGGCTCGTAAAAACGCGACCTTGCTCAATGGCGGCCAAAGGCTGCTCCGTTTCACGGCCTCGGGAAATTAAAAGCAGCCATCTCAAAGTACGGTCCCGGAGGGGGGCGCTGTGTCTGCAGGTTCGCCTCCAGGCCTGAAGGGCCGCAACAACTGCAGGTTTAACTCCAGTCCTGGAGGACCACATTTTCTGCAGGTTTAACTCCAGTCCTGGAGGATCACAACAACTGCAGGTTTAACTCCAGTCCTGGAGGACCACATTTTCTGCAGGTTTAACTCCAGTCCTGGAGGACCACATTTTCTGCCGGTTTAACTCCAGTCCTGGAGGACCACATTTTCTGCAGGTTTAACTCCAGTCCTGGAGGACCACATTTTCTGCAGGTTTAACTCCAGTCCTGGAGGACCACATTTTCTGCAGGTTTACCTCCAGTCCTGGGCTGTAGTGTTTGTGCTTTAATTCACTCCTGTCCCCCCTTCAGTTGGAATAGTGATATAACACAGTCCAGTATATCTCTGTATGAATCATCGTCTATAAACCAACCAACCAGTCAACCAACAAACCAACCAATCAATCAACCAACCAACCAGTCAATCAACCAATCAACCAAGCAAACAATCAATCAATCAACCAACTAACCAACCAAGCAACCAGGCTGCTGGCCGCAGGGTGACTCTGGGGAATACTCCGGGGTTGCTCACTGCTTAATGGGGTAGGGGGCTGTAGAGGCAGACCCTCTCTTACTCCCACGCTCTAACCTTGGACTGGGCGTTGGCCGTCTCGCACCCCCCACCCCCCCCCAACAATCGGCGTCTGCTGGCTCAGGGCCACAGGCTCAAGGACGAGGGCCCAGTGCATTCTGGGACATACGAGTGACATCTAGGGGGCGTAACAACCCCCCGCCCATATGAGATACCAGAAGATTAATTTAGGAAGGAATAAATAGCCAAGGACATGCGTCACACGGCAGTGTCCTTCAGCGTCTCCTATCAGTGAAGCTGGGGAACAGGCCTGCCTGTGCAAGCTTGGGAGTAACAGACAGGTTCATCTCCGGGCAGACGCCCTTGTCCACGGTTGAGGGACAGGGCAGCTATGCCCCATATGAGGTTTGAACCTGCAGTCCTGTGGTTACAGGCTTAGTTCCCAAACCAGCTGACCTCAGACACTGCCTGTCTCTCTCCAACCACAGCATGTGTGTGTGTGTGTGTGTGTGTGTGTGTGTGTGTTCACATCCATGTGCAAAGTGAAAGTTGAGCACTTGGATGAAATGCCGTACAGTGAGAATGCTTAAAAGTCTCTGTCAGCTCACACTACTGCTCTTGTCCTGTCTATGAGGAGAAAGAGAGGAGGCGGGGAGAAAGGGAGGGAGGGAGGGATGGAGGGACGGAGAGAGAGAGAGAGAGTGAGAAAGAGAGAGTATATTGCAATCATGTCCTTTCGTCCTTAGCTCTGCCCAATGGAGGACGCTAGGAAGAGATGCAAGGATGAGACACAAGGACAGAGGAATCAAGGCAACACATATTAGGCAAATGGAAGATCCTTGCTCAGCCAAGGACCATTTTGAAGCCACGTCTGTAATTACAGGCGTGGCAGCTGTGGACGGGCAGATCCAGAAGTAGATCATTGATAAGTCACACGTTCCGAAAAAAAATAATTCCACAAAGGCAGTACTCGTGTATCCTTCGCTCAAACCTCCTCCGGGAGCCTCCTCTCTCCTCCGGGAGCCTCCTCTCTCCTCCGGGTACCTCCTCTCTCCTCCGGGAGCCTCCTCTCTCCTCCGGGAGCCTCCTCTCTCCTCCGGGAGCCTCCTCTCTCCTCCGAGGAGCCTCCTCTCTCCTCCGGGAGCCTCCTCTCTCCTCCGAGGAGCGTTTAACGGATCGGAACGCCCTTAAAGACGGCGGACCATTGCCAGGTCGTGTGAGGACTGAGGAGACGAGGACGAGGACCGAGAGAAAGGGCCCCACAGCGGGGCGGAGGAGGTGGTGAATCCGCTGATAACACTCAAGTCCCCTTATCAGAACGGGATCTAAAAGTCCCCCCCTCATGAGAATTTAAGACCTCCTACATCCACTCTACTGACATTCAGCAGACGCTCTTATCCAGAAAGGCTTGCAAGGCAAACACAGGGGCAAAGATCAGGGACGAAAAGTGCGGGGATTCCCTAGAGGGAGTAGCACAGCCCCAAGAGAACCAGCAAAGAGCGCAAACACGACCGACAAGCGGTCAGCGACCCCTGAGCATTAGACTAAGTAATACGAACAAGAACAACACGGCCCAAATGAGCCCTAAACCGCATTACGTGTCAGGCAATCAAGGAGCCGGCGGCTCTGAGAGCTGCAGTTACGCCTGACCGGGCAGGTTAAAGCGCTACAGCGCGGCGGTCTTCGGTCCGCACCGGAAGATTCCGATCCGCCCGCCGCGGGAAGCTCATTCCACCACAGAGGGGGCAGAGCAGTCAGCAGACCTGGCCAGGAAGCGCAGGGATGGAGAGAGGGAGGAGCCAGATGTCCCACGGTTTGGTGGGGTCTAGAGCTGGCGCCCACAGTCTGGTGATCCAACCCCATGCGCACTTCCGGAAAATCTGACATTTTAAAAATCAGAAGCAGGTAAAATGGCTGCAATCCACATGGGATGGAAATAATATCTACACTTGAACCTGAGACTACGGGGAGCCTGAGGAGGAGATGGCTGAAGGCTGATTTCGGAGAACGGGCCCCCCCCAGCGGAGCAGGCCACCTTCCTGCTCTTCGTCCCCGAGGGTACGCCTGCGGCAGTCTGTCTTCCCATCAGGCCGAGCGGTAAAATTGGGCGACGGCCATCGCACCTGCGCGGCTTCCTTTTCCCTCCGCGCGGCGAAATCGTTTGACGGAAAGTCGCCGTGGAAGTTGAGTCGCTCGTCCCCTGAGCTCCGCGCGCTCGCAACTTTCACACAGCCGCCCGCCAGCCCTCATTAATGCACAGCCCGAGGCCCGGTGTCAAAACGCACCGCTTTCATCCTCAGCCATACCGTCTCAGCCCCTGTGTGTGTGTGTGTGTGCACACGATCCTGTGTGCGTGTGTGTGTCTATGAGAGTGTACGTGTGTGCGTGTGTGCAAGCCTGCGTGTGTATGTGCGTGCGCGTGTGTTAGTGTGTGTGTGGATGTGTCTGCGAGTATGAGTGTGTGCGCACACGCCAGTGCATGCTTGCGTGTGCGCATGTGTGTGTGAGCGGCCGCAGACAGTCTTATATCTACAGTAATACGTCTCATAGGTCTGTGTGCTGCATGCATCTCAAACCCGTGTCACATTTGTTATTTGATAATGATTATGACGAATAGCGGGAACCCAAAACAATAATAAATCACGCGGCCATTTTGGTGTCTCTCCTCTCTTTGCTCCGCCCGCCCTCGACGTCCACCACCCCCTCTCCCCCCCCCCCTACCCCCCCGCCCCATCGCAGCTAAAAATGATTTAGCAGCAGGGAGGCGGAATTTCTGCCGGATTCAGCCAGAAAACATCCCGGGCAACGCTCCGGTGGACATGTCTGCCGACACCTTAACACGCTCGCCTCGTCTCTCGTCCTCCAGAGGCGGCATGGGGGGGGGGTGCAGGGCCGCCAGAGGAGACGAGAAGAAAGGGGGGGGAGACAGGGGGTGGTTGGTGAAGAGAATCTGAACCAAGGATCATTAAAAATGGCATTCACACTCAATCTCAATCTCCACTCCCACCCCCAATAAATCCGCCAGTGTGAACTTTGCCCCCACCTCTCCTGATAACTATTTACACCTTTCCAAAAAAAAAAAGAGGAACAGAGGCTGGGGGTGAAGGGGGGAGGGAATGAGAGGAGAGTGAGGCAGGGCTCATTCAAGTGACAGGAGAGTGAAAAAGGCTCTATGAATGTACAATGGAGGAATGGGGGGGGGCAAGAGGGGGCCACCCAGTGAGAGCTGATTGGGACCCACAAAAAGAACCTGGGCACAGAGAGTGGGAGAGACAAGGATATGTGGAAGGGTGGGGGCGGAGCAGCAGTTAAGGGGGGGTGGGGTGCAGTGAGTGTCCTTTTCTGCTTGCTATTCATGAGTCCTGCAGAGACAACTTCAGGGTGTGGGGTGGGGGGTGAGGGGGGCGGTTGCTTTACAGGCAAGTGCTGTAGACGCCCTCCCCCCCACCCCAGGGTCAATGGCACGTTATTGCCAGGAGGCCGAAGGGCGTACAAACAAGCCTGACTCTGCTGGTGGCCGCCAAGGCTGAATAAAGTGGGCGGGGCCTTTTCTTGGCCAGGTCTACACCCCCCCCCCCCCATTCCCACCGAGCAACCCTGACCGATACCCAAAATAAGTCCCCAGGAAGCACGGTCGCCAAGGTCGTCTCTCATCAGTAACCATGGAGATTACTAAAAGGCCTTCGCACAAAATCAATGCGCTCCATCTCGCTGGAGGCGAGGCAACCGGACGTTTGCGCGTGGGAACCAATGGGGCATCGGAGTACTCTACAGCCAGAGTGTACAATAAGACGGGGGGGGTCTGTGATGGTGTGCTCCAAGCCCCAACACCCAAACCGTTCCCCCCTGTTGTACCGAACAGTCAGTGAGTAAAACGGAGAACCGCGGAATCTTCAAGTCAGGGTGGATTTGAGTATTTTCTCTCTCTCTTTATCCCTAATCTTGGGATTAAGGCCTCCGAGCATTAGGAGATTTAGCCGTTTATCCCAGTTTTCATATCCAATCTCTGTCCTGGTTGGAATTCTCAGCTCATGACACAGGGGCAAAACCATGGCACGAATGCTTTATTTAGCTTGACCCTCGCGCTCATTGTGAACAATAGCATTTTTCTGTCTTAAAGTAACGCTCCTTTGCTCTATGTTTAAGCTGCAATGATCTTAAGAAGCATTACAGCTACACATGCTGAGAGTTACCAGTGTGTTTGTAAGAGTGCTGTCACAGTATCACAGTGATAAAGCCACTGTGACAGTGTCACAGTGATAAAGCCACTGTTATGATGGATGTCCTACATGTTTGTCAGTGAGGGTGTAGATGTGATGGATGTCGTACCTGTTTGTAGGTGAGGGTGTAGATGTGATGGATATCATACCTGTTTGTCAGTGAGGGTGTAGATGTGATGGATGTCATACCTGTTTGTAGGTGAGGGTGTATATATGATGGATGTCATACCTGTTTGTCGGTGAGGGTGTAGATGTGATGGATGTCATACCTGTTTGTCGGTGAGGGTGTAGATGTGATGGATGTTGTACATTTGCCGGTGAGGGTGTAGATGTGATAGATGTCATACCTATTTGTCGGTGAGGGTGTAGATATGATAGATGTCATACCTATTTGTCGGTGAGGGTGTAGATGTGATGGATGTCGTACCTGTTTGTCGGTGAGGGTGTAGATGTGATAGATGTCATACCTATTTGTCGGTGAGGGTGTAGATGTGATGGATGTCGTACCTGTTTGTAGGTGAGGGTGTAGATGTGATAGATGTCATACCTATTTGTCGGTGAGGGTGTAGATGTGATGGATGTCGTACCTGTTTGTCGGTGAGGGTGTAGATGTGATAGATGTCGTACCTGTTTGTCGGTGAGGGTGTAGATGTGATGGATGTCGTACCTGTTTGTCGGTGAGGGTGTAGATGTGATAGATGTCGTACCTGTTTGTCGGTGAGGGTGTAGATGTGATGGTAGTCGGGGCTGAAGAGCATGTCTCTCAGGATGCTGGAGCCCTCGCTCACCACCATGTTCTCGTACAGCAGAGGCGGCTGGGCGGGGCTGACTGAGTTCACCAGGATCTGGAACAGACAGAGACAAAGCCCGGTTACCCTGGTTACAGTCACCCTCCTCCTTACAGGAAATAAAGCGGAAGGGTCACATTTCGGGCAGAGGAGCTCAAACTATAACCATAACAACCACAGTCAAACACTCGGGCATAGCGGGTAAGGTTGCAGGTTTGAATCCCCAGTGCATGCACCAAGGTAAGCAGCGGAGCTTAAGTAGCACGGCAGGAGGTTTTAAACCCAGATTAAATGCACCTTTTCAGTCGCCTTGGCTAAGAGCCCCTGCTAAATGCACAATTCATAAACCGTAATTACATTCCTTCAGTGAATGCCTGCATAAATATACCATAGTATGAACTATAAACTTCAGTTTATACATTCATACATTAGGTACATTCACATACATTCATACATTCAGTCTCAGATGGGTCACTTTCCCTGAATAGCAGCCCCCCTCCCTACCCCATCATCTCCCCCCGTCTCCAGATCTGGACAGGGCTCGCACTCACACAGGCCACCAGCAGGGCACTGGCCCGCAGAGGAACCGGCACTGCCAAATTTAACCTGAACGGGTAACCCCAACCAGCAAAGGCCTGGACAAGACAGGGACGGTGCAGTCTACAACCACCAGGGCACTCTGCGGCACATCCAGTGGTCCGCTTACAGACCCCTCCTTACAGGGGCCATCCTCCCACTGCCCCCCCTCCACAGCCCAGACAGCAGAGCCACTGCCTGTCTCAGGCTCCAGATGGAAACGCACCTGTTTTCACTCCGTTTATACTGCACCTCTGCTACACCAAACGCTGACGTTTGCTACTTGAGGCGCTACATTCTCGGTCTCCCTCGAGCACCTAACTGCGGGGCCTAACTTCACGCCGTAGGTTGAACTATTTATTACTTCCAAGTAAGTGATGTATTAACAGCTGCTCAGTTGTGACCCTTATAACTTTAATAATTTTTTTTTTATTGCCTAAACTTTTATGTACTCGTGTCGCTCCGGATAAGAGCATCTGCTAAACATCTAAAGGTAATGTAAGGTAATGCAATCTGACGCAATGTAACATAGTGCAATGCAATCCACAATAAGTAATGTACTGTAGTGTAATATAAAGATGAATTCACTTCCCGGCTCTGATTTCATCTCTTTACATTTCCGTGGAGTCTTTCCCCCCCTCCTGACTGCTAACTGCCAACACAAACGCGTAGCTCGCTCTCTGTACGTGACCTAAGAACGCTAAAGAGTAACAAAAAGTAGGTCAAATGGAAACGCTGACACCCGCCGCTGCTCCTAATCGCGGTAAAGAGCGCTCACGGGGTTTCGTTAGCCCCTGCGAGCGAGCCGTTTTGGGCCGGGGTCCCTGCGCAGCACCCCCACCAATTAGAGCGGGGTCACAGGGGGGCCTAAGCGCAGCCGGCGGGCCCCTATAGCGCGGGGGTTAACGCAAGGGGCAGGGGGGGGCTGCGGGGGCCCCACGCGTTTCCCGCGGCGACCTGCACCCCCGCAGACCCCGTCAATTACAGCACGCGCCGAGTCCGTGATTTTCACCCCCTGTTTAAACCCTTATTGGCCCAAGTGCCACTGGGAAATGAAGTCTCTTTTTACTTGCGGTGTAGTTCTTAGCGATTGTTCATCTGTGTTAGCGTTGAAATGTGTCAGGAGTATGTGACCCCATTTACACAGAAGGTGGGGTGCAGGGGGCTCGTTGTTAGATGGCTGTTTCTTTTATTTATAATTTATTTTACTTTTTTTATTTTTTACTTTATTCTGGGAGGAAGGGTTGGTGGGGCAGGGAACAGGACATCAGAAGGGTTTAGGAAAAGAGGACTTTGCCTAGCGAACATCGATAACGCAGATAATGCACATCCCCTCCTCCTCTTCCTCCCGATGAAGAGAAACCCTCACGCCATCACCCCACTGCAGGGGCGGAGGGAGCTTCCCCCGCTGTGACCCCCCCAAATCATCCACACGAGGAAGAAACGCACACGTTCATGTCAATTTCCTCCTCCGCAGCTGAACACATCGCCCTTCAGTGCTCTTCAGAGCTAAATTACAGAGGTGATCTGTTAAAAGGCTATTCACACAATGGCTCTCTGGCTGCTAGCCCACTTTTCACAGAACATGGGGCGGGGGGGGCGGAGGGGGGAGGGAGGGGGCATGCACAGAGGCACCGTGAAAAACGAGAGACAATAAACACTCCAAAAAGACAAAAACCTGTCCTGGTTTACTCTTTTATTTTTGTTATTATGACCGGCACTGTTTTTATGATTTGCACCAACGAGGTGTCATTTCATGACCTTCCCCCCACACAGGGATCATACGAGAAGAAGTTGAATTCAACAGAAATTCAGAACGCGTCAGGGATACGGTCAGGGATTGTTCTCGTCGTTCTTTAAAAACGATCGCGACAGTATGATTGTTCTGAATCTGAGAAGCACGCCAGCGTCGGCAACGTGATCTGTAAAATATTCAATGCCAAACAAAGCATTAAAATCAAACAGAATGGAACGCAGTGGACGGTGGGGAGGGAGAGAGAGGGGGAGAGCGAGTGAGAGAGAGAGCAGGAAAGACAGAGAAAAAGAGAGAGACAGCGAGGACGGCGGAGAAGCAGAGAGAGAGAGAGAGAGGAGGAATTGCGGGAGCGAGTGCAGCCGGTTTCCCGCAGCCAGGCCTTACGGAAGAGGCGGCGCCCGGACGGAGCGGGGAGCGGACCGCACGGCGGGGGCAACGGAGCGCACAGCGGGGGCAGGAGAACGCACGCGGCCAGTATTGTCCTCGCCACATCACTTTCGGGGGGTCACGCCGCCCCGCTCCGCTCCCCGTAAACTCAGACTCATTGTTCTCCCCGGGAACTGGCGGGAACAGCAGGAACGGCGGGAACGGCGGAAACGGCGGCCTCAGCACGCTGAGCAGAGAGCGTGAGGGAAAAAAAGAACTAATGTGCAATTCTCCCTCTACTTTTGAATTCTTTTATTTTGCTGCTTTTGTAAAAAAGTTTTTTCTTTTTTTTTTGTTGCTTTCTGTGACATTATTTCTCCCTTCGGCAGGGAAGACCAACCCCCCTCCCCCCCATATGAACAGATTGATTTGTTCACATGGGGGGGGGGGCACACTGCATCACATGGCGATTCATGCTCCAGAACTGGCTGTACTGAACAGAAGCCAGGCAAAGGAGGGCAATCAGCACAGCACCCCCCCCGCCCCCCCCCTCTCTCCCACCCCCCTGCACAGTCACTTGCTCTTGCCCTTTCTGCCTTTCAGCCAGACAACAGACCATAAAAAAAACCCCAAAAAATGGGTGGAGGCAGCATAAATTAAGACACGTCACTCCCACGACAGCCCCGACGCCTATGGGATGAGGATGATGACGATGGGGGCCGGGGTTCACACGCGGTCATCACATGTGCCTTGGGGGGGCAGGGGGGCGGGGGGAGGCTGCAGTCCGTCTCTGAGCCCTCAAATTAAGTTTCCGTGTCACAGCAGCACAAAAGCTGCCCTCTCAGCTTGCCTGTGATGTAATCGAGTTAGCAAGGTCAGCAGCTGGGCAGAGGTGCACCACTGCGGGGCTTTAAAAAAAAAACAAAAAAAAAACTCCTCACTCCACACACACGTGCAGGAAAAAAGAACAAGCTCCTCGTGATTGGTGGAGCTCTTCCCTGGAGGCTGTTTGAAAGGTGGTAACTACAGAGCGTTCTACGGTCACAACACCAACGTCCAGCTCCAGTAATTATCTCTACTGGACACTGCCCTCCCGTTCATCAACGCATCAAAAGCCCAAAAGAGTAGCAAAACACAAATGCCCAGATTAGTACAGCATACTAAAGGGTGGAGAATGTAGACAGGGTTGCACAAAATAAACTGCCCAAGAGCCTAAGCCCCCATGTACAGTGAAAGAAGTTCATCAATCAAAAACCATGTTTGGCAAGAGGTGCCGTCTGAAGTGCAAAGAGGATTTTTATTTTTTCTTTGGTCAAGACAAAAAGCGAAGCCATTTTCTGACCAGGTTATTATTTTTTGGGTTATTCCAGGATTTGTTGGTCTGACTTGTTGGACAAAACCGCCGAAACTCCATTGATTCTTGGGTGGGAGACGTAAATCCCTTTGGCTAATTAAATCAAACAAAGCACTCTCCAGATTAGACAAGAACCAATTAAATTACACCACACTACCAGCCCACTTTAGCACCTTTGATGTTTTAACAGCAAAAACACAGGACTGGAATCAATATGGTGGGTGGGGGGGTGGGGGGGCGGGGGGGTCTGGAGTCGGCTGTTCGATACAGTCCCACGTCCCACGTTGTTTTGGCTATTATCATCTCTTAACTTCAACAGAAGCATTTAAAAGGCAATAACAATGAGTTGAGCCCAAACAAAAGGCTCTGTGATCAATAACAGTCAGAAATCTCCCTCAGCAAATGCATTATGGTCCGACACAACTAGTCATCCATCTACTGTGGGCTGAGGCGGGAGAAAGAGAGAGAGAGAGAGAGGAGAGAGAGGGAGAGAGAGGGAGAGAGGAGGGAAAGAGAGGGACCTAAACTAAACTAAATACAAATTGTGCTTTTCCAAAAATGAAACATACAAATAAAAAATCCAGCACTAAGCAAAAGTTCTTAATTGGCACAACATATAGACCACTGCACACTGAAATTATTTAGGTACCTCAACCGCCTGGTGGCTGAACAGACAGAAGGGGAAAGAACACAGAATGCAGGGGGTGTCCCTGCCAAAAAGGTGAACATTGCAACTGAAAATATTGAAATTGAAATGAAGTGAATCATCGAACCGACTGCACTCCATAATAAGAGCCAGCTAAGCCTGGCTCGGTTCTCACACACTCTCTTAACAGCCAACAACCTCAGGACCCCGGCATCGGAGCTTACCCGATCAGAGTCGAGGAAAATCACAACACAAACACAGAGCAAAACGTCCTAGCCCAGAGCGCCGTGGGGAGGGGCTAGGACCGAGAGCGGGCCAATCGGAGGGCCCAACGCTGATTTTCTGAGCCGTATCCACAACCCGCTGAAAACCGGCGAATGAAATGAATGCGCAGGTTATCGGGAGTGGGTGGTCAGCCCATGATCCAGGTTAATAGCCAAGCATGTAGCAGGAGTTCTCCCCCCCCCCCCCTCCCTCCCCCCCCCCGGCTCGGTTTCCGTGGCGCCGCTCATTCGTTGGGACAGCTCAGAGGCTGCGGTTTTCCTCAACGCGTGATTTGATCTGTCTCCTAATCCCAAGAGCTCCTCCAAAGGAATTTCATTCGCCTTTTTTTCCTCTCCCCGCTTCCGCCCCATCCTCTCTCTCCCATCCTGCCCCATCCTCTCTCTCCCCTTCTGCCCCATCCTCCTACCACCCTTCTCCCCATCCCTCTTCCCCTCTGCCCCATCCTCTCCTCCCTGTTCCCCATCCCCTCTCCCCGTACGGCGGCCGGCAGGAGCGTTGATGAGGCCCGCGCCGACGATTCCCGAACCGGGTTCCCGGTAACAGGACCGTGTTCCCCGGTAACCGGACTGTGTTCCCCGGTAACCGGACCGTGTTCCCCGGTAACCGGACCGTGTTCCCCGGTAACCGTGCCGCGGTCGGGGAAATGCCGCGCTGGAAGAATGTCGGGATGCGGGGGGGGGGGTGGGGGGTTAACGGAATGCCCTCGCCCCGCTCTGGCTGCGCCGCAGCTGCGCAGCCACCATAACACGCTTTCCTGCAACTGCGCATGCGCCAGTGCAGTCACTGGCCTCTCTCTCTCTCACACACACCCTCAAATTAGAGCAGACAGTCTGCACTTTAAGCTCATATTCAATGTTTCATTTCAACTCAAATGTGCTGGAGTACAGACCCAAAACTGAAATTGTGCCAATGTCCAAATACTAATGCACAGTACATACATACACATACACAAATGCATACACACATACATACATTTATTCTATCAGGAAAAAAAAAAATTCTCTCCCTTTATTCTGTGGGTCATGAGGCATGCAACTTGACGGCAGCACTGCTATGATTACAACTTTGCAAATCTCCAGCTCAAGCGATGTTTGCTTACCACTTTAAACGCACTTTTTCTGTAAGTCGCTTTGGCTAAAAGCACCTGCCAATTGCGTACCTGGCCGAGCCTTGCAATCAGTCACAATGCGTATCCATTGTAACGCAGATTACAGAATGCGATATCTCACGCTCGCTCCCCGTCTGTCAGAAAGGCAAACCTGTTGACGCAGCGAACAGACGGGAAGCTAATTCCGGTGGCGTCTCCTCCTTCCTGATTGGGTGCGGCAGTCAGAGGGGAGGGGTGGATACGCGTGCCTCGCTTGAGTGAGCGGCAAGAGCGGTTAACCCCGGACACGGAGGACCACTCTCGTCCTCACACCTCCCTTTCCTCTATCTTTCCACTGTCTTTCCTCTCTCTCCTTCATGTCTCCCTCTCTCTCTCCGGCTGCGGGCTAGGAAGAGGGCAAACAACAGAGGAGCAGAGAGAGATGGATGAGAGAGGTGGAGAGAGAGGGAGAAGGAAAGAAAGAAAATAAGAGATAGAGGGAGACAGAGATGCAAGTGATAGAGAGATGAGAGGGTGGAGAGATTAAAAAGCTAGTTCTACCCCCTCCCATAGGACAGGGGGGTCCTAAGGTGTGTCTGTGAGAGGGGGCAGTGTGGGATGGTCCAGGTGGGGGGGGCAGTATGAATCTCACCCCCCACCCCCATGCCCCCATATAACCCAACCACACAGGGGAGCTGACTTGACAGAATAAGGAGGCAACAAAGAGAGAGAGACTTATTTAACTTCATTCTGAACATGGCTTACCTACCAGATATCTGAGAATCAAGGATTTATAAAATTCTCCAAATCCAAATTTTTAAATTGGACCCCAACAATTACTGGATCCTTTGTGTGAAAGTTCATCTTTGTAGGACGACGCCTTGACTTCCTTAATGAACGCAACGTCTCGAGGAAAAGCCTAATTGGATTCTTTCCAAATCACATGACAACTGATCGTATTTACACCCTGCCCGCCCTAATTGAAAAATACGTCACCCAAAATAAAGCAAACATTTTTTGCGATAAACAATAGCTTATTCTACAAGCTTTAAGGAAGCAGGGTAAGGAGCATAATTAACAATTTTGTTAAATCTATGTACACAGGCAGTAAGTTTGACATAACAATTGGCAACAAAAGGACAGATCTTTTCATCCAGGGGTGCAACCTGAGCCCTACCTGAGACAGGACTGCAACCTGAGCCCAACACTATTCAACAGTTACATTAACAAATTGATACTTTGCAGGAACAAGCTTCAGTCCCTGGCCTCAAGCTACAGGATGAAGAAGCAAACTCCTACTCTATGGAGATGACCTGGTTCTGCTGTTGTCCACAGTGCAGAGGTTACAGCAGGGCCTAGTGCTGCTGGAGAAATACCTTCAGACTTGGGCCCTGACAGTAAATATGAAAAAGTCAAAGATAATGAATTTCTGAAAAACACCCAGTTCTCAGGAAAATAAATATTTCAAAATTGAAACAAATCTCAAACACATAATTTTTAAGGACTTAATATAAGTTACTCAGGAATTTTCAACCTGGCAATAAATATACTGAAAGAGAAAGAATACAGGAAATTAATAGCCATAAAGAGAAGGGAGCTGCACTTTGTCACCCAAGCTGAGAAATATAAAGTAATTTCGGCAACATCTTTTTCTAAATTTAAAAACAATCCAGCCAAACTTCTCTAACGTGCCTGAGACCCAACTACTACAACTCATCCTTCGCTAGAGAGAGAGAGAGAGAGAGAGAGAGATGGTGCAAACATGCTGAAGAGCAGCCATCGCCAACCAGCCGCTGCTTTTAACATGGCCGATCGATATTACCAGCCAGCCAGCCAGCCAGCACTATCTGACCTACATCAGCCCCGGACACATCGTGAGGCTTTAGTCGGCCAGGCAAAGCTGGCGGTTAAGGGAGTTTGAGACAGCGAGCTGGCAGGAGGCCGACCCAAGCGCCTACTCCACACTAACAGAACAGCCACACGGCGGGAGGGAGCCAGAGAGGGAGTCTGCGCTGCAGTTTGAGTTCAATATTTCAATATTCATATTCATTTATATTTTTGACTTTGTACTGCTTCTGGAACAATCCGAAGCCTCTGGCGTCACTCTAAACGACAAAGAAGTTGAATCTGTGCTCGATGCAGATGACCTGGCGCTGCTGTCACTCACTGCGTAGAGCTACAGAAGCACCTGGAACTGCTAGGGCGTAACTGTCAGAACTGGGCCCTGGCAGTTCATTTAAAATAATTTTAAAAATGACAATCTCTCCAAAAAAAAAAAAAAAAGAGAGGCAAATCTCAGACAGCAGACACCTCTTCACTCTAGGCAACGCAACCCTAGAATGCATGTTAAATTATGATTACCTTGGACTGAAAATCAGTACCTCGGGGAACTTTGGCCCTTGCAGAGAATGAATTAAAACACAAAGCTTTTAGAGCTTTCTATGTAATGAAAAGAAAATGAAATTAAATGGACATACCCATTAAAACTTGGTCCCAAAAGTGGCAATTGCTCTATATGGAAGTGCAATATGGGGTCCACTCAACCAGCACGTCTACAATGGATGGGACAAGTACCCAACAGAAACCCTGCATACAGAAATTTGCTGAACTATACTATATATAAATAAAAGCACCAACAAGTGCACGCAGGAAGAATTAGGAAGATTTCAATTGGTCATCTATGTCCAAAAAAGAGCACTAAAATATTTAGTGCATCTTAAATCAAGTCCCCAAGACACTTAGCAATTTAAGGCACTTCAAACCCAAGAGCTCAGCTTAAAAAAAAGAATCCATTCAGTCAGCAGGTTGTGAAACTAACTAACCCTGTAACAGCCAACATAAAGCAACTTCAGACCAGGACTGCTAACCTATCACTAATTAGTGCAAAAACAACATCATAAAACAAAGCATAAATTCACATTTGGAACACTGGGATGTAAAAATCAAAACAACCTTCTCCAATCGGACAAAGGAGAGGAAATATTTCATTGATCTTCTGAGAGAGGGACACACAGTAGCTCTTTTTCCCCCAGTTTGTCCTGGCATGTCATAACCACAGGAACATTAATTAATCTGATCTCAAAGGATGAAAATCGCTATTGTTGCTGTCACTGTGAAACTGTTTTTTGCTATTATTAATATAATTACTCTTATTATGATAGCGTTTGTAATACTGTGTGGTGATACCAGTAAACCACATTTGAATGTTATAGAGAAAGAGAAGGGGGAAGAGAAGGAGAGAGGAAGAGATTGTGAGATGGTGTACACCGTTCAGATGCTACGTTAATTAAGCCTGGTTGAGCATGAATGTAAACAGTGGAGACGGAGAGAGCAAGATAGAGAACACATTCTGTAAAAAAATAAACTTCAAATATCAATGATTGAACAACCAGGCTAAAGGGCGAGCGAGAACATACAGATGTACAGACCGTGCGAGCGAATGAGCCGAATGTGAAATAAACTGGTCTCCCTCTCTGTCTCTCATGCTTATTGGTGGCTGTTGCTACTTCTCTCTCAAATTCAAATTGCTTTATTGGCAGGAAATACATACGTACATATTGCCAAAGCATCATAAACCAATTCAAACTACATGTGTACAGTGAAATACTAAAATACTTTAATTTAAAAAATACTTCTCTCTCACTCACACACAAACACTCTCTATCTCTCTGTCACACACACACACACACACACGCACTCATGCTCCCTCTCTCTCTCAGAAACACACACCATCCTCTTTACACACAGACACACACCCTCTCTTTCACATACACACACACACGCACACGCTCCCTCTCTCTCTCTCTCTCTCACACACACGCTCCCTCTCTCGCTCCCTCTGATGTGGCTTTTTGGTGGCTGTTGGTACTTATCTGCTCAGGGAGGTAATTAATTCTGGCCGTCTGGCGGAGGCGCTGAGAGCAAGGTTTACGCTGGGCCCTGATACTTCAAAGACGGACTGACTTATCTTCACAAAACACCCGACCGCCTCCCCCCCGCACACCTTAACCCTTTACATTCCATCTCTCCTGCTGCGTACACACACACACACACACCCTCTCTCTCTCACACACACACACACACACACAGACTGTTCGCTCTCTTTCTCTGTCTTCTCACACTCATTTCTTTTGCACATGCACACACACACACACACACAGGCACACACAGGCACACACACATCCGCACATCTGAATCAGTGCCTCCTGTTTCCAACAAGAACAAATTCAATGCATCACAATAAAGTACGAACATCTCAAGTAATGGACTGGCATCACTCTTTTACAAAAGATTCTTAATGTCCAGAAAGACAGCACGTTGCACACAAACACATGCACACACACACACGCACACACACACACACACACACACATATGCACGCTCATCATCTTCTCTGTAGAAAATGTGTAGGGTAAGGAGTATGGAGACACCGTTCTCCCAGAATTCCCTGGGGGAGACGGGTCTGTTTCCAGCTGAGCGAGCACCTCCAGAACAGCTGCTGAGCGCTGCAGTGGACCCGCCTCACGGCCGACCACAGAACTCACCAATAAAACAACCCGATACTGCAAGGAGGCGGAGCTCCAGGGGTACTGCTCTGACCCCCACCTGCGACAGACCCCACATGCAGTGTACAGTGGGAACCAAGTCCAGCCCTACAGAAGGAGCCCTGCGCTAAGGAGAGTGTGTGTGTGTGTGTGTGTGTGTGTGCGAGAGCCTGTGTGTCTGCCTGTGTATGCATGTGTGTGTGTGTGATAGAGAGAGAGAGAGAGAGAGAGAGAGAAAGTGTGTGTGTGTGAGAGAGAGTGTGTGTGTGAGTGTGTATATGTGTGGGGGTGTATATATATGTGTGTGTGTGTGTGTGTGTGTGCATCAGTGAATGGCAGCACAGGGGAGAATGACATGTCCCCCCCTCCACCCCCCGACCCCACCGTGCCCCAACTACTGGCCGCACCCACCCTACCCCTGGCTCCACCCACTGCTGTCATACGGGCGTGGCGCAGGGACTTCCCCTCACCTCTGGATCTACGCATCTCCAGAGCCTTCACAATAAATAATGCATGCAAGCAATGCTGTAGAGTCCTGCCTTCAACATATTAGCATCAGCACTGGGTTATACCCACTGAATGAGATTATTAAATCATAATGAAGGAACCAGTGAGCAGGTAGAATTTTTAGTCACGCAAGGCTTTCTGTAGATGGTTTTTTTTTTTAAAAGCAGAGGGGTGGGCGCAGTGCCCGTTCTGTCCAGCAAAGGGCGCGATCCGTACCGCCGCGCGCCAGGCACGCCTCGTCCGCCACTCGCGGTCGCAGGCCGGCAAATTGAAGCCATCGGTCAACATTATGGATTTCAATCCAAACGGAGCTCTTAAATACCCATTCCTTCAGCCCCCGTGTCTCTCCTCCTGCCTCCCCCTCTCTCTCTCTCTGTCCCTCTCCCCGGTGCGCGGGCGGGCCGGTACGTGTCCGCTGAAGGAGCGCTCCACCGCAGACGGCGCTCGCGCGCGGCGGCAGAAACCGGGGGTCCTGTAACCGAGGCGACGGCAGGTGTTGGTACCGCGCGGCTGAGGGAAGCGTAGGCTGGAATCCTGGGTAACGCAGCGGGGTCGGTGCGCACACCGTCAGTAAATGTTCAGCTGCACCAATGTGTGATATGTCACACAGACGCTCTGCATAGGGGTTCCCCACTGTCTGCTCCTGCACATAAAATCCTTTCACACACACACAGACACACACACACGCATGCATGCACGCAAGCATGAACCTACAGACACACATGCGCACACGCACCCACACACACAGACATACATGATGCACGCACAAAGACACACACATACGTATGCATGCATGCACACACACAGACACACAGACACAAGCACACACACACAGACACACACGCACACACACAGACACACACACAAGCACACACACACGCACACACACAGACACACAGACACACACACACACAGACACAGACACACACACAAGCACACATGCACACACACACACACAGACACACACACAGACACACACGCACACACACTGACACACACACACACACACACAGACACACACGCACACAGACACACACGCATGCCTAGACACACACGCACAGACACAACCCCCCCCTTCAGGGGCTTACAGTGCATACAATCTGTTTGACTGATGAGGAAAATGACAGGAAGGTGTGGGAACAGCTACTCCTGTGAAGATTCTCTAAAAAAACAAAAACAAAAGCGAGCTCTAAAGAAATCCCGCGGCTAACAGTGGAGGCTCTGTTTAAGTACGTCTTTTTACGGGTAGTTAACCAACGCTTCTTTCCTACCATCTGTCTCATTCAGAGATGACATGACTGGCAGGAATCCCTTAACACACACACACACAAACACACGCACAAGCATGTACATATTAACACACAGGCAGACACACGCATGCATGAACACCCGCACACGCAAGCACGAATGCGCACACACACGCGCGTGCATGCATCACAGTGTTTATGCACCATTTACGACTCACTTGAGCATTCAAACGATTCCCTTTCGTTCAGAGAAGGGCCCACAAGCAAACATTTTCAACACTGCAATCAATCAGGAAGCAGTGAGAACTACCCAGGCACTTGAGTAATACTTTAACAAAACTAAGTGTTATGTTACATGAGTCGCATTACAGCAACAGGAAACGGCGGTGGCTTTCCAGCCCTGGTGAACTTCACTCAGCCATTGCTAATCACGTGCTCTACCAAACTCTAGAGAGCTAGCTAGGCTGTAGAGGGCTAACCAAACTATAGCGAGACAGTCAGCCTGTAGTGGGCTAGCCAGGCTGCAGTGAGGTATTCAAAGCTAGCCAGGCTGTACCAAGCTAGCCAGGCTATAGTGGGCTACCCAAGCTGTAGCGAGCTAGCCAGGCTGTAGCAAGCTATTAAGGCTGTAGTGAGCTACCCAAACTTTAGCAACTAGTCAGGATGTAGTGAGCTAGCAGAGCTGTAGCAGGCTCGCCAGGCTATCACAAGCTAGCCGAGCCCAAGCAGGCCAGTCAGGGCATAGTGATCTAGTCAGGGTGTAGCGAGCTAGCAGTCAGATTTGAGGAATTACAGCTTCCCTGGGACCACATTCCACAGCTGGACTCCTCTCACTTCAGTGGATGGAGTAAAACTCTGTGCATTAGTGTGTGTGTGTGTGTGTGTGTGTAGGGGTGTGTATTTGTATGAGGCATTTGTGCATTTGTGTCACACACTATTTTCCACAGAATAGTCTGTCTTTCTGTCCCTCTAACCAATGCAAGAAGCCACCGTTTCCTCTCTCTCCCCCGAGATTACACAAACTCACCCAGAGCTTCTCATGACCTACAGAAGACCCAGGCAGCCATCCAATACAGAGAGAGAGAGACAGAGAGATGGAGATGGAGAGGGAGAGGGAGAGGGAGAGGGAGAGAGAGAGAGAGAGAGACAGAGAGAGAGAGAGATGGCCAGACGGATGCTATCACAAAAGCAAAACAAGATAAACCGCCTCGTGCCTGTGTACATTATGCACACCATTAAACTCCTGTTATTGTTAACAGGTAATAATAATGGCAACTGTCAGGAGTTGAGCTGCATAATTAAACTGCCATTTTCCGTTCCCTTGTCACCTCTACTGTCCTGTGCCATGCCAATAAAATATCCTCCAAAATGGAGAGAGGGAGAGAGAGGGAGAGAGGCTCATTCATAAGTGTGACAGGTTCCTTAAATCGTTGGTTAAATTCCTGTCAGCCTGGGTTGCGTGGGAGCGAGAGCGAGGTTCATGTTCATTTCATTTGTGTACTTTGATGCTTTTGCTATGCAAATCTACTGGCAAACACAGCACATTTGGATTTGAATGCGAGATTTAGACTGTGTTACTATTATACTAATTTTCTGTTTCTAATTGTGCCATTTTTATCTTGCCACACTATTAAAGAATTAGTTCGCGCTGCAGGAAAAGGCGCATTCACGGGGCGGACACAAATCTGAAAGGGGACACATTTCCTGTCGCGTGGAGGACGTGTCGGTGTCAGAAACCACAGTTCTGTGTGGGAAGCGGACGGGATTTTGGGTACGGAGGAACCTGGCATAAAGGCCCGACACCGGGCATCCACGTCCCAGGACATGTCATTACATTACATTACATTACATTACAGGCATTTAGCAGACGCTCTTATCCAGAGCGACTTACACAACTTTTTACATAGCACTTTACATTGTATCCATTTATACAGCTGGATATATATACTGAAGCAATGCAGGTTAAGTACCTTGCTCAAGGGTACAACGGCAGTGTCCTTACCCGGGATTCGAACCTGCGACCTTTTGGTTACAAGCGCAGTTCCTTACCCACTGTGCCACACTCCGTCCCGCGTCATGAAATTTCAGTGCAGGCAGAGTCCATGGATTCATTGGGAATATCTGAGTCCAGAAATCCCCCATCACAGACGTGGCCCAGGGGCATGCGGAAGGTTCTGGAAATACACGCGTTGACTCAGGGAAACTACGGCTCACAAACGGCACACCCCAAATTGGATGTGTCCCAGAAACTCAGTTTTTCATTTTCAGTGTCACCTCACACAACCTCAGTGGTGGGTTTCCCAGTGCTACTGTAACGTACGCATTAACAGTTTCTGTGTTAATGTCCACTCAGACTGTTACGATCTCAGCTGTAAGTTTTGTGTTTACAAGTCTCTGCTGCGCGTGTCTGGTGTTCTTCCAGTCCAGTGTTTCCGTCTCCGGTTAATCAGTTTGAAAAAGCCGCTGTTTGCCAATCACCAGTGAAGACTAGCGATTCGAATTTTGTGCTCGGTACTCATGGATTGTGATTGCTTTGTTAACTTTGCACGTTTCGCCTTGTTTTGTTCGACTTGATACTGATTGGATTTCATGTTTGACCATTGACTCGTTCAATTCGACCTTGACTCCTGTTTTGCCTCTACTCGCCAAATAGCGACTCCAGTCAGAGCGTTCCCTGCTGGATTATGAATCATTCCATCGGAACACTGTTTTGTTATTTTGCTTTGTCATTTTTCCTTTATTATTTTTTAAAGTAACTCTGGGTGGAATTTTATATCTCTGTTGGGGGTACACTATTCGGACTCTTGGTCTCAACCTACAGATTAATTGTCCCAAAGCTCAGCGTTCAAAGCTGCCCTGTACCCAGCAAGCCTTCAAAGACTAGCCAGGTTAGTTAGCTTTAGATAGGCAGACAGTAAGTGGAGGTGCTGTTGAAGTTATCATTCCCATTACCCATTCCCCACCCACTTCCCTTCTCTTTTTTTCCTGTTACGGTCTGACCTATACCATGTAGTCGCACAGACACCATAGAGTGCTTTACAGCCGAATACCACCGCTCTGGTCACTGTTATCCTGGGCAGGGCAGTGCACTATGGTATTGCAAGGCTTGTTGCATGCTGGGAAGCCTTATTTCACCAAGAGGGACTGCATCTCTAATGGGTCATGATCTAAATTTCTGTGCGTGTGCATGTGTGTGTGTGTGTGTTTTGTAAGAGAGAGAGATGGATTGAGTAAGATAAAGTTAGAGAGAGAGTGGGCGAGGGAAAGAGAGGAAGTTATCTAATGTGAGTTGCGTGTATACACCATGAGTATGTACGGATGTGTATATGCGTTTTTCTTCTTTCTTGGGTGGGAGATTATTGTAAGTACCATCTGGGTAGTCCAGTGCAGTTTACTGACTGTGGAGGTGTACTGACTGTGGAGGCTCGGCCCGGCTGGTCTGCAGCGTTCTGATCCCTGTGATTGGCTTACGCTGCCCCAGATTTATGAGGAAAATCATCCCCTAGGAGCGGACGAGCTCCCGACAGCCGGATTAATCACCGGGAACGCTCCAAACATCAATTGCCTATCCTATCTGCACATGGGTCACCTAGGGGGTGGGGGGGGTGGGGGGCTGATAAAAACCACAAGAGGCCATTTCATAGCTCTGTCTGACAGGGGATTATGTAGGCCACCAGCATGTTCCTACAGGGGAAAACATCTCTCCCTCTAGGTCTCTCCCTCTCTCTCTCCCTATCCTCCTCTCCCTCTATCTCCCTCTCCCTATCCCTCTCTCTCTCGCTTTCTATCCCTCTCTCTCTCCCCCCGTCCTCCTCTCCTTCTAGTTTCCCCTTCCCTCCCTCTGCAATTCTCCCACTCTCAATATTTTTCAAAAGACATGACATATTTTAACATGCATACAAAGCATAATAATCAATCATAATAACGCTTAAACTATAAAAACAAAATTTAATAGTTCCAGTAGTAATAACAACAACAACACTAATGATTAAAAGAGTGGAAAAGCGTATTACAAAAAGACAATATAATTAAAATAAAAACATAATAATCGGTGGGGGTTAGGGGTCACTGCTGTCCCTACGTCTGTGGCAGGCAGCTACATATTATGCTGCCCAATTTGCACAGAACCTTTCCTCTCCGAGGAGGACTAATAATTGGGTTGGGAAGGCGGGGTCAAGAAGTCTGGTGAATTGTTTTTAATTTTCAAAAAAGGCGTTTTCTTAATTTCTTTTTATTTCTCAGTTTGGGTGACAAAGTGCAGATCTTTTCTCTTTGAAGAATATCTTGTGTTCTTTCTCTTTCAGTTCATTTATTAACTTCTGTTCAGCCCTAAAAAGTAATGTGTTCAGTGTTCTTAGAGTTTTGTCCCAATTATTAAATGATATGTATCCAAAGATGTGGATCTTTAATTTGGAAAATTATTTTGACCTTTTTCATATTTACTGTCAGGGCCCAGGTCTGAAGGTATTTCTCCAGCAGAACTAGGCGGTGCTGTAACCTCTGTACTGTGGACGACAGCAGAACCAGGTCATCTCCATAGAGTAGGAGTTTGCTTCTTCATCCTGTAGCTTGAGGCCAGGGACTGAAGATCGCTCTCACAAAGTAGCAATTTGTTAATGTAACTGTTGAATGGCGTTGGGCTCAGGTTGCAGCCCTGTCTCACTCCACGCCCCTGGATGAAAAGATCTGTACTTTTGTTGCCAATTTTTATGCCACTTACTGCCTGTGTACACAGCTTTAACAATATCACGTTTTACCCCCAGCACTGCTTTCAGGAAGCTCTCTCTCCCATTCTTTCCCTCCCTCTCTCACTCCCTCCTCCCTCTCTCATTTACAAATGCACTTTTCGTTTTTGGGCCAAGGTACACTGTTAGCAGGCAAAGCAAAAATGTCAATCTGGTTGACAAGTTGTAACAAGATTAAGGGCAGCGGAGGGGAAAGTGGACGTACGATGAACTAAGTGAGGAAGCTGACAAATTCTTTGCAACATGAGGGTGGATGGGTGTATTTGTAAACAAAAGTGAGGTGGGAAGTTAAGTCACAAAAAAGTCTTTCTCTGGCTCTTTTCCTCCCTCCCTATCGCTCTCTCCCCCCCTTCTCTCATTCTCTCTCTCTCTCTCTCTCACACACACACAGCCACCTGAACAAGACTTCTTTTCAAACTCCATTGCATTCCAGCTAAGGAGGAAGCCGATCCCACAATTGGATGGACCCAGGAGACTGGTATATGGCCCCCGTAAAACACACACACACACACACACAAAGCTAAGACAAAGCCGTCCCATTGTACGGCCGCTGAAAGTAAAACGTGTGTACTGTGAAAGCAGCTAAACTGGGGAGACCAGGCGAGCCCGGCTCTGCTGGTAGCCCGTCTGATTACAGGGACAGAGAGCGCCTCAGCACGGCGTTCAGATCTGCTCGGCGCGGCGTTCAGATCTGTAATTACAAAAGAAGTGATAAGACTGCTCCCTCTGGGACTGCAGGGCTGGTTACAGGACCAGCGATGCCTCAAATTACCATTTAAAGCGGACATACATAATTAAACAAAGCCAGATCCTAACCAAGTCTGGTTTTTTTTTTTTAAAAACAATCCCCCCACCCCCACGCGCATTCCCGAATCCTTCCTTGACCTTTCTCTGCTCTGCTCTGCATTAACGTCGTGTAAACTCGAGCGCTATGTAATTAAATGAAATGGCCGTAAATCACAGGGGTGATGTCACAGAGGGGGCGTGGTTGGGACGCTGGGTACGTATGCGGTTTCTCTGTCTGTAAGCCTGTCATTCGAACCCTCGGTCATGCCCAGCCCCGTGAGGCTTTGAAACAGTACAAAGACAGCATTCTCCTCTCCCCTACAACTCTACCCCAGTACCTCTATCATGACCCTCCACCACCTCCCCCCACCACCACAATCACTTCCACTTCCACTGTCCTACTCAAAGACACATATAACCCCAAACCCCCCCATACTGGAGACCACAAGTCCAGAGAGAACACAGGAAATAGAGCAAGACAGGGAAGCTTGCGGTTAACATTCCCACTTCAGAAAATCCGTCTTTACCAACAGACCCGCACACACGTATGCATGCATGAACAGACACACACACACACACACACACGCACACACACGTACATGCACACACACAAACACACATACCCACAGACACAGACACACACACACCACAACATCCCTTAAAGAAACTCAACACTGGACCTAAACTTCAAAGGGCTTCAAATGATTAATAAGAAAAAATAAATTGAAATTCTGCGGAAAGCCAGCTGTCACAGCAAATAAGCAGCCACAAAGCATCGCTTTCAGACGCATTAAAAACAGCCTTCTGAAATCTGACCCCAGCTGCACTTACGCAGACATACGAGCAAAGCTAATCATGTCATCACCGCTGCCCCCCGAATCCCAACGACCCCTCCTGTCCGTCACTGTCGGTCTCCACCCTCCGTTCCTCGCTCAAACTGACACCCTGCGTCTCCTGACACCTGACAGTACCCGTAACCCCACCCCCAACCCCCAAAAACAAAAAAAAATTAATTTGCCGGAGCGCAGCCTATACGGTTACAGCGAGGCCTCAACCGATCAATCAGACGATTTACCATCAATTTCATTTTCCTCTTAGCGGTAACCTGACCGCGGGCCCGGAGATCACCCAAACCGCGGGGCCCGTCCCCCCGGGGCGAGGCTCACACCCTTCGGCTCGGGGAGGTGGGGGATCGGAGGGTGGGGGGGTCGGGGGGGACACAGGTCAGGCCCAATCAAACCGCGCACGCGTGCGTTACCGTGCCGACAATAGGCCGCGCGTCGGCGACGCTCAGGACGGCGCGTGTCCCCGTGGCGACCGGGCCACACGCAGGTTTTCTAAACGAGTGGCGAGTTTCCGCCAGAACCCCAGGAGACGCAGCGGTCGGTCCGCGGCTAGAGAAAGCAGGGCCAATATTAGTCTCGTAAAAGCCGACTTCTGGGAACAGGAGAGTCGCTGGAAGGCGGAACGGGTGACGAAAGACGGCTTCAGTTCCGCGCCGAGCCCGCTCAGCGCAGTTAGCGACGAGTCTGAAACGCAACACTCCACTTCCGTCTGTTCCACCTTCTTTCTCCCTCCCGTCTGCGCTCAATAAATCTGTCACCGCTCAGAAAGAAAAGCAGCTTTTTTTCTTCTTCTTCTCCCGCCCGCTCAGAGGGTATTGCTTCAGACGGAGTTACCAGGACGGGATTTTGGGGGGGGGGGGGGAGGAGGCCGTTCCTTCACTTGCTGAGCTCTCCAGTCAACAGCTGAATTAAAACTGTCCCTGACTGGCTTGTTCTGCCCTGTCAAAAGCAACTAAGCCACAGAAAGCCAGAACACCACAGTGCTGCCCTGCACTGTACACAATGAGACAGATTTACCGTAGAAGCCAGAGGCCAATGAGTAGATTCTAAACAAAGGGACATGTTAACCCCTTAGCACGCGTGCCAAGTATGGCCAATCCTCGCCCATTTAGGGGGTGTTCTACTTAAGGCTTTACACCTCCAGATGTGAGCAAAACAGAGACTTGGAAAATGGCGTAAATGGAGCAAGACCCTTGTGCCAATAACGATGCTATTAGATTAGTTTATATTCATAATTTAGGCAGTAAAAAGCCACAAATGCAATTATCGTGGCGAAAACACAAAAAAAGTTGTTCTCCTTAGTCTGAAATGAAATACTGAGAGATCATATATATATAGAAAGCAAGTAAAGTTATACATGTTCTGGATAATAAATGTCTGGACAGCAAGTGTGCAGAATCTGAGGGTGAGATACAGTACTACTAAAGACCCGTGAAGAAAAAAGCAAGCAGTTCACCCTGGTGCCCCTTAGTGATTCCAAATATATCCAGAATTCCTGAATTGTGCATTGAGGTAAATCATGACAAATCACCTGTTGTGACTCACAAAACTCACTTTTGCATTATTCTCAAGTGGGAATTACTATATTTTCATCAGTATACTCTTTCGTCTCCCACTCAAAAATACGCCCACCATTTTCTGAGCCCTGTTCTTCCAATGCAGCCTGAGACGTTCCAGACAAAGACCTTCAATTCAGTAAACCCCCCGTGATCATCTTGCCCTGTTTTGAAAACAATGCCTGTCTCATTGTTGCTGACCATATGTGACCCCCCCACACCCCACACACACAGACACACACACACACAGTCCAGTTCCCCTCTTTGATGCGTCTCACCTCTCGACCCCCCCCCAGGTTCAACCTCCTCCTTCGACGTCTCACCCTGGAAGTAATTTGTAACCTCTCAATGATGCGATCAGCAGGGTGTAGGAAGAGAGAGAGAGATCAACCCACATCGTTGTTTAAGCATCGCCAATCTCTTTCAATCCGCTGTTAATCTGCATGTGGGGAGCAGACCCACGAGCTCCTTCACTTTACCAGACCAACCTCCCGTCTGACTTCAGCCTGCCCTCATTTTTATACTCGCAAAGGCACAAAAGGAATTAGCCCTTTAAAATTTTAGCCCGCCTTCAAAGTGCGCTCGAGGTTGGTCTCCGAAACCGCCGATAGCGCTGAACGTGCTAACCGAACTAGCGTCAAAAAGGCGTAGAGAGCAGGAGAGGGAGCTGGAACCAGAGACAGCAGTAGCGATAGGGAGCTGGAACCAGAGACAGCGGTAGCGATAGGGAGCTGGAACCAGAGACAGCGGTAGCGATAGGGAGCTGGACCCAGAGACAGCGGTAGCGATAGGGAGCTGGAACCAGAGACAGCGGTAGCGATAGGGAGCTGGAACCAGAGACAGCGGTAGCGATATGGAGCTGGAACCAGAGACGGCCGTAGCGATAGGGAGCTGGAACCAGAGACAGCGGTCGCGATATGGAGCTGGAACCAGAGACGGCCGTAGCGATAGGGAGCTGGAACCAGAGACAGCCGTAGCGATAGGGAGCTGGAACCAGAGACAGCGGTAGCGATAGGGAGCTGGAACCAGAGACAGCGGTAGCGATAGGGAGCTGGAACCAGAGACAGCCGTAGCGATAGGGAGCTGGAACCAGAGACAGCGGTCGCGATAGGGAGCTGGAACCAGAGACAGCGGTCGCGATAGGGAGCTGGAACCAGAGACAGCGGTCGCGATAGGGAGCTGGACCCAGAGACGGCGGTAGCGATAGGGAGCTGGACCCAGAGACGCGTAGCCTAGGGAGCTGGACCAGAGCACAAGGTGCGCCAGGGAGCTGGAACCAGAGACACGACGTGCATAGGACTGGAACCAGAACAGCCGTAGCGAAGGGAGCTGGAACCAGAGACAGCGGTGCGATAGGGAGCTGGAACCAGAGACGGCGGTCGCGATAGGGAGCTGGACCCAGAGACGGCGGTCGCGATAGGGAGCTGGACCCAGAGACGGCGGTAGCGATAGGGAGCTGGACCCAGAGACAGCGGTAGCGATAGGGAGCTGGAACCAGAGACAGCGGTAGCGATAGGGAGCTGGAACCAGAGACAGCCGTAGCGATAGGGAGCTGGAACCAGAGACAGCGGTAGTGATAGGGAGCTGGACCCAGAGACAGCGGTCGCGATAGGGAGCTGGAACCAGAGACAGCGGTCGCGATAGGGAGCTGGAACCAGAGACAGCGGTAGCGGTAGGGAGCTGGAACCAGAGACGGCGGTAGCGATAGGGAGCTGGAACCAGAGACAGCGGTAGCGATAGGGAGCTGGAACCAGAGACAGCGGTAGAGATAGGGAGCTGGAACCAGAGACAGCGGTAGCGATAGGGAGCTGGAACCAGAGACAGCGGTAGCGGTAGGAAGGCCGCAGCGCATCCATCTCCCTTTAAGCTGAATGCGTAAAGACCCGGGCGTGCGCTGTAATGAAACTTTTCCATGTTGCCGGCGGAGACGGAGGGAGTGGGGGGGGGGGGGTGCTTGATAACGCTGGGCCTGCTGAAGGAATTAAGCCGCTGACAGGAAGTTCCAGCGGCTCCGGCGGGACGGAGAGAGCTAACGGGGCTGAGCCAGATCATGTGACTGCGTGCCACTCCCCCCTTCGCTTAAACTCCTCCTAAGCAACATGAGCTGGGCTTCGTGAAGTAAAAAAAAAAAGCTAACTCACTCGAAGTCTTAACAGATCTAACTATCCCATTCAGTGGTTGATTAAAAAAAGCCTCATTTCAGATTACTATCAGAAGCTATCTTAGCGCTTAGTGTGTATCTGTGCCTGTGTGTGTTTGCGTGATTTTTGTGTATGTTGTGTGTGGGTGCTTGCATGTTGTGTGTGTGTCTGTCTGTGTGTGTGTGTGTGTCTGTTTGAGTATGTGTGTGTGTGTGTGTGTGTCTGTGTGGATTAGGGGAGGTAGTACATACCCTACTGCTAACTCCATTCCCTTAGCAGTGTTTGGGGCATCGCCAGCCTGAGCCATATTTAAACCCCGCCCCCCAGTGCTTGTGTCACTGCCTGTGTCAGAGCCCATCATGCTAGCTGCTGTGACCGCCAGCACTGCCAAGGTGGCCAGTCAGGACCGGCTAGTGGGAGATCAGATCAACAAACAAACAAACACACACACACACACACGCACGCACACGCACACAGACACACGTACACACAGGCACACGCACACAGACACACGTACACACACACACTCACACGCACGCACACAGACACACGCACACACACAGCGTCTCTTAAGCACTGAGTGCAGACAATGGCTCTTTTCTACAGAACGCGTTTAATACCCAGGGCTAATCCTCGCCCACCACAATGAAGTTAACACATCAGAGCGTCGGGGGGCTTGCAGCAGGGAGGGGCCAGAGATCCCCCCTCCCACACGCAGCGCTGAGGTGCAATGGGGCGGCAGCTGGGCGCTCAGCATGACCTGGGGTAACCCCGAAACACGTTCATGCGGTTTCTGTGGGCCTCAGCTGTAGCCTGTGTGTGGAGGCCCTAGTCTGGCTCTCAGTACAGGGCTGTAGCCTGTGTGGAGGCCCTAGTCTGGCTCTCAGTACGGGGCTGTAGCCTGTGTGTGGAGGCCCTAGCCTGGCTCTCAGTATGGGGCTGTAGCCTGTGTGTGGAGGCCCTAGTCTGGCTCTCAGTACGGGGCTGTAGCCTGTGTGTGGAGGCCCTAGCCTGGCTCTCAGTATGGGGCTGTAGCCTGTGTGTGGAGGCCCTAGTCTGGCTCTCAGTACGGGCCTGTAGCCTGTGTGGAGGCCCTAGTCTGGTTCTCAGTATGGGGCTGTAGCCTGTCTGTGTGGAGGCCCTAGTCTGGTTCTCAGTATGGGGCTGTAGCCTGTCTGTGTGGAGGCCCTAGTCTGGTTCTCAGTACAGGGCTGTAGCCTGTGTGTGGAGGCCTTAGCCTGGCTCAGTACGAGGCTGTAGCTGGAAGTAAAAACAGAGCGTGTGAACTGGGGCAGATTCAGGATGCAGCAGGATTCCTTTTGCTCCCTAAGGACCCGAGCCTTCCTTACGGGCCCAGGGAGTTTAAAACCCAAAGGCCCACTTTCACATTACAGCACATCCCCTGAGCAGACACTCTCACCCATGGCAAGTGTGACTTCAGAGAGAGAATGTTTGTATGTGGGTGGGCGTGTGTGTGTGTGTGTGTGCGCGTGCATGTCTGTATGTGTGTGTGTGTGTATGTGTGTGTGTGTGTGTGCATGCTAGCACGCACCAAAATCACAGTACATTACATCTATTTAAAGGTCTAGCAGGCCCCCTTAGAATCAGTGCCAGTGCAATGACAAGTAGCAGGATCATCAATTATAGCATTAGCATGACCGACTGGCCCATCAATCACAGCCAACTATCCCCGCGACAGATCAAGCCACAGAAAAAGTACTGAAAGATTTGCAGCCTGGGAGATTTGGACAACTGCTGAAGAGTGACTCCACTCCGTAGATTTAAGACCCTGAAAACAGTCAAAACCGGCGCAGTGTGGGCTCAAATCCCACATGACAAAAGCGGAAAACGCACAAATGCGAGAGAAGAGAGTGGATAAGGACGTCCGTATCTGGTAATCGGAGGCGCTGCAGAGAGAGGGGTAATAGCTGAGGACTCTGATAGGGGACAGGTCCATTAGCACCCCCCCCTCCCTCTCCCCCCCCCGCCTCATCTCACACAAGCTGACATCTGTTCAACACCAGCCCCCCTACCTCCCTATCCCCTCAGCCACAAACGCTATTGATTTCAGACACCCAAGCCCCCCCACCCAACGCCTTCACCAGATGCTAGCTAGGCTGCGTGTAACGAGCGCTCTATTGGTGGTCTAGGGGTGATGCTGCAGGCCGGACTCAGACCGAGGCCGACTCCTTTGTTTGCGAGATCGATCAACAGAGTCGCTGCCCCAGCGTGTGTGGAGTAGTGTGGGAGGGGAGCTCATCAAAGCAATGAACACACTGCATTCACACACTCACACACACAGGTAAGCAACACACACACATGCACGTACACACATTAACACGCACAAATTCATGCACACACGCGCACCCACATATGCACAGACGTATGCACGCATGCATGCACACACAACCATGCAAGCGCACACACACACACACACAGATTAGGGCAGACCATAATGAAATTAAACCCAATCACTGCACTGCACTGGAAAAGGCAGGAAAGAAAGAGAGTAGAGTAAGAGGGGCAAAGGGGTGGGGGTGTGGGTGGGGTGGGGGTGGGGTGGGGGGGTGGGGTCAGCCGAGCCGGGCCGGTGCACGTCTATGCGCACTGACTGAGCGTGTAATCCCCCAGGAGAGGGGACCCCTCAAACAGCCCCTCCACACGCTCAAATCCACTGATGTAGACTGAAGGTGAGGATAAAGCCCATTTAACAGGCAGATTAAAGAGCTGGAAGACTTCAGCCAGCGGAGATGAGGAGTCGTGCTCTCTCACACTGTCTCTCCATCTCTCTCTCTCTCTCTCTCTCTCTCTCTCACATGGTCTCTCCATCTCTCTCTCTCTCTTTCCATCGCTCTCTCTCTCTCTCTCTCTCTCTCACATGGTCTCTCCATCTCTCTCTCTCTCTCTCTCACGGTCTCTCCATCTCTCTCTCTCTTTCTCTCTCTCTCTCCATTGCTGTCTCTCTCTCCTACTGGGTCACGCAGTGTGGACTCACTGTGGCAACAGAAGTAAACTGAAAGCTGTGTTGGTAAACATCAGGGTGTGTGTTTGTGTGTGTGTGTGTGTGTGTGCGGGGGGTGGAGAGGGGCGGTCACTGGGAGGCAGTGAGGGCAAATAAGGCCATGCAGGCACATGAGTGATGGAGGGAGTTAGAGGAGGGGTAAAGGAGGTGGGTGTTATCAACCATGCAATTCCCCACTGGATTTCTCATCTAAAACTCCCCTCTGAGCAATACATGAATAATAACTTTTAACACCCTACAGGACACACACACACACACACGGGCATACACAGCACACGCGCATGCTGGCACACACACACACACACACACAGGCATACACAGCACACACGCATGCTGGCACACACACACACACACACACACAGGCATACACAGCACACACGCATGCTGGCACACACACACACACAGGCATACACAGCACACACGCATGCTGGCAACACACACACACACACACACAGGCATACACAGCACACGCACGCATCCACACACACACACACACACACAGGCATACACAGCACACACGCATGCTGGCACACACAGTACGCAGACACACACGGTCCAGAGTGCTCCCTTCACTTACACCTCACAATCTAATTGCCAGTCTGACATATTACCAATAGCAGATTAAAAAAGGGGGAAAAGGTTAGTTCCCTTTTAGCAGTTTTAGGCTGAGAGAAGGAGAGAGACACAGATAGAGAGAGGAGAGGTGGAGAAAGGAGATTATTATTATTAAGATTATTAGCATTATTATTAATAATAACAACAATAATAATAATATGCTTGGGCAATATTTACATTTGCAGTTGATGCCATTAAAGCAAGCTGAATTAGTAAGAAGTTGAGAGAGGAAGAGAGAGAGGAAGGTGCAGGGTGTGCCACACTCACAGGGCCCTGGAGTCAGAGCCCAGGCTGCCAGGAACAGAAGCACCGCCCACACCAGCCACTCCCCTCACCCAGTCCCAAAATCACATCTGCCCCCCAGCCACTCTCAGTACATTAGCGCAAATACTGAAGCACCCTCTCTCTCTCTCTGGCTGTGTCTGTCTGTCCCTCCCTGTCTCTCTCCCTCCCTCCCTCCCTCTCTCAGTCTGTGCCTCTCTCTCTCTCTCTCTGTCTGTCCCTCCCTCTGTCTCCCTCTCTCTCCCTCTCTGTCTGTGTCTGTCCCTCTCTCAATCTGTCTTGCTTTCTCTCTCTCTGTCTGTCTGTCTCTCCCTCTGTCTCTCTCCCTCTCCCTGTATGTGTCTGTCTCTCCCTCTTTTCCATCCCTCTCTCTCTCTCCGGTACATAAGAGTCTTTGTGGAGGGCGGTCAGTCACATGACCACAGGGCTTTGTGGGTAGCATTCCTGCAGAGGTGGCCGAGAACACAGGGTTCCCCACCATAACCGCATCGACGCCCCATGTGACAAACACCCCCCCGCCACATGGAACATCACTGCCAGCAAACTTCCAAACCACAGGAGCCTCCTCTTGCCATCCATAAACCACACCTGCTTTACTGCCATGTAGTGACAACAGTTACAGAGCAATAACAGTAACCGCTTAACTGCACTGCTAACTTTTTCTTATTTACACACAGGGACTAGGATGTGTGTGTGCGTCTGTGTGTGTGTGTGTTGTGTGTGTGGGGGGGTCTAATACACCACGACTCGAGCACGTATGGAAAATACCACAACTCCCTGGCAACTCCATTCTACAGACAGCCACACTACAACGCTTCTGACCAGTCAAGGCTTTCAGGAGCGCACTGTTAGCATGTTGGCCAGCTGGCTAAAAACATGGAGGACAGAGGGGTAGGGGAACACAGCGGGGGGGGGGGGGGATTCTGGGAGAAAATTTATTCCTGAAGCAAACGTGCGTACTGTACTGGCCACAAAGCGGTAAAAACCTTGAACAGGCAAGGGAAGCTTGAAGCGCAGGTAAGAGATAAATGCTGACCTGGTCACTGACACAAACCTAATAATATCACTGCGGTAGCACTGAGTGCATTTAGAAAAAACCCAGAGAAAAACGGAGGACAAACAACGTGCATCCTTAAAAAGCTAGAAGTCAAAGCGAAAACAACATTAAGGAGGACGATTCTCAGGCAGAAACGGCAAAACAAGAGCCTTTCCCTTCCCATTAACATGGCGGGACGCGGGGGGGGGGGTGACCGCGCCCTCTCCACCCCTCCCTCGACGGTGCCCCTGCAGCCGGATGGGTCCCCGGGGACACCCCGGGAGCAATTACCACGCTAATGGACGCGGCACCCGCCAAAACAGCGCCCCACCTGCTCCTCCAACATCTCAATCAGGCCCTGCTCCTCTCTGACGGACAGGGCAGCGACACACACACACCGCCGGGAGGGGGAGGGGTCAAGGAGGCGGGACCACCCACTGATCCAATCCCCACGTTGCTTTTCCACCAAACCCCCCCCGCCGCCGCCGTTGCGCCACTGAACAGGCTAAAGCGGCTTCTGAGCTCATTCTCTCGCACGTCCCGCCCACGCCCAAGCACCCTCGGCCAGCCAATCACAGCGCAAGAGCCTCCACGCCCCCAAATGCGTGTGCCAATAAGGCACAGGGGAATCCAGCAGGAAAGGACAGGAGAACACAGAGCTCAAGAGTGCCGTTTCCGGAAAAACAGAAGAACGGAACATCGAAATGCATTTGTTGCTCTACACTACGGTGAAAGCCCTTCTCCTTGTTCTCTCTCTGGGCCCACGGCAATTTTGTTGCAGGGAAGATCGGGCTTTCTGGGTGCGGTCATCGATCAGGGCATGCTCAAGAGGCAGGCCAAACAACCCAACACAAGACACACATGGGAAATCAGATTTTCAACCATAACCCAGAGTATGCACAAACACTAGAAACGCATAAAATATCAGCAGTAGTAGTAGTATCAGAAAAAGTAGCAGTAATTGAAGTAGTAATAGCAGCAGTAGTTGCATCAGCAGTAGAAACAGCAATAGTAGTAATAGTACCAGCAGCAGTAGTAGTAGTAGTAGCAGCACCAGCAGAAGTACTAGCAGTAGTAGCAGCAGCAGCAGTAGCAGTAGCAGCAGTAGCAGTAGTACTAGCAGTAGTAGCAGTAGTAGCAGTAGCAGCAGCAGTAGTAGCAGTAGCAGTAGTACTAGCAGCAGCAGTAGCAGCAGTAGCAGTAGCAGTAGCAGCAGTAGCAGTAGTACTAGCAGCAGTAGCAGTAGCAGTAGCAGTAGTACTAGCAGCAGTAGCAGCAGCAGCAGCAGCAGCAGCAGTAGCAGTAGTAGCAGTTAGCAGCAGTAGCAGTAGCAGCTAGCTAGCAAGCAGTAGCAGTAGCAGAGCAGCAGAGCAGTGTAGAGCAGCAAGAGGTAGCATGCAGCAGTAGAGCAGTAGCAGCAGTAGCAGTAGCAGAGTAGCATAGCAGCAGCATGTTAGCAGAGCAGCAGTAGCAGTAGTCAGCAGAGCAGCAGTAGCAGTAGCAGAGCAGTAGCAGCAGTAGCAGTAGTACTAGCAGCAGTAGCAGTAGCAGTAGATGCAGCTAGCAGCAGTCAGCAGCAGCTAGCAGTAGCAGTAGCAGTAGCAGCAGAGCAGTAGCAGCAGCAGTAGCAGCAGTGAGTACAGCAGCAGCAGTAGCACTGCAGCAGCAGTAGCAGTTAGCGCAGTACGCAGCAGTAGCGTAGCAGTAGCAGGCAGCAGTAGCAGAGCAGTAGCAGTAGCAGCAGAGCGCATAGCAGCAGCAGTAGCAGCAGTAGGCAGCAGTCAGCAGTCAGTAGCAGGCAGGTAGCAGCAGTAGCAGTAGCGTAGAGTAGCAGCAGTAGCAGTAGCAGTAGTAGCAGTAGTACTAACACCAGCAGCAGCAGTATTAGGTAACTGTAAGAATAGCCAGTGCCCTAAACCCTGCTCCTCTTGCTCACGGGGCTGTAATAACCTTGCCCGTCCCATGCAGGGCCTTCAGCGCTTGCCCAGACTCCAGCTAAGTGGCCGCCGTCCAATTATTCTGAGGATCACAGGAGCTGACAGGGACCGCGGAACCCGCCGGCGCGGTCTCACGATTCCCGCGGCGCTCCGGAGAGCGCGGATTAGCGAAACCTTGCCGTCGTCCGGGCGCCCTACCGCCGCCACACAGGATCACCAACATCTCCCCGCGGAACCTGAGGGTGATTGTTCTAACTGACACGGCTTAGAATGTTAGCTTTGAACCTGTTTATTTCCCTGCGTAAACAAGCATGCTGTAGGCATTCTTTTGGGGTACAGCCAGAGCTGAGTGAATCAGCGCTATGGCGATTGGGGGGGGGGAGGGGGGGCTGTTATTGGGGCACCTTCATCTCGTCAGGCAGAGGAACCCGTGAGGCTGTGGACGGTGCCAGCCGACACCCGTGACCCAGGCCTGGTTTCGGAGCGGCCTGCCGGCGGCTCGGCTGGCCCGGGGGCGGCCCACATCGCCCCGCCGCCTCGCAGCCTGCCCCAGAGACGCTGGGTTCACTCAGCGGGCAGCCGAGGCATACCGTCATTTATACACACACAGCGCATCCGCCTGAGTCCGACTTCCACACATACACTTCCAGTTTAGACCCCAGCACACCACACACATAAACTGCACACAGACACACATACACACACACATACACACGCACACACACTGCACACACTGCACACACACTGCACACAGACACACATACACACACGCACGCACACGCACACAAGCACACACACTGCACACAGACACACATACACACGCACGCACATGCATGCACACCTCGTACACACACACACACCGCATGCACACACACACGCACAGACCACACACACCTGCGAGAGCACGGCAGGCAGTCTCTGTGAAAGGGCTACGGTGCTCCCAGCTCTGCCTTTGAATAACAACGAGAAAACCTCACTTTTCTTCCCTCTTATTTTTAAAAATGAAGTAGAATACTTGTAGAGTACGTCACTTGAGCCGTACTACACAAGCATTCTACTCAATGTCATTTCATCCACTGACTAGTAAAGCAAGCACCGCTTCTGAAACACTGGATTTGTTCTTATTTTCCCTCTCAGAGTTGAGCACTCTTCTCTTTCTCTTCCACCGCTCTGTAAGTCAGGCCCCATCAGCAGAGGGATGAAATGAGTGAAAATCGAACGCGTCTAACATTCCGCAGGGTTCAGGATGAAGCCCCAGCGAACTCGGACCGAACGTACCCACAGGAGGACGGTGAGGAAGCAGGGAGGTATTAGCAATGTTCACAGACTCCACTGCTTGGGGCGGTGGGGGAGGGGTTTGGAGCACGCCCAGTACATCTGGAAAGTTCCGACACCGGAAACGACGCTTCTGGTGCCGGAGCAGAGGGGAGACGGGGCAGAATCGAGCGGGGAAGGGGTCCCCCGTCGCCGGCCCGCTGCCCGCCGGACCACGCGCGCGGTCACCAGCCGCGGGTCACAGCACGAACGCCGACGTGAGCCAGATCAGCCACCGTCCAAGAGCGACCGCACAGATTCACCCGCAAAATAACATTCTGTTTTTACTGTTACTTAAAATGCCATTTTTAAATTTATTATAGATATTTTTTTAAATGTATACATTAAAAAAAAAACTACAACTTCTTCTATGAGTTCTAACCAATTATGAAATACGAGTGACTTCCTGCGTTGTGAGCGTAATGTGGCGGGGGGGCAGTGAATGGAGGGGATCTTCATTACACTGAAGATAAATGTTTTTCTTCCCTCCATCAAACAGTGCACAGACCCCTCCCCCAACCCCTCCTTTACCGAGCAGCGCAATTAGAGAGCTCCGCTAAGAGATCGAGGACAGAGGAAAACACTCAGAAACACACGGTTGGGGGGGGGGGGGGGGGCGGCGAGTCCTCACTCAAAAGAACAAGTCCCAATTAGCTCATTAATGCTGGCAATTAGGGGCTCCTGGAACGGCCAGCTGCCAACATCTGGGGGCAAGGGAGCGGGGTGAGGAGATGGGGGCGGGGTGGGGGCGGGGGGGGGGAGGTGCACATGTGTGTGCACATGTCCCTGAAGCAGCATGTCTCTCAAAAAGACCCCTTAAATAATGAAAATGGGTGGATTAAAAAAAATGAGGCAAAAATAAATAGTGAATGCAGAGAGGGAAATCAGTGCGGGGCTCAGCTGGAACAGGGATGGATGAAGGAGAGCGTGCACTATCGGCTGCCACGGTAACCCTCGCACCACAGGCCGGCAGTCCCAGACGCACCCATGTTCCAAACTCCAGCGAACCGTCCGCTTTTGCAAGTATTTCTAGATCAGAGCTCATTGAAATGTAGCTCAGAATCAGCGCACACTCTAGATATACATAGATAGATAGATACATCCAACCCCCCCCCCCCCCCCCCCACTCTCCCTGTCACTCCCAGGCCCCCAACTGAGAATCAGCACAAACGGCCCCCCCGTGAGGGAGCGGGCCCTGGGGGCCCCAAAGGTTGAGCTGAGCGCAAAGACCCCCTACCCAGAGGGACACCACAAACACAGGGGCCCCAATCTGGCTGTAAACAGGAAAACGTGCCTTCACAGATGGTCGCACGTGCACCCCTGCCCCCACCCCCCAAAACTTACCCCCACCTTACCCCCTACCCCATCCCCTGCTGCTCGCCCCTTTTGTTGCAGACAAAGGTCTGCGACAGGCGCGAAATTTGTGCCAATTTTGGCACCCCGTTCCCCCAGCCCCCGTACCCCATCTGATCGGGGGCCAATAGTACACAACCCAGGCCAGCCAGGAAAATGAGATGATGGGGGCGTGGGGGGGTGGGGGGTTGCAGGAATCGGGCCCCCAAACCCAGACCTCATTAATTGTCTGCGCCCCCCTCCCAGGGAGAATCAAGCCACGGGGGGGTTCCCCCATCCTCCCATTCCCCCTTTCAGTCGGGTTACCCTACGCTGCCATTTCGCCTCACGTCCTATTCGCCAAGTTTCATATGGGCCGTTAAGCCACTGGGGAGGCTTCTGAACCAAAATGGCCGCTGCGCTTCCGTCCAGGTTGGTGCACATCACCGTCAGTCACACCCCACCCCTGGATCCGTGTACATCGCAGCAAACTATTATTGAGTCTCGCAAACAGCGAAGCCATTTTGAATGTTTCCTTTCTCCGTTTTCCAGTTGCAAAACAGAAAAACGGAGAGACTAATTAGAGGTGGCCAGGGAAAAGGCGGAGAGAAAATGCTGATGCTCAGCTTGACGTTTAAAATGAGTCTCGTCGTAAACTCGATCACACACAGGGAGCCGGTGTCACTTCTGCCTTATTAAATTATTAGAAGCCTAATAATGTGAATGTCATGTCAAAACAATAAAAATCAATCGTCCTCTGCATGAAGACATTGTTTCGTATTAATTTTGCGGAGAAATAAGGCTTCAGACAGGCTGGAATGTGAAGAGTTTACAACAAAGCTTGTTTGGTGGGAGCAACGCTCATCCCTAAAGGCCATTGTCACCGCCAAGAACAAACACCCCCAAAATGGACCACCGTTGCCCCAAAACAGCCACTATCGCATCCTGAAAACAGGCCTAAAAACTCATTCACAAATGGCTCTTATTCCAAAGAGAACCACCACCACACTCAAGCACCTACTCCCCAAACAGTCTGGCCTTAACCCTAATACTGTGGCACCCAACACAAACTGGCACCCATCATAAAAAACTGCCACGCCCATAACTAAACTGCCACGTTTATATCACCGAACAGCCACACCCACCCCAAAACAGCCACGCCCATGCCACCAAACACCGCCCCACACTTCCCTAGCCGTCTGAGAATGACAGGACCCACATGCAGATGTGAAGGAGAAAAGTCAGCTCATGAAATAGAAATCTGCCATGCTGGACACACCAAGGTCCTGCCTCCCATTTAATATTTTACAGTCTATCTGGAGGGCGCCAAATTATTCATGTTACTGGGGTAGCGTGAAATCCGTGACTTCCAGAAGGTGCCCTCGGTCGCCATGGCAAAGAGCTGAATGGGACAGGGGACGGGGGGCTGAGGGGGGGGGGGGGATTTTGTTTTGGTGAAATGAAATGTCATCCACATTGTGGCCAACCCTTGCCTTGACATCATGCCGATTCTGGAAATGTGGTATAAACCTTTTTAGTTTTGTCAATGGGTGTTTTCTTAATTATTGTGAAAAGAAATAAGTGCCTTATACATTTCGATTTGAGTGCCATTAATCAACCAATATTCACGTTCTGAATACCATGGGATGGAATTGAGGCTGCAGGACCCGTTAGGATTGAAACAGACACTTCTGGCTCATTCTGTGTTTCGGAGTATTTCAAGAAATATCACACCCCATTAATATATATACACGAGTAAATGTGTACAATGTGTTAAATTCGTGCAGAAATACCACGAAACACTAGTTCTTGTGGTTGAAGAAATAGATAACCCCATCCTGAAGGTCACAGAGACATTAATGCATCTGGATATTGAAAGGGGCTCTTTTTAAAAATCACTTTAAAACAAACAAACGTCCTGTCCTGGAAAGATAGTGAATTATATATAGCTCTATTATACTGGGGTATTTATGATAATATACATCAAAATCAGCGGTTGAAATGTTTTTTTCGTTTTTTAAATGGGGGAAACTGGTTTGACCCCCCTATTCAAAGTAGGATCCTGGCTCAGAGTCTTCATCAATGCTCCTGGGGCACATTCCCAGTGCACCAGTGCTTCTCAACCCTGGTCCTGGAGCACCCCAGTGCATGCTGGTCTTTATTCTCACCGCAACTCCTGAAATATAAAGAGCTGTTGTTCCCAATTAGGCGTTTTAATGTCTAATGAGGGACGATTTATCCTCTTAATGGCACATTAGGCCTGAAATATATTTAACTTACAAAAAAAAAGCAAATGTTCAATATTAATTTAAGGACATTTAATAAGTCATGTCAGACCTCGTGCATCTAATGCTCGCATTTTCTGCAACGCGCTGTGGAAAATGGTTCACTTATAAAGAGGCTGCATTTCGGATCGATTCATTGATAGACCAACAGCTAAATCATTCAAGTCCTAATGGCTGAAAATGCGGTCAACTCCTGGCCAATCAAACTAAGTCATATGTGGGAAACGGAGAGATCTAAGACTAAGCAAATGGTGATGAGTCAAGTCTGCATTGTGTTAAAAATCTAACCTAAAACACTTTTTCAACAACCTTAATTATCCAAAAGATTGGATGAAATTAAAGCCAGCACAAACTGCGTACCTCAGGACCACAGTCTGACAGCCCCCTGAAGCAGAGAGCTTCTGGCCAGCTTGTCATCTCTGGTTTAACTGCTTTAATGAGACCCTCCCTCTCCACCTCCAGCTGACATGCAGCGAGTGTTCTGGCACAAAATGGCTGCCGTGTCATCATCCAGGTGGGGGCTACACATCGGTGGAAGATGAGGTTAACTCCCCCCCCCCCCCTTGGAAAACAAAAATACGATACGAGTGCCACAAAATCTTACTGTTATCCCTGAGCAAAATTTGGCCTTAATATTTTTTTAAAAGGTCCTATATCATTTATACCACAAGCAGCAGTGTCCAAAATTATTGGATGAAAAGTAGGCCTATTAGCACACTTTTGTATCGTAGTCCACCACAGTCCGCCATACCGTAAATATCGGTGCATTCTGCCATCCTTGCGATACGTAAACTTTCATAAATGACCGCTATTATGTCATGTGGAGAACTGGTCCCCCGTGTCGTTATCTGATGTGGGGCAGTAGTTCTCCACTGGCACGGCATGGATTCTCTTAGGCAGCCACGTCCAGCCGGCCCCCCCGACTCCGCTCCCCAGACCCAGCACCAAAGAAGCTCGCGGCCGCGTATTGCTCCGAGTTTATGTCTCCGAGCGCTGTCACTCCTCCGAGCGCCCGTCGTGATGGATGGCGGTGTCTCGGCGCCCGAGCGGAGCGCTCCCTGCGTTCGGACGACAGACGGGCGGGACAGAGGTGAGAGAGGGGCGGGGCGCACGGGGGGGCTCCAGCGGGACCGTGTACCGGCGGCGGAGGCCGGTGGGTTTTTGGTGCCGAGCCGACGTGGCGCAGGAGTCTGTCGCCCCTACGCGCGGGTCCGAAACCTTTCAATCCGCTGCTTAGCCAATGGCTGCCCGGCAAATCGTACCCCATTCACATGGCATCCTCCGGCTTAATCACCCATCATGCTATTCTCCTCGTCAGAGTGACGCACTGTACTGGCACGCTGGGAAATGGCCGTCTGGTAGGAAGGGAAAGCCAGGAGGTCAGACTGAGCCCACCCATCTGTTGCAATCCCAACACGGAAAGCCAGCACTGTCTAAGTCGGGAGGGGTCGACAGGGAGGGGGTCGGGGCTGCATGTAATTGCCGTGTTTGGCTTCTAAAAGCAGGTTGACAACCAGATTGACAAGCGCAGCCCTGCATGTCCACTTCCTGCTTCCCTGGCCTCGCCCAGCTGCAGGGGTCACGCCACCCTGTCCTTCCGCGTGACTCATCGGTCCTCGCCGCTCCGCCCTGCGCGGCGCGTTCCTCCCGCCGAGGGTGCCGCCGGTCACCGGCACAGGGGTGCGCTCAACCACGCCTGCGGATCGCCCCCTGAAGCGCTGGTGCAGGCGCAGTCGGCGGTTCGCCCTGCTTCGACGACGACAGAGAGACCTACCTTAGCCCTTTGACCTCTGACCCCAGCATTTCCCCAGCTTGACAGGGACACGGGCAACCGGTGGCAGGTGGCTCCATCTGTGATTTATAGTGACCCGGGACCTCAAAGTGACATGGACCTTGCGAAACACCTCGCCTCTAATGGAAATATGGATTATTCCATTCAGGCAGTGATGGGAACGGTTATTCCAAGGACCTCCAACCCTCCTCCCTCCCCCCCTTACCCGTCCCAATTCAGCTCAGCCATCAGGGGAAACGTGCCAGTCTTAGTCACCGTCACCGTGGGAAACGCAGGACATCCCATCTGTGTCTCAGCCGACACTGAAGATCTCCAGAGCTCTGGAGATCTTAATCAATTCTGAACACGGTTGGTGCAGCGCATTTCGAGGAAAGGAGCGTGCACGTGCACGCGCGCGCTCGCACACCTGTGACTGCGGCACCAGGAGAGGAGGCCATTTTTCTACATTAAGTCCCCAGGGCATGCAAGGCCGGCAGTTAACACAGTCATGGATTGTTAGAGGCATCGATTACCGCGGCTGAAGGAGCTTCATGAATTTATAAGCGTTTCTCGGAGAGGAGGCCATTCTCCTCCGCTCGTCAAACTCAGCCCCGGACACTGGAGAGCGTCGCCCAGCTGGACATCAGTCTGCAGGAATCAAGGTCGGGTCGCTTCCTGTCAAGGGGGGCACGAAAGTGATCGGTGCTTCCTGTCCGAGCGCGTCACCGTGAGAAACGACCTTAATGAAGCCTTCTCCTTCGCCGTCCTTTATCTGCGATAAAAAAAAAAAACTGAAGCAGACGAGGACTTGACCTTTTCCGGCGGACTCTTCCCACTTTTCCCACCCGCTCGCCGGTTCGTGTCCTTCCCTCGGACCTGCCGACGCTCCGGAAGTGCGCCGCGCGGTCCGCGGCCCTCGGCGGGAGGCGTCCGCTATCCCGCGAACGCGCAAGTCGCCTCATTGAATTCCATCGCATTAAAGGCACTTTTATGCATTTAACGTGGTTCCCTCCGGTCTGTTGCTCGCCAGCAAATCAGATTAAAGCAACAATGGCAATCCTTCTCACCGTCTCCTCCCCACTGCGAGTCTTTCAATCACTTTCAGAGGACGACGGAAACGCAGACCCCAAAGGGAAGCGAGATTTATACTCCTTTCCTTGAGATTTTGACTAAATTAGGAGTGATGTCAATGGTATCAGCAGCACATCTGGCCCGTGTGGAAGAGGAGGCCGCAGAATCCACTCTGAACCAAACGGCAGGTATCTCAAAGTCCGGTCCAAAATGGCCGCAGCGTCTTTAGGATTCCTTTCGATCGGCACCCAATTATAGGGCCTTGGAAACCAAGCGTGGACTCTTCAGCCAATGTACGGTTTAAACAGAGCGCTTGTCTAGTGTTGAAATGCACTGAAAAACAAAGACGGGAGGGTGAGATGCCTGGTCTCGGAGGACAGGGGAAGGCAACTTTGGTCCTGGGGTTCCAGCGACGTTTGATGTCTGGTCCAGTGATGCTCTGGTTTTTTGTTTCATCCTGTGCTTGATCACAAAAGAGTTTGATCAATTATTAAGAGCCAGAGCATGACTGGTGAGACATATTCCTCCTCCCAGCCACGCAGCTTTCCCTCAGTCAGTTCTTTCAACCTCTTCTTCCCGTGCGCCCCCCTCTCTGCATTGACGCACGCCCGTTTGTTCACATGGGGCATAAGAGCATGATGGGGGCATGTCCTTGCCCCCCAGTCCCCTGCTACGCTCTAGCCTGCTGGGCTGAGGGCACACGGTGAACCCTGGGGTCAGGAGGAAGACCACCTGGCAATGTAATCAGCCATAAGGCAACCAAGACCCCCAAGAGAGCACAATGCAAACCAACAGCAAAATGGAGGAGTAACAGAGGCAGAACAGGGTTGTGACAGGAACAATCTGGCTTCCACCTCTCACCCCACCACCTTTTTACACTACGTTTATGGAGCAACAACCAAACCTGCCCACCCCTGTTTGGCCGCACCCATTACCCCACAATCCCTGCTGCGTGAATGCTGCAGTCACGTTGTAATGGAGATACAATGGTTGTTCTAGCTCTCCCCCCCCCCCCAAGCCAGGCCATCCACACTTGCTTCCCTGCAGCCCCCCCTTTTCTTAACACCCTCCCACCATCGACAACTGACAGTACAGTTTCCATGGAGAGGAAGTAGAGGTATGCCATGGAGGGGTGTGGGGGGGGGCATTTGAAATACATGGACTATTCCACTGCTACCAAACAAAAAGCACACCTGCTTGGGGTCAGGAGAGAATTACAGGTGTACCTGAGCGTTTCCAGGAAAATTACAGGTTGCATGGATACACACGGAGGCTTGCTATAAGTCTTCCCTCCTCTCAGTTGACACAGTAAATGTGTCACACACCCACCCACCCTCCCATAGCCTCCCCATCCGCTAACAAACAACGGCCCTCTTCACATTCACGAAAAAGAACAACAGCAGCAAACGGCAAGCCCCTGCCAATGTACCACCGCCCACTCTCTCTCTCTCTCTCTGAAGGCCTGTGAGAATTAATGCGGTGAGAGAAATCGCCGTGGCGACGGTGCGAGCGGGGGTCTCAAACGCGGTGGCTTAGTCCCGGTGCGACACGGAGAGCCAAGCCTACGGAGCTGCCGAGCGTTCTGGAAGTTGGGGGGTGGCCTCATTATCGTGGGGATGCCCCCCCCCCCTTAGCCCTTGGTGGTGTGGCCCCAGCTCTCTGGGACAAAGGAGGGGACAAGGAGGCGCACGAGGGAAGATCAGCCCTGGCGCTGGCTCATCTGCATGAGAAAAGAGAGGGAACCGTGAGCCGCCTGGCCCCGCCCCCTCTGCCCACACCCGCTTCCCTTTCAGTTCCACCCCCCTACCCCCCAGCAGCTCTCAATTTCAATTCCAAGGTGCTTTAAAATGCTATCTGTGGTTTAATGCAGGTATAGAATTACCAGCCGTGGTGAGCGGGAGGGCAGTTCTAGATGGTCGAGGCGCTATCATGCACAAAGCTCATATAAACATCCATATTTAATCTGGTCAGAACAATCGCAACCATGATCTCTCTCTCTCTCTCTCTCTCTCAATCCCTCAATCTCTCGCTCTCTAACACACACACTTTTTTCCTATTGCCCCAATTATCAGTTTTTCATTCTCTCTCCCCCCCATTTACCTCTCTCATCCCCCCATCCCAAAAAAAAAATTAAGATGAACTATGAGCTCTGCCTAAATTAGCCATATTTAGAAAAAACTGAAAAATAGCAATACGCATGGAGTTACAGCCAGATCCCTGGGCAATAGAACTGGAAAGTCAGAAAGCGAAATGGAAGTCAGCAAAGCATTAAGTCACCAGCGGAAAGGACAAATACAGTGTCCAACTTCCGCAGCTTACAAGACAGAGCGGAGTCGCGTAACGCGTCATGGCAACCACGTAAGACGTGAAGCGCTGGCTTCGCGGTCCGCTCGACTTCCTGCGGCCGAAGGGCGTTCGCGGTCGCGGTCCGAGTCTCGCTGACCACCGCCTGCAAAGGGGACGAACCGCCGCCTCCGCTCCTCTTCCAGGAAGCAAGGCCAGCTTCTATTTCCCCAACGTGGTTCTCTGACGGATTGCAGAAGGGTAACTGAGTGCGTCGAAGAAACGCAATGGAGTGACAAACCAGGGGCCACTGAAGAGGCGGGTCACCCCATGCTCATGACTGCGGATCACCCCGATTACCCAAATTCACCCCCCCCCCCCGCCCACACCCTTTCTGTCGCTGAGCGCATTTTCTTTACCCTTCGCCTTCCCTGCCCAAATGGCTGCTGGGAACAGAGGAAGCGGGCGCGGTCGAGCACCTCGCCTGCTGCGTTTCCCTGGCGCCGTGACATCACGCGGACGCACGGAGACGCCGGCGTCACACGGATGCACACAGATGTTGCTGCTGTCACACGCAGACACCCCCAGGTGTCGTTGGCGTCACACGGAGGCACGCAGGTGCTTTCTTCCGTCACACGGACGCACGCAGATGATGTGTCCGTCACACGGACGCACACAGATGTCTTTGCTATTGAGCCGTTTCATGTCATGCAGCAGTGGGAGGCAGTGATGTCACAAGTCACTTTCTCCAGAGACCTGAGCTGGACACTCAGGTGCATTAAAATGCCCACACACACACGCACACGCACACACACGCACGCACACACGCACGCACACGCACACACGCACACGCAGGCATAACAACGGGTCTGGTCGGTGGAGGAGGAGGAGGAGGAGGAGGAGGGAAGAGGACAGAGCGCTGGGATTCAGTGCGATAGTCACAGGCTGGGATGTGACAACAGTGCTGTCCGAACTGATTAATGCAAAGAGCACAGAGCCAACAACGACCCAGAGGAAGGGAGAGGAGGAGGAGGAGGAGGAGGAGAGGGGGAGAGAGAGAGAGAGAGAGAGGGAGAGACTGAGCTCATTATCTCCTCTGAGACACAGATTCCCACCTCTCTCTACCGTTTTATTCTCACACCCACAGCCAGAGCATGTATCTAACATCAAACATTACGCTCCCATTCCGACATTTCAAAAGCTGTTATTTTTAATAAGAACTGACAGCAAAGAGATGAAGTGAGATAAAAAGAGAGAGATTGAGAAAATGAGACTGAGAGACTGAGGGGGCAGAGCAAACGGAGAGGAAGGCAGAGAGAGAGGGGGGGAGAGCAGAGAGAGAGAGAGATTCTTTCAAAATAACGCGTCGCTATTAATGAAAATCGATGCATTAAATAGATGGTTGGGCGTGAACCCTGTCCTATCTGAGTCTGGCCAAACCGGATGCAGGGGGTTGCGGACGGCAAGGGGAACAACCTACAACCCTCCAGCCTACCACTGCTTTACCTCGACTCCCAAAGATCAGGGGCAGCGTCATCATTATCTTCATCGTCATCATCATCTCAACAACAGCAGCAAATAATAAACTTTATTTCTGTAGCACCTTTCAAACTGAGTGCTTTACAGGGGGCAGCAAACATTTCAACAGAACACACAGAGCAACATAATAAAGGGGAAATCTGACTCGGGGGGCTACAGGCTCGAATCCCTTAAAGAAGGCCGGGGTCGCTTCTGCGGTACTGCACCTCTGCAAGGCCCAAACCCAGCTCGGCCATGTAGAGCACCCAGGTGTGCAAACGGCGTGATGCTGATTTGAGCAGCCTATCGCTTCAAACGCAAGCAGAGAGCGATTCTCATCCCCGACGTCAGACGTTTCCTCTCACCCGCTCGTCCTCTGTCGCTCGTTCGCTCACTCACACTGGACAGGGAGAGAGTGAGCACACAGGGACAGCAGGAAGACGGAACAGATGAGAGAGGGACAGTATCAGTACAGGTGAGAGAGAGAGAGAGAGAGTACAGGTGAGAGAGGGACAGTATCAGTACAGGTGAGAGAGAGAGAAACAGTACAGGTGAGAGAGAGAGAGAGAAACAGTACAGGTGAGACATAGACAGAGTAACATCCGACATTCAGTCTGAAATTTTCAGAAACCACCAAACAGCACTCAAACCTGTCATTGCTTTATGCGGAGGGGGCGGGGCTCCGCGCACGGCGGGCCAATCGCTGGCAGGCTGGAAACTGGGCCGGACTGGGGGGCGGGTTTAACCGCGCCCAGCCATGGCCAATGGGAACGCTACTCCAGGATCAGACACCGCCGTCTGTGGAGTCCAGTACAATGAGGCTTCTGTCTGATCCCACAGTCAGACGGACACTCTCTCCCTCTCTCTGTGTCCCCATCTCGCACTTTCTCTCCCTCTCTCCATCTCTTCCTTACATCCTCATTTTTTCTTCCTCTAACTCGCCCATCTGAGTCTCCCTTTCTTCTTCTCCCACAGTATCTCTCTCTCTACATGTCTTAATCTCTCCCTTTCTCTCCTTTCCCGGTCTCCATCAGTGACTCACCCCTGTGTGTCTCCCCTTCTCTCTCTTTCAGTCTCTCTCTCTTTCAGCCTCTCCCTCCCTCCCCCTCTCCCTCGGTGTCTGTTCTGGAATGCAGCTCCCTGGAACTGTAGCCTCTGGGCAGAATTCCACTAACATATGACTGCCATGTGACATCGGCTCACACAGAGAACATCTCTTCGTCGCTCCGTCGCCATCTATCACACACACACACACACGCGCACACACGCACACACAAACACACACACACACACACACACACGCACACACATACACACACACGTACGTACACACACGCACACACACGCACACACACACACGCCCGCCCGTACGCCGGTGTTTGTCAGTGGAGCCCGTCAGAGGAGCGGTTAGAGACGCAGGGCTGTGATATCTTTGTGCTCCGCGCTCAGATACGGATCTAATCTCCATCAGCGCGGCGGCGAGCGGGGGAGGCAGTCAAACGCCATCGCCGCTTCTGCTATCGCCGCACGAGACGCCGCTCACGCTCGGCCGGCCGCGGAGCACGCCACCAACGCCACCGCCTCCGCCGGGACCGCGTGCTGGGACAGGCCCGCCGGAAACGGAACGCCGGAAAGAAGGGGAGCGGCTTATTCTGTCCGGACACATCATTCTACCCGCTGTCTAAAGCTAGGCTCTCAAACGGCCAGTCCTGCTGGGCCGCCGTGCCTGCAGGGATTTGTAGTTTCCTTTCAGTCAGCAGCCAATTTAGGCCTTCAAATCGCGCTGTGTGGACTCTTTCGCCGATTACACTCCAACACACACACACACACATACTTATACATCCATACAGCATACTGTTAGCACATGTGCACACACACACACACACACACATATCCGTACAGTATAGCCTTTTCACACGTGCACACACACAAGGGGAGTTACAAACCGAAGAGGAAAACAAAAACAAACGGACAGCATTTATTACGGGGCGACGGGTAATCCAATAAACCTGCATAATTTACCCAGGACTCACACAGGAAGTGTTTTATTAAATACAGCAGTGGTGATAACCCGGCAGCGTCACCGTGGCAACAGCGTCAGATAAAAAGGAAGCGTGTTCGCTCGCTCGTCCTGCTCCGGCCTGCTGGGTAATTAATCGCCGACCGTCGGCAACGCCAGACTGAGACAACGGCGAACATCACACGAGGTGCAGCAGGGCCTACAGTCACTGACAGGCACAGGTATGACACAGGTAACACAGGGGAGCAGATTGGGCACAGGTATGACACAGGTAACACAGGGGAGCAGATTGGGCACAGCTATGACACAGGTAACACAGGGGAGCAGATAGGCCGTAGGTATGACACAGGTAACACAGAGGAACAGATTGGTCACAGCTATGACACAGGTAACACAGGGGAGCAGATAGGCCGTAGGTATGACACAGGTAACACAGAGGAGCAGATTGGGCACAGCTATGACACAGGTAACACAGGGGAGCAGATTGGGCACAGCTATGACACAGGTAACACAGAGGAGCAGATTGGTCACAGCTATGACACAGGTAACACAGAGGAACGGATTGGTCACAGCTATGACACAGGTAACACAGAGGAACAGATTGGTCACAGCTATGACACAGGTAACACAGGGGAGCAGATTGGGCACAGCTATGACACAGGTAACACAGAGGAACAGATTGGTCACAGCTATGACACAGGTAACACAGGGGAGCAGATAGGCCGCAGGTATGACACAGGTAATACAGGGAAAAGCTGAAGTAGTATGACTGAGTTCAACACCTCTGATGACTGAACATCTAAGGTCGCCGCCCCCTCCCCCCCAAACCTTCTAAAAGGCCCTCTTTCCCGTGTGTGTGCATGTTTATCCGTGTTTATATGTGCATGTGTGCATGTGTCTGTGTGCGTGTGCGTGTGTATGAGTGTGACTACAGTGACCAGCCTGACTGAGTCCTGGCTCTGATTCCGTGATCAGCGTGTATCTGCTCCAGGTCAGTGTGCCGTACTGGCTGCCGTGGCAGGGGCCAGATCGCCGTGGCGATGGCTGCTGTCCGCTCCTGACCGGAGTGCAGGGTCAGAGAGCACGCTGAGAGGGGTGAGGCGAGCTGATTGGCTGGAGTGTAATTGGCCAGGCGTGCTCAGTGGCACAGCGGGCTGGATGTACCTGCAGGACCCGGCCATGACACGCTGAAGCTAATTTACCTCCTCCGGTCCGACCATGCACAGCCAGCAGGGCCCACACACCACACCCATCATTCATTACTGTGTGTGTGTGCGTAGTACTGTGTGTGTGTGTGTGTGAATCTGTGTGTGGGTGTGTGTATCTGTGTGTGTATGTGTGTGCGCCTGTGTGTGTGTGTGTGTGTGTGTGCGCCTGTGTGCGTGTGTGTGTGTGCGCGCGCGCATAATGCAGACACTAGAACAGGCTACTGTTGAAATGGCCTCTTATCTGAATGGAGGGGTGTTGGGCCTCTCTCCCTGGCAGAGCAGAGGGTTGTGGTTTCGTGGGGGGGGGGGGGGGG